>NC_137944.1:35912719-36120219 GCF_963969265.1 Rhamphochromis sp. 'chilingali'
AGAGGAAACAAGATGGCGGAGTGAGCAGCAACTTTACTGCAGGCGTCCGAACTTTTTGGCTTTTTTTTGTCCTGAAACTCTGAATTTATTAAAAGCAATAACCCGTTTTTTGCGCTTTTTGTGCACTTCAACCAGCCACTGGAGAACTAACTGTAAACCAGCTTTAATTTGTAATTTGTCCGGGGTTAATTTTGATACTTGTCCTATGATCACGATGGATCATGACTACAACGTTTCGGTATTGAGGGAGGCGTGTGACGAGGAGGATATTCAAGATTTGGAGATCACTGACATGACTTCCAAGGACTCCAGAATCAACTGGGCTCACACTCCGACGAAAAGCCCTAACCCGAAGAAAGCAAGAGGGGTGCGAGCGCAGCCGCTGGAGGAGGAGGACACCGCTGCAGCAATCTTGCAAGCATTCAATGTGTTAACGCAAAAGATGGATGAACAGACGGCGTTGCTGCGTAAGTTTGAAAAGCGCATTGACATGAACACGGCGGAAATAAGAAAAAATAAAGAAAGTATAGTAGAACTCCAGGAGAAAGTTGGTGAGCTGCAGAAAGAAAACAAATCCCTGCGCAGCTCCTGTGAGGAACATGCTCGATATAAGAGGAGATGGAACCTAAGGCTGACTGGTCTTCCTGAGAAAGATGATGAAAACACGAGAGAGTCAGTTATCGGGATTCTCACCAGAGTTGTGCCCTTGTCTGTGGATAAACTGAGAGAGACTGTTGATACTGTTCATCGGCTGGGAAAGAAGGGGAACGCTGCATCTTCCGGGTCCCCGAGAGCCATAATTATCCAGTTTGGCATGAGAACGGTCCGGGACGACGTCTGGAAGAAATCGAGGCATGCGAGGGTTTGCAAGGAGATGAACATCCACTTCAAGGAAGACTTCTCCAAGGAAGATCGGGAGGCTCGAGTTAAGCTGTGGCCGCTGGTCCAGGGTTCCAGGAGTAAGGGAAAGGGAGCGTTTTTGAAGGACGGCTACGCTCTGATTGATAACCAAAGAGTGGACCCGAACTGATTTTCTTTTGTGTGACCTTTTACACCTCTCAGGTATGCTGCTGTTGATTAAGCCTATTGCTTAGCATGTCATTTAATTTAAAATTTCCCGGTTGTTAAGGGTTATTGCACTGAATAGTTATTTTATACAGGACACGGCTGCTCGTTCCTGCGTGTCTTCTTAAGTTTCTTTTTCTTTTCCCCAATACCTTTGTAATAGTGTTATATGTTATCTGTTATTTCCTTGAACATCAGGGGGCTAAGAAACATTGTGAAGCGTAAGGCTATCTTTCTTTTTTGCAAGGAGCAACAGGCTAACTGTGTCTTTCTACAAGAGACCCATTCGGCAGAGGCAGACACAAAGTTCTGGAAAACACAGTGGGGTGAATCTGTTTTCTTTAGTCATGGTACGTCTCACTCAGCTGGAGTGATGATTTTATTTAATAGGTTTCCGGGAAATGTCATAGACTGTAAAAGTGATTCTGATGGTCATTGGCTGATGATAGTGTCAGAGATTAATGGTTCAAAATACATTCTGCTGTGTGTATATGGTTATACTAATAGAGCTCAGAATAAGAAACTTCTAACCTTCCTTTGTGAACAGTTAGAGCAATGGAAATTGAGCTATCTTGTTGACAAAGTTGTTGTGGGGGGAGACTTTAACATAGCTCCTGATCCCTCTGTAGATCGTCTTCCATCCAGGACCTCATGCCACAGTTACGATGAAAGTATCCTTAATTTGGTCAACAAAGTTAGTCTCTGTGACGCTTGGAGGCTGAAAAATCCATCTGTATCTCAATTTACTTGGTTTAATTCATCTAATAATGGTCAGTGTTCCAGGATTGATTACTGGTTAGTCTCTAACAATTTGATCAACAACATTTCTAAGTGTGAAATCTCCGCTTCCCCTCTAACTGATCACTGTTTGATTTCCTTATTCATCTCATTAACCAAGGTGAAACATCAATCCCTTATTTGGAAATTCAACAACAACCTTCTGCATAATGACAACTTCTGCCTTGAAGTGAGAAATTTAATTGTGGAAATTGATAAACTAGATATGTCACATGTGAGCAAATGGGAATGGTTTAAATTCCAAGTTAAACAGGTAGCAATTCAAATTAGCAAATCCATTGCTAAACAGAAAAGACAGGAGCAACAAAGCATTATTGAAAGAATTAACAGGCTATGCTGCAAACAGGATTTATCTCTGGACGAACATATACAACTAAACACTTTTCAATCTCAACTAGACAAAATGTTCTTAGAGAAAGCCAATGGTGCCTATGTTCGTTCAAGAGCCCGGTGGATTGAGGAGGGTGAGAAAAACTCTTCCTACTTTTTTAATTTAGAAAAATACAGACAATCAAATAAGAAGATTCAATCACTGAATATCAAGGGGGTTTTGACTGAGGACCATGACAAAATAAACGTGGAAATACTTCATTTTTACAGTAACCTTTACAAGTCAACCTATTCAACGGAGAATGGCACTGTGTTTCTGGAAAGTCTTAGAGGCCTTAATGGGACATTGGATGTGGATATAAAGGTTCGTATGGAGAGTAAACTTGCAATCGAAGAGCTGGACAAGGCAATCGGACAAATGCCCAGGGGCAAATCACCAGGTATTGATGGGCTAACAGTGGAATTTTACTCCTTTTTCTGGCATGACATTAGATTAACTCTTTACAGTGCTTACTTAGAATGTATCTCATCAACTAATCTTTCACCTACAATGAAACAAGGTTTAATCACTTTAATTCCAAAACCCAACAAAGACAAACTACTTCTGGATAATTGGAGACCCATAACCCTTCTGTGTAATGATTATAAATTAATGGCTCATGTATATGCGAACCGATTAAATGATTGTTTAACACATTTAGTGGATGAATGTCAGTCGGCGTTTATAAAAGGAAGACATATACACAATCACATTAGATTGATTTTTGATATGCTTGATTATCGCCAGTATATAAAGACAGAAAGCTTAGTGTTGTTTTTGGACTTTTATAAGGCTTTTGACACGGTTGAACATCCCTTCCTGCTTAAAGCCTTGAATTTCCTGGGTTTTGGGGATAACTTTTGTAATGTGATCAAAATGTTTTACAGTAACATTTCTAGCTCTGTCTCGCTTAACCCTGGAATGACACCTAGGTTTGAAGTGCAGAGAGGTATCCGTCAGGGATGCCCTATTTCCCCCAAATTGTTCATATTAACCACTCAACTGCTGGCACTTATCATCCAAAAAGACCCTGATTTGTATGGTATTAACATTTTTGACAAGGAATTCAAAATAAGCCAGTTTGCTGACGATACTGCACTGTTTTTAAGAGATAAATCCATGGTAGCTAAAGCGCTTAACACTATCTCATTATTCTCCCAGGCGTCAGGACTATGTCTGAATATTAACAAATGTGAATTGTTACCTATTCACACGTGTTCTGATTCTAATATAGCTTCTATAAGAGTTGAACTGGAAGTTAAATATTTAGGTATAGTGATTTCTAAAAATATGTCCCGAAGAGAAGACAACAACATCTGCAATCGTATCGTCGACATGAAGAAATCCCTTAGTCGTTGGTTGACCAGGGATATCACTATATTTGGCAGAGTCATCCTTTCCAAAGCTGAAGGTATCTCTAAATTAATTTACCCATGTCATTCTCTTTATGTTTCTCCCCAAAATATTAGGAAAGCCAACTCAATTATTTTTCAATTCCTATGGAAAAACAAAACCCACTATATTAAGAGATCACAGTTGGTTAAAGATTATGAGAAGGGTGGTGTCAGAGCCTTAGACTTTGAATCAATGATCGGAACTTTTAAGATCAACTGGCTCAGAGCTTGCTTATCTCAGTCTGATTCCATGTGGTTTCATATACCCAGATCTTTATTTAAGGAACTAGGAGGAATTGATTTTCTATTAAAATGTGACTTTGAGACTAGTAAAATACCTGTTACACTCTCTAATTTTCACAAACAGATTCTTCATTTTTGGAAAATGATGTTTACACACAACTTTTCTCCTCATATGTCGACCCTATGGAACAATAGAGTGATAACTGCTAACAAAAAGACATTATTTATCAGGAACTGGTTTGAGAGTGGTATCTTGTTTGTAACTGACTTGCTGGATTTGAGTGGTGCTCTATTGGATTACGTGCCTTTCTCAAAGAGACACAACTTTAATTGTCCATTAAAAGAATACAGAAAAGTTTGCTGTGCTATCCCTTTGGCCCTAAGGCAGCTGATACGCAACACAATGCTACACTCTGAGGTCAATCCAGCGCTGCCAAACCTAAAAATTGGTAACTGCATCCTAAATGATAGTAAATGTAACAATAAATTTATCAGTGTGAATTTTAAATCTATTCTTTTCCAGGGGTTTAACTCAGGTAGATATTTGCAGGCCCTTCATGGGGACCAGTCACTCATGGAAAAGGCGTTCTCAAAATTCATTCAGTGGCCTGTCTCCCCAAAAGTAAAAGAAACTCATTTCAAGATAATTAATAATATATATCCTGTGTCTGAATTTTTAAAGAGGAGGTTTAAATTTGAGGTTAACCAGTGTGCATTTTGTGATTCAGCCTGTGAAACATTACACCATTTGTTTTTCTCATGTCCTGTGTCAGCTGCCTTTTGGTTAGAACTACACAGCTGGTTATCCCTCAAGATCAACGATATTCCCCAGTTTAGTATTTCTGATATTATTTTCTATATGGCTAAACAACATCCATCTGTCTCTACTGTGATTAACATTGTCATCCTGTTAGGTAAATACCATATACATTGTTGTAAATGGAGGAATAGAAAACCATCCTTTACTTGGTTCATCAATGACTTTAAACATTATTTCATGTCACTTAAAAAACTGAAGTCAAGCAGATTTGCCGCAATCTATGATGACATTTCCCATTTGCTACTGTTTTGATTATTACCTATATTGTGTATCAACCTGTGCTCCTTTTAATTTCTTCCCCATTAATACTGTGGATCTTTTGTCTAGCCCCCTCCCCCCATATCCTTGCTGTTAGTTTTGTTGTATTGACTATGTTCTTTTTTTTTTTTTATCCTCCACGAGAGTTCATTTGCACTATAATGTATTATTTTGTTTGTGACTGTATTGTTCCAATTGTTAATAAAAAAAAAAAAAATAAAAAAAAAAAAGGTTTCCTTCTCACCGCCGGAGGTTTCAAAGCACACAAAGCTTCTGCTAAATGGGGTCATTGGCTGTCAATCAAACCGCAGCGGCACGGCGGCGTGATGGGAAAAGAAAATAAGAGCGCAGTTCTGGATTGACACCTGAAATTGTGGCTTTTGTTGTGAAAGTGTCGTTAGGTCTCGACAAGGGGTCCCGATCCACCTGACACTTTCAATTAGGATCTGGGGACGCCGTCATGTCAACTCTGCGCTCATTAACCCGACGCTGGTGACGGCGGGGGGAGCTGAGCGGCTGAGAGGATAATGGGCACGGAGAGAACAGACGCACTCAGACACAGCAGCGAGTTGTTAGGAAACAGTGACGGGAAACAAAGGCGGCGCTCACTTTATGTGACTGCGGTAATCAGTCACAGCAGCGCTCAGCAGGAAGCACGGCTCCATTTAATTGACTGGAATTAAAAAATTAAACATTTTAAAATAATAACTGGCAAAATATCAAAGTCATTACCTTCAGTTCATGTCAGAATGACTCACGTCCAGAAGCAGCAGGACGGTGCTCTCACCACTGAGCTGTGATTGGTCCTTTCATTAGTCCTTCACTCATTATTACACATGGACACACAGGCAAACCTGTCTTACTGCTGCACCCGCAAGTTCCAAAAAGGCACCACTTTTACTTTGAAGGGGGACACTCTCCGTTTCCTGTTTGCATCCTTTTTCACATTTTACTGCAGCTGATCGAGAGCCTGAGGCCCTGTCTCAACATGCATCAGTCGGAGACCAAGTACTGCTCCAGTTCAAAGTACGCATCAAGCCGAGAACGCGAAACAGTCCCGGATGTGTTCTCGCTCCGCCCGTTTTATCGAGCATGCATCGGTGGTGACTTGTGTGTAGCTGGTACAGCTAAATATCCCAGAATGCATTTCGTCCCAAACCCAAACGTGGCAATGGCGGACGAGCGGGGCTAAAAACTTTTAAATATTACTCTTTCTGGGTCACAAAATAAACTTTTAAGTTATTTTCAGGCGAGAATGTAGCTGTGTGAACTTCATATATCTGCTCGATTTATCAAGATATCACATATTTCCAAACGCGCTCCGACGTTTTCGGAGACGTCTGTGACCCGCCAGCTCCATAGCAGACAGCGAGGTCAAGGGTCACTAAATAAATGGTAAATGGCCTGTATTTATATAGCGCTTTACTAGTCCCTAAGGACCCCAAAGCACTTTACATATCCAGTCATCCACCCATTCACACACACATTCACACACTGGTGATGGCAGCTACATTGTAGCCACAGCCACCCTGGGGCGCACTGACAGAGGCGAGGCTGCCGGACACTGGCGCCACCGGGCCCTCTGACCACTAGAGCCGGCGAGAACAGCGGACTCCCGGCACATTGTTTACAACCCCCCCACTGAGGTTAAACATGATATGTAAGTCACTTAGCTCACTTCTAAATGTTAATGTTTGGTGTATTTCAGTTTTATTTGTTCCTGAGTAAACCGGTTTGGCTGTGATCAAAGTTAAGCTTCATAACATATTACTCACAGTGAAATTAAGAGGCTCCAGACCTGTGACATCGTTCTCGCCAAGTCCGGACTCGCCGAGTACACGAGCACAGACTCACTTGAGAATTGAGAAAGGGCCTGAAACCTGCGAGTGACCAAAGCAGCTGCCAGCTTTTCAGTGCAGCATCCTCTCTGCAACCCCCACCCACCCGACATCCACCTACCCAACACCCTAACCCATTGTCCGACATCCAAACACCTAACATTGTGCCAACCCCACCCGACATCCAAGCGCCCGACATCGTGCAACCCCACCCGACATCCACCCGCTCAGTGATTCCACACTTGAACCTAGAGGCTGGTATGAGCCCACTGAGCTGTGACCTCACAGAGAGCTCGCAGCCATAGCCCCTCCCCCTAATAGTTTAGACATATTTTGTAATTTAAGAACTTTCAGAGCTGTTCCTGCTCTTACGGCGGGGGAAGCACCGTGAACAAACAACAACTTTCTGTTTTAAATTTACAGGACAGTCTGGCCAACGAGCGAGCGGAACCTTCTCTCCTAGTTTAAACATTTATTTCTTCACTGCAGAGTTTCTTCATCATGTAGGAAACACAGAAACGGCTTCTTCTTCTTCTGACATTCACATATCTGACTCTGACAGGAGGGGGAGTTTCACTGGTCTGGTCCAGTGAAGGTCAAAGTGGGCTGTCCATGTAAAGTGGGTTTGATGTCCGTGCAGGATTGTGTGAAAGGATGCGGTGAACACGTCTCATTGGGATGACTGTAATTCAGCCCTCAAACACTCACGAGAAAAAGCTGAAGAGGGGAAAAATGAGCTTGCCTTTGCTTAATGATCGACTGTCTCATAATCCACACGCAGCCAAATACGTAAAGAAAATTAATAAAATTAAAGTCTAAGTAAGAGCTGGAGGAACTCCGACACGCTGCAGTTTAAAAGCTATCGAATTTAATATTGAGCTGCAGAAGGAGAGACACAACGCAGCTGTGAGTTCTTTAAAGCCCCCGCTCCAAGCACGCCCCCTCTCCAAGCGCGTCCCCTCTCCGAGCGCGTCCCCTCTCCGAGCGCGCCGCCATCTGAAGCTCACCTTGTAGTTTCGGCACGTCGGGTTGAAAGCGTTGGTCCCGCAGGCAAACAGCGTCTCGTCGTTTCGAGGCACCAACACCTTCACGTAGTTGTAGCACTCGTCCTGGAACACAAAGGCAGAGTTAGAACTGTGAGGAAAACTGACGGAGCAGCAGAAGCAGAGGTGGAGGCGAACTCACGCTGTTCTTCCCTCTGACCGTGCACTTGCTGACGTCGTTGGACTTCCACGTCAGCTTCTGAAACACAGGAAGAGGAAAGTGAGGGCGTGATTTTCTCAGCATGTGGGGGACAGAGGTTTGATTAGATGTGAACACGCGTGCGAGGAGGCGGAGCAGCAACAGCTCACACACACAAACCTCAGTCTCAACCACAACACCAAGCAGCCACCTTTTCGCGCTCTCCATCAGCACCGACGTTCTACGCCTAACCCAGCATGCTTCACTTCTCTGCTGCTGAGTCATCGCTCCACAGAAAAATGCGACCTATTTGGGCTGATTTGGGTTTTAAAATAGAAACAGGATGCCTCAGCGTGCAGCCTCGCAGCGAGCATCATTTCACTCACACTCAGCGTGCATCAGAGGCAGCGTCAACAGGTCTGATACCATGCCAGAAATGTAAACACACCTACAGATAACCTCGACAGACAAAAGCCCAGCCTGCAGCTTGAAAGAGGCGGGGCTACGGGCCTGTAAACCCTTTTATTCATGATGGATTTAAAGAAATGGGATTAGATCCCAGCTGGATACAGATTATTCCCGTCTCTCCCCCTAAAAGAACAGATGTGGGCGATCAGCGCCGTGGTAAAACGTGCTAAACCCGACGAGAACACGAGTCCATAACTGCAGATTAAAGCGCACACAGACCGACGTGGTCCTCGCCGTGCCGCTCAGGTCGGAGCACCGATAACGAGAGTAACAGCTCACATCAAAGAGCTGCCGCCGCCCGCCGTCCCACAATGCACCGGGAGGCCCATTACCGTGAGGAGCCCCCGTAACCTCTTCTCTTTGATCAGGAGGACGTGTGCAGATCAAAGGAAGCGCGTCCTTTGTGCGTCACGCACAGTTTTGTTGTGCGCGCTGATATTTACAGCGAGCACCGTGAAGCAGGTCAACAGCAGGTCCACGCAGACACCCATCAGCACCAAAGGCTGCAGCGAGCAGCGCGGCACGCTGACATCATCGCCGCTGACGGCCAGCCGAGGAGAAGGAAACATCTGCGGTTTCTGTCTGCCCAACAGAACATGAGCATCTCTCACCTCCACCTGGCTCCTCTCTCACGCTGGAGGACATTTTGGCGTCCACGTGGAGGGTCATCGTCACGCAGCCTGACACACTAACTTCAAAGCAATGAGCTGCAGCAACGGGAGGAGGAGGGAGCTCGAAGCAGAACATTTCACTCAGTTCTCTCTGAAATGAACTTTTTGTTTCACACGACGCTGCTGGTGATGCTCTTCCACACCCACTGTGACGTGGAGTGCCACAGAGGTCTGTCCTCGGTCCCCTCCCTTTAACTCTGCATGGATAGGGCCAGCTGTGACACTGAACCCACGCTCTGACACGTGAGTGTCGTGATGTGAACGAGGCAGAAACGCACGTATAAGAACCTCTTTGAGCTTCCTGTCAGCGAGCTGCTCGGAGGTCTGCTCAGCTCAGCCTCGGTCTGATGTCTTACAGCTCAAGCAGCTTCATGCTCGGCCCCACACCTCACAGCTCTGACTGCCTTCATGTGCACTCACAGATCGTTGCATTTGTCTTTGAACATTTTATCCTAAGACCGCGTGTGAGGAACACTCGGAGGCGACACCCCGACAACTCCACGCAGCCATGTCGTTGTGTGTTTACTGAGCGATCGCACTCACCAGCTGTGGGACGACCTCCCCTGAAGCCGTCGTCAGGTTGACTGCGAACACGTGATCCCTGCGGAGGTCAAAGCACAGAGTCAGCCTCTTTAATGGACTACGATCGACGTGCTGCCCATCCAACCCCTCCATGATGCACTTCCTATCAGGAACACTGACAGCTGTTCATTATTATTGATTTTGCTGTTGATTCTAATGTTTCTGATAAAACATATTCAGTGATGAAGTCTCGACCGCTCTCAGGCCATCTTCAAAGGCTCGCCTCAGATCCTTGCGTGTTCGCCGTGTCCTAAAAACACGGATCCTCATGTATGATCTGTGCTCTGCACCACGGTGAGGGATCTTAATAATACTCAAGCTCCAAAGGGCTATTGTGATATTCCAAAAAACTGACGTAAGAACTTCCGTCGCACTTTCTACAAAGACCTGCTGCGTGGCAGAAAGTCCTCGTGACGCTCTGAATGAATGAATTAGTATTTTGGTTCTTCCATGGCTCCGCGGTGTGTGTCCTACTCACAGCCCCGGACTTCATGGATATTTTAATGAGCAAACTAACAGCACAGAGCTAAACGTCAGCTGGGCAGGCTGGAACCATCCGGAGGCCAAAGTACGTCCGACTGGTCACTTCCTGTTTCCAGAAATATTCATTCTGCTGTTTATGTGACAAACGGGAACCAAGATCCTCTCAGAGTACAGCCGACAGCAGGAAACACTGGCAGACGTTCACCTGAGTAAAGGCATGTTCGTGGTCACGAGTCATTCCTGACTGTTGCTGCTCTCTGAGCTGGATTTGATTTTCAGGATCAACAATGAAACCAATTTATGGACAGCAAACGTGAAAAATGTCTCTTTGATTTCCTCCAGCCTCAGGTTTACACTGACAGGAACATCAAATCATCATTTAAAGAGACTGAAACGATTTAGAGCTCACAGGAACACTTTGATGTTCACGTTGAGCCTGCTGACCGACTCACTACTGCAGTGCAGTGTGCAGCTACGGGAAACTCACTATTGTGTCCTCACAGGTCACGTTTACTAGTTTACTCAAGCTGCTGAAAACACACAAGTGTGCGTGCATGTGCGTGCGTGCATGTGCGTGCGTGTGCGTGTGCGTGCGTGCCGACCTCGCTGCGATGTACAGCACGTGGTTGATCCGTAGCATCCTCTGGAAGTCCAGGCCCAGCCTCAGCGTGTCGTTGTCCTGAAGCAAACCCTGAAACCCCGGGTACTGAAACGACTCTGTAAACGCACAAAAACATAAACGTGTGTGTGTGTGTGTGTGTGTGTGTGTGTGTGTGTGTGTGTGTGTGTGTGTGTGTGTGTGTGTGTGGAGAGCATGCTCACAAATGTGGGTGTGGTCAGTTAAATCAGAACAAACAGGAACACAGCAGAGATAGATTGTCTCTGTCCAATCAGATGAAGGAACGGTTGCTATAGTGATGTGAAACGACCACAGTGGGACATCATCACCATCGCGCAATACTCACGCTCTGAGCTGACCACGCTGATCGGCTCCAGGTCTTTGGGGAAGGGCGTGGTTGAAGCTGACTCAGCCGGCAACCAGGAAGTGAGCAGCAGCAGCAGCAGCAGGGTTGGGGGTCGCCATGGCGACAGCCAACAGGTCAGGGCCATTGCGAGGAAAGAAATGGAAGGAGGAGGGGGCGGTGGAACGGTGATGTCAGCAGGTCATGGTGGACGTCAGCTGTCAGGAGAAAGACACAGAAAGAGGTGAAGGTTAGACAGAGAGGTCAGAGTTCACCGTCTTAGGAGCTCTTCTATGCTGTGCCATGCACGGAACAACATAGAAGAGCAAAGAAGGCAGTTCAAAAAAGCCCCCCCCCGACAGCCAAACCCATCTGTTCTCTGATTGGATTGTTACATTTGTGATTGACATGACATTGACCAATCAGATGAAGGGAAGAAAAATAGGGTCAAAATTCGTACCTGTAACTTGCAGGGTCTTTTTGGCTAAGTCCACACACTAATCTTTTTTACAAGTACAAAATACTTATGACCACATTTTGAGCCCATACTAATGTTCACATGTTGGACAGAGAGGACAGATGGTTTGAAAGAGGAGTGAAAGAAGCATCTATGTCCACTGTGAGCGACCATCTTTGAACAGAGGCGGGGTTTACGACACCAACTCTCTGCCATCTATAATCCAGTTTTGAGATCCTCCCCAGACGCCTTAACACCCACTCACATCCTGGGCCATCTGACCTCAGGAAATCACATGATAGGGTGGGGCCAGGTTTTACAATGAGCTCACCCGAAACTCTGGCTGATTGTGGCTGATCTACCTAATCATGTGATTAGAGGATCATCAGGGGGTCCTTTTGTCCCTCTGTGGGGGGTCACTCCCACTAGGTTTATATCTGGGACTCTCCACCATTTGACCTTAGAACTGAAGAAGCTTCTCGGATGAGAGGTGAAACGTCTTCAAGCAACTTAAAGAAGTCCAGACGCTTTTCTTTGCAAGCTCCTTTGACTACGATGACCTGGATGACTGAGAACCTTCACAGACATGTCAGAGTTCACCGCTCTTCAGCCACATCTATAAATCCTGAGGATTAGCATATCGCTCAGCCATTACCCGACGGGCGTTCAATTCTGACTGTCAGCACATTAACACAGAGCTCTCATAGCTGCACAGGTGTGCCGTGTCCACACCACCATCGTTAGCAGGGCGCCCAGCGAGGCTGCACGAGCAGTAACTCCACCCCTCTCTGTTCCTTTTCTCCTCCACTGCTTCATGGACAGCAGCTTTCCATGACTCCTGCTTCATAATAATGCTTCTGTATCTGATCCTGGGCCTCGGAGAGGACACGGTTCATCTGTGTCTGAAAGAAGCTGTTTTAGCCCCTCCCCTTTAACAGCTTGCTTCTGATTGGGTTCCCTTGCAAACAGCAGGTTTGACCAGTAGGTGGATAACAGGAACATCTGTTCTCTGATGTTATCTGATCTCCTGAAGGCCCCACAGTCCCACTGAGGACCTCTGTGTGTGTGAGTGCCTGTTTACATATGGTTGTGGGGACCAACAGTCACTAATGAGGACAAAAATGCCCGTCCTCATGAGTTTGAAGACATTTTTTAGACTCAAAATGTGGTTTTAGTGTCAGGGTTACAGCTAGGCTCTGGGTTATGGTAAGCAGCAAGAAAGCATTATGTCAATTAGATGTCCTCACTAAGACATAAAAACAAGAATGTGTGTGTTTGTGTGCTGCAGGTCAATAGGAGCTGCCGAGGGCGCCCCCTGTAGGCAAGCCCCTCCTCCGCTCGCTGGTGTCACAGTGAGTGAGCATGAAGGTGAACGCTCTCCTCTCCATCACCTCCTCCTTCCTGTCGTCTCCTCACCTCACACCTGACAAATGAAAGGTGGAGAAGGCGGTCCCAGAGGTGACCAGTCCACTCCTCCTCCTCTTTATTCCCTGGCCTAGAAATGAAGGAGAATGAAGGAGGCGTCACTCCCTCCTCCAGTTTTGGATCTGAAAATATCGCTTTTCTTCCTCCTCCTCAGAAACATGATGGAGGCCGCTGGTGCCAACACCTTCCTCGTCTCCATTACAAGGTGTGAGGAGGAGACAGGCGGTAGAACGTGGAGGAGTCTGAGCATGCCCACAAACTGCTCCCTGAGGAGCGAGCGCGTCGCCATGGTCACATACAGCTCACCGTTTCTGGTCATTTCCAACATGGCTGCCATGTAATCAGCCCTGATCTGAGGAAAGCTGATAGAATGATCACTGCATGCATTAGTGCTTCGAGCACCAGGCCACGCCCCACACACGCTGCAGAGGACGAAACATCCAGCGTACAATGACGTGGTGATGGGATGACAGGCTGAGAGAGGAGGAGGTGGCGACCTGCAGCCGGGAGCGCCGGTGATGAAACGGGTTCAACTGACCAATCAGATTCACGTTCAGTCAGAGATCGGAGCTCAGAGCAGCCAATCCAAAGTCAGGAACTCTGAGGCACGACAATCCCAAAACCACGACACAGGACGGTTACAGATGTGTGCGACTGCAGAGGACGGCGATGTGTTCAGGGACCTGTGCATCACAGGGGACACATCAGCTCCAACACAAGCACTGCATGTTGCTACAGATACGTGGCGAGAGCGCGCTCACACAAACAGTAGCTACAGTGAAAATACCAGCAGCTGATCCAGACGTTATCCTCTGCCCTACACTACAGGCCGCTGCATCAAACACATTCACACGGGTGTATTCTGGCACCATCACCCCAACACGATCGCACAAACAGGCATTTCCTCTGAAATCAACACGAATCAAACAGCAGCAGGTAAAAAAGCTCAACATCACAAAAGTGCGACGCAAAAGATCAAAGACGTGAAGAACAGACAGGAAGTCCCAGAGTGGGAGGACGATGTGTGTCCACTCAGGACGCCAGTCATCGTCACTCTGCAGCTCTGCCCAGTTTAAACAAACCTGCTTTATGAGACTGACACCTACATTAGGAGGAGCCCGGCTCAGTCTAATCTCTGGGAGCTGTACCCAGCCCAGGGGACAGCTGGGGCCAACTAGGGGCTGGTCAATTTCAGGACTTGTCCAGGTGTGTCTTTGGGAGTGGATCAGGTGTGTGTGTGTGTCATTCCTTAAATCATTAGTTTGCTGCTCGGAGCCAAAGAAGCCCTCATGTCAATTCTCATTCAGTGAGACAAGCCTGAGACCCCCCCCCCCCACACACACACACACACAGCTCACCTTGGAGATAAGGTGGCTCTATTTAGGCCGTCTTTGAGACATTCTGTCTGGAGCCTCGTCACATTTCCTCACGGGGTCTCTGTGACAGAAACTCATTACTATGCGCAGGTACACATGGAGGTGTTTAGGTTTGACCCTTTTGACCCTTAATGTCTCTTCCCCTCGAGTGTGTGTGTCACTGTGTGTGTTGTGCTAGTTAAAAGCAGCTGGATGTGCACACCCATGTCAGCGTTTTGTCGGTGGATGAAGGGTGGAGGGCTAAGCTATCAGCTAATGCTAGCAGAGCGTCACACAAGCTGTGTCCCAAAACGTCGGCTGCATCCTTCTCGGTCTTCGAAGGACCCGGCCCACGTAGACCGCGAAGGCCGGATGTGACTGCTGGTAATTAGGCCGGCATTTGCATTTGTTTGCCTCTGCGCTAAATCCTGCTGGGTGCAGGTATCAAGGAAACAGCAGCGCCTCTGTGAAGAAGCAGACAGGAGCACAAATGAGAGCTGCTTTCATTTCATCCAGTAAATCAGCCTCAGCTCATTACCGTCAGCTGTGCCGCCGCCGCCTCCAGCCGTTTATCCTTCAAACGCATCGATATCGCCCAGCAGGAGCCGTTTAAGGAGGACCTGCATCTAATCCTGCACCCCCTGACTCCACAGGGCCCCTCCGGCAGGTGCTGGTCTGGACTTCACCTCCACCCGTGTGATCCCAGCCCTGTCCTGCTGTCTGGGTCGTCGTCCTCGGGGCACATGACCTTTCACACTTGTGTACACTGATTTATACAAAGACCACATTCAGATCTGATCGCACGCGATCTGGTTCAGCGGCGTCCCGTCTGACTGATTACACATGACTGCTGATCGATACACCGCGGCGCTGCGAGGGAGCAAACGCGCTAACGTGAACATGCCAGTGCTCCCCGACACAGCGACGCACAGCTTAAAGTGTCCATCAGCAGATATTTCATTTCTGATATTTGAACAGCAGCCAATCAGATTTTTTCATATTTGGATAACAGCCGTCACAGAATCCATCTTTACTTTACAGTCTGTGTGCCTCGAGTCAGCTGAGCTCTGCTGCGCTCACGGACACCGGAGATAGGAATCAGCTGTTGACAGCTTCCTGTTTGTGCGCCCATAAATCACCAGTCAGCCGCCCGAGCGGCGGCTCACCTCTGTGGCCCGGTGACGCAGGATTAACCATCAGAACCACCAAAGAGTTTTTAGTGAGACTGGTATCACTGGGGTCGCCTCCCTGCCTGTGTGTGTGTGTGTGTGTGTGTGTGTGTGTGTGTGTGTGTGTGTGTGTGTGTGTGTGTGTGTGTGTGACCACGTGTGTGTGTGCGTGTGTGTGACCACGTGTGTGTGTGTGACCACGTGTGTGTGACCACGTGTGTGTGTGTGACCACGTGTGTGTGTGTGTGTGTGTGTGTGTGTGACCACGTGTGTGTGTGTGTGTGTGTGTGTGTGTGACCACGTGTGTGTGTGCGTGTGTGTGACCACGTGTGTGTGTGCGTGTGTGTGACCACGTGTGTGTGACCACGTGTGTGTGTGTGACCACGTGTGTGTGTGTGTGTGTGTGTGTGTGTGACCACGTGTGTGTGTGTGTGTGTGTGTGTGTGTGTGTGACCACGTGTGTGTGTGTGTGTGTGTGTGTGTGACCACGTGTGTGTGTGTGCGTGTGTGTGACCACGTGTGTGTGTGTGTGTGTGTGAGACCACGTGTGTGTGTGTGTGTGTGTGTGACCACGTGTGTGTGAGTGAGTGTGTGTGTGTGTGTGTGTGTGACCACGTGTGTGTGTGTGAGTGTGAGTGTGTGTGCGTGTGACCACGTGCGTGTGTGTGTGCGTGTGTGACCACGTGTGTGTGTGTGCGTGTGTGACCACGTGTGTGTGTGTGTGTGTGCGCGTGTGTGTGTGAGTGTGAGTGTGTGACCACGTGTGTGTGTGTGTGTGTGTGTGTGACCACGTGTGTGTGTGTGAGTGTGTGTGTGTGTGTGTGTGTGACCACGTGTGTGTGTGTGTGTGTGTGTGTGACCACGTGTGTGTGTGTGAGTGTGTGTGTGTGTGTGTGTGTGACCACGTGTGTGTGTGAGTGTGTGTGTGTGACCACGTGTGTGTGTGAGTGTGTGTGTGTGACCACGTGTGTGTGTGAGTGTGTGTGTGTGTGTGTGTGACCACGTGTGTGTGCGTGTGTGTGTGTGTGCGTGTGTGTGTGTGTGTGTGTGTGTGTGTGTGTGTCTGTGTGTGTGCGTGTGTGTGTGTGTGTGTGACCACGTGTGTGTGTGTGCGTGTGTGTGTGTGTGTGTGACCACGTGTGTGTGCGTGTGTGTGTGTGTGTGTGTGTGTGTGACCACGTGTGTGTGTGTGTGTGTGTGTCTGTGTGTGTGTGTGCGTGTGTGTGTGTGTGTGTGACCACGTGTGTGTGTGTGCGTGTGTGTGTGTGTGTGTGACCACGTGTGTGTGCGTGTGTGTGTGTGTGTGTGTGTGTGCGTGTGTGTGTGTGTGTGACCACGTGTGTGTGCGTGTGTGTGTGTGTGTGTGTGTGTGACCACGTGTGTGTGCGTGTGTGTGACCACGTGTGTGTGTGTGTGTGAGTGTGTGTGACCACGTGTGTGTGTGTGTGTGTGTGTGACCACGTGTGTGTGTGTGCGTGTGTGTGACCACGTGTGTGTGTGTGAGTGTGTGTGACCACGTGTGTGTGTGTGTGTGTGACCACGTGTGTGTGTGTGTGTGTGTGTGTGTGACCACGTGTGTGTGTGTGTGTGTGTGTGTGTGTGTGTGTGTGTGTGTGTGTGTGACCACGTGTGTGTGACCACGTGTGTGTGTGTGTGCGTGTGTGTGTGTGTGCGTGTGTGAGTGTGTGTGTGTGTGACCACGTGTGTGTGTGTGCGTGTGTGTGTGCGTGTGTGAGTGTGTGTGTGTGTGACCACGTGTGTGTGTGTGTGTGTGTGTGACCACGTGTGTGTGAGTGTGTGACCACGTGTGTGTGACCACGTGTGTGTGTGTGCGTGTGTGTGTGCGTGTGTGAGTGTGTGACCACGTGTGTGTGACCACGTGTGTGTGTGTGCGTGTGTGTGTGTGTGTGACCACGTGTGTGTGCGTGTGTGTGTGTGTGTGTGTGTGTGTGACCACGTGTGTGTGTGTGTGTGTGTGTGTGTGTGTGTGTGTAGTGAAGTACCATCCCTTGGAGCAGGGTAACTGAGAGGCCCCCTGATCGTGTAAAGCAGACAATGGAGGCTGAATGGAGGTTGGTTGTTGGAGGCTCCGCCCCCTTGGGCCTGTGACTGTTTCCAGCTGAAGTGTGTTGCATTAATGCACGGCGTGTGGAGCGAGCTCACAGCTAATCCACGCTGTAATCGATCTGCAGGGCTCAGATTTGGGCGGCACGGTGACACGTCTGTTAAGCTCTGTGAAATCCTGATGTCACGGCGCCTGAAATCGGCTCTTTGTGTTCTCCTCTCATTTGATGCACGCCGGGAACACGAGGGGAAGCTCGCCAAGCAGCTCCTGGCTCCGGTACAGATCTGCTTCCTATGATTTTGGAGGTGCTGGAAAGAGCCACGAGTGGCTGTTACATCCTCCATGCCTCGAACACAGATACACAAAGAGAAGCGTTTGGCATCGAGCTTCCTGCAGTCTGTGAGCGACAGGACTGGACTGATGTGAGCTTCATCTCTGCTCATCTTCATCATTACAAACAGACTGTAGATGATGATGACGACACGACTGAGCAAGGCTCTGGAGAAAGACTGTTTTTATAATGTTGTATATTTGTTGGTGGACCGCAGACACACCATGTGACGTGAATCATGAAAGCTGTCACATGAGGTAAAAGACTCCATGTGATGAAGCTGCATGCAGAGGACTGACAGCCACAGAGCTCTGATTAAATGAAAGGCTGCAAACGTGAGCAGACACTTAGAGCTCAGCACTGAGTCAGCCTGTCGCATGATTGGCTGGCAGCAAGAGAGCTTCAGAGGAACATTAGAGTGGTTCTGAAGGGTGACCGTACTTACATTTTTACAGAGTGAAAATCTGCTGCGACGGACAGGTGAAGCCTCTGGATGCTCAAGTGACAGCAGCAAAGCAAACAGGAAGTCAGGAGGCGGGGGTGCACCCCCTCAGACGTCCTGCAACAGCAAAACGATAAAGTTTAAAAGGACCAAAACATTTGTGCTTCAAGCTTTGAGCAAACATGACGAGCTGCTTTTAACAGTCTCTGTGGTGTTTTGATTGCAGACGCCTCATCAGGACGGACCTCTGGCTGTGTACCATGGACCAGCCCAACACATCAACCAATCACAAGAGAGGACAGTGAACCACAGCTTGATGACCAATCAGTGCAGCTCGCTGCATGAAGACATCCTGACATTAAAATTATTGCCAGCTTGGAATAAAAACACTCACAAACACTTTCCTGAAACCTGCAGGTCAACACACAAAGTACCTGCAACATACCAACAACATGCCTGCAACACAACTAAAACACACGAGCAACATGTCGACAACACACTTGTAATACACCTCCAACACATGTTGAACACACCAACAACACATGTTAATCAAACCAGCAACATGCCAACAACACCCCTGCAACACACCTCTAACATTACTCCAACACAAGTGAAACACACCTGTCACACGCCTGTCACACGACTGAAACACCCCAGAAACACGCCTGCAACACGCCTGAAACATGACTGTAACACGCCTGCAACACGCCTGTCACACGACTGAAACACCCCAGAAACACGCCTGAAACACACCAGAAACACGCCGGAAACACACCAGAAACACGCCTGTCATATGACTGCAACACGCCTGCAACATGCCTGAAACACACCAGAAACACACCTGAAACACACCAGAAACACGCCTGCAACACGCCTGAAACATGACTGTAACACGCCTGCAACACGCCTGTCACACGACTGAAACACCCCAGAAACACGCCTGAAACACACCAGAAACACGCCGGAAACACACCAGAAACACGCCTGTCATATGACTGCAACACGCCTGCAACATGCCTGAAACACACCAGAAACACACCTGAAACACACCAGAAACACGCCTGCAACACGCCTGAAACATGACTGTAACACGCCTGCAACACGACTGAAACACCCCAGAAACACGCCTGCAACACGCCTGAAACATGACTGTAACACGCCTGCAACACGCCTGTTACACGACTGAAACACCCCAGAAACACGCCTGAAACACACCAGAAACACGCCTGTCATATGACTGCAACACGCCTGCAACATGCCTGAAACACACCAGAAACACACCTGAAACACACCAGAAACACACCTGCAACACGCCTGAAACACACCTGAAACACGCCTGCAACACACCAGAAACACACCTGAAACACGCCTGAAACACACCAGAAACACGCCTGTCATATGACTGCAACACGCCTGCAACATGCCTGAAACACACCAGAAACACACCTGAAACACACCAGAAACACGCCTGCAACACGCCTGAAACATGACTGTAACACGCCTGCAACACGACTGAAACACCCCAGAAACACGCCTGTCATATCACTGCAACACACCAGAAACACACCAGAAACACGCCTGAAACACACCTGAAACACGCCTGCAACACACCAGAAACACACCTGAAACACACCTGAAACACGCCTGAAACACACCTGCAACACGCCTGAAACACGCCTGAAACACGCCTGCAACACGCCTGAAACACACCTGAAACACGCCTGAAACACACCTGCAACACGCCTGCAACACACCAGAAACACGCCTGCAACACGCCTGCAACACACCTGCAACACACCTGCAACACACCTGCAACACGCCTGAAACACACCTGAAACACGCCTGAAACACGCCTGAAACACGCCTGAAACACACCAGAAACACACCTGAAACACACCTGCAACACACCTGCAACACGCCTGCAACACACCTGCAACACACCTGCAACACGCCTGAAACACACCTGAAACACGCCTGAAACACGCCTGAAACACACCTGAAACACGCCTGAAACACACCTGAAACACGCCTGCAACACGCCTGAAACACACCTGAAACACGCCTGAAACACGCCTGAAACACGCCTGAAACACACCTGAAACACGCCTGCAACACGCCTGAAACACACCTGCAACACGCCTGAAACACGCCTGCAACACATCACCTTTTAGCTGAATCAGTGCAGTACTCTTTAACACTAGCAAGAAAGCAATGTATTTATAAAGCACTTTCAGGTGCTGTACACTTGATACATTAAACAAGTTCAAAAAAGAAATAATATAAATAGAGGAAACATTTAAAAAAAAAAAAAAGATGATAATTCAAATAATATTTAAAACAGTAGAATTGGCACAAATAGCAAAAGCAATAATAAAATAGTATAAAATGATAATTAGAATTGAGCTTCCTCTTGGACCTGGGTACCTCAGCTGAGGCAGGAAAGGCTCCGCCCCCTCTGAGCTTCCTCTGGGACCTGGGTACCTCCAGGAGCAGCTTGTCAGCTGGCCTGAGAGACCTGGGGGGTGGGTAAGGACGAAGAAGCTCAGAGAGGTAAATTGGGGCAAGACCGTTTAAGCCTGGGGTGCCAAACGTACGGCCCGCGGGCCGGATCAGGCCCACAAACGGGTTTAATCTGGCCCATGAGATGATTTTGTAAAGTATAAAAATGAGCAGCAATTTTTCAATAAAGAAACTGCTGTTCCAATTGTGTCCATTGGATGGCGCAATAGCAATTGTGAGCTACTTTGTTTTGCCCGCGAAATTTAAACCCGATGTGCTTTGGCACCCTCATTGGCCCAATATGTCTCTGTCAAAAAGAGAAAAGTGGATGCAGAGTGCAGAGTGTTCCAAGAAAAATGGTCATCCTCCTGTTTATTCACGGAAGTGAAAGCTGTATGCTTGGTGTGTTCCCAGCATGTTGCAGTGCTGAAAGAATATAACCTCCGTCGCCACTACGTGAGTCTTCATGCCGACAAATATGACAACTTTTAAGGACAGCAGAGAAGAGAGAAGGTGAATGAACTGTTGGCGGGTCTGAAGAAACTGCAGTCTGTGTTTACTCACAGCCGAGACATCAGTGACGCTGCAGTGAAAGCTAGCTACCTCGTTGCTAACGAAATTGCACTAGCTTCCAAACCATTTAGTGAGGGTGAATTTGTAAAAACATGTATGATGAAGGCATCTAAGATTGTGTGCCCTGCAAAGTGCCAGGCCTTTGCAAATATCAGCCTGACAGGAAACACAGTTGCCGACAGGATTTCTGATCTTTCAGCGGATTTGGACAAAAAAATAGTCATTTATTGTGTTTTCAGTTGCAATTGATGAAGGCACATTACAGATGTTGCACAACTGGCAATTTTCATCCGCGGAGTTGATGACACATTGACCGTCACCGAGGAGTTCGTGGAGTTGGTACCGATGACAGATACAGCGACCGCAGCTGATATTTTCACCGCACTCGTCGGCGCGTTGGACAGGGTCGGAGTGGACCGGTCCCGCGCTGTCAGCCTGGCTACAGATGGTGCGCCCTCAATGATCGGGAAGAAAGCAGGCGTTGTAAAAAGGTTCAGAGATAAAGTGCAATCTGCAAATGGAGGACGTGGTTTTTGGACTTTTCACTGTATTTTGCACCAGGAGGCTTTGTGTTGCAAGTCACTGAAAATGGATAACGCCATGAAGGTGGTCATCCAAACTGTTAATTTCATCCAGAAGCCTCAAGCACCGTCAGTTTGACAGTCTTCTCAGAGAGAAAGACCACATCTATGGCCTGCCATACCACACTGCGGTAAGATGGCTGAGCCGAGGTGCTGTGCTGAGGCGTTTCTTTGATTTACGAGAAGAAATTGAACAGTTTATGGAAGAAAACTGGAAACCAGTGTTAGAATTTCATTCTGCAGAATGGATGCAGCACCTTGCATTTATGGTGGATGTTACAGAGCACCTGAATAACTTGAACAAACAGCTGCAAGGACGCAACAAAGTTGTCACGCAGTATCATGACAGCATTTCAAGTTGAAGCTGTTATTGTGGGAGACGCAGCCCACCGGTGGTGATGCAGCTCACTTCCAAAGTGTTGCGGATATGAAGCGGTTCAAAGATAAAATAACGGGACTGTTACTAGTTTGAGCAACGATTTCAGATTTTTCGTGAACTGGAGAAAGACTTCAAAGTTTTGTGCTCGCCGTTCACCGTGAATCCTTTTGATCTGCCCGTCAGCATCCAACTTGAAATAACAGACTTGCAGCGTGACTCGGATTTGAAGGGCAAATTTGCTGCAGCTGGCTTGAACACATTCTGTCAGAATCTCTTGCCTGGTTACCCCAACTTGATGCCCTCGCTGCAAAACTATTGTGCATGTTGGGAACCACGTATCTTTGTGAGCAAGTTTTCTCTGTAATGAGCATAAATAAAACAAAACTGCGCTCAAGGCTCACGCACAGGCACTCGAATCACATCCTGAAGTTAGCTGCTGCTCAGGATGTGAAGCCTGATATTGATGAGCTGGTGAAAGCTAAAGATGCCAGGTATCAGGAGTCACATAAACGATGCAACCCCACTGAAAGTGCTGCATGAGACACCCTGATGTACTTCTGTGATCTGTGATATACTTCTGTGAATCACTGAGGCGCTGTGTGCTTGTTCTTTGTCCTCAGGATTTTCAAATAACTTGAGGTGTTTTATGATTAATAGCTACTGTATGTTGTGCCTGTACTACTTTGAACACAGGCTCTAGCTTTATTTTTATGTTGATCGTATTAAAACAAAGAAAACAATCTGAAGTTGTTGTTTTTAAGTTATATACACAATGATTTTACCAGTCCGGCCCACTTGAGAATAGACTTCTCTCCATGTGGCCCCTGAACTAAAATGAGTTTAACACCCCTGCTTTAAGCATTTAAAAACAAACATGAGAATTTTAAATGAACTGTGTTCACACCGAACGTGATAAATCACAAAACATAAATCTTACATAAAACATTTTGTAATTATACAGGCAGCCAATGGAGTGAAGCCAGGATGGGAGTTATGTGCTCTCTTTTGCGAGTTCTGGTTAAAGGTCGTGCAGCAGCATTTTGGACCAGCTGCAGACGAGAGAGAAGATGCTGACTAACTCCACAATACAGCACATTACAGTAATCCAAACGAGATGGAATAAAAGCATCGATTACGGTTTCAAAATGCAGCCTGGATAAAGTAGGTCTTATCTTTACCAAGCGCCTTAAATGATAAAAACTGGACTTGACAGTAGCCCTAATTTGACTGTCTAATTTAAAATCACTGTCCATCTTAAAACCCAGGTTAGTAACAACAGGTTTAAAATACACAAGGTTCACAAGGTCCACTAGGACCAAACAGAATCACCTCAGTTTTGCTTGAATTACATCTTAGAAAGTTTAGGGACATCCGAGATTTAATGTCTTCTAGAGATGCTAGAAGTGGCTTAATAGAGAAGGCATCGTTCTGCTTCAGAGGCAGATCAATCTGACAGTCGTCAGCATAGCAGTGGAAGGGTAATCCATGCCTTCTGAGGATGGTTCCCAGGGGCTGTAAACATAATGAAAAAAGCAGAGGCCCTAAAATTGAGCCCTGTGGGACCCCAGACTGAAAGGCAGCAGAGGAGGACTCATACCCTGAAAGGTTAACACTAAAAGTTCTGTCAGAAAGATAAGACCTAAACCATTTCAAAGCAGTACCACGAATGCCTGCAAGATGGTGCAAGCGAGTCAGTAAAATGTTGTGGTCTACAGTGTCAAAGGCAGCTGTTAGGTCAAGAACAACACGATTACCAGAGTCACAGGAAAGGAGGATATCATTAAAAACCTTTAAGAGTGCTGACTCCGTGCTATGAACGTTTTTAAAACCTGATTGGAAGACCTCTGGGACACCACTCTCCTTTGGTTGCAACCTTCTCAATGAAAAACACATAAAATCATCAGAGAGGCCTCCAAGCAGCCACTTTGTGGAGCATTTAAGACTGAGTCAGTAGAGTTAAATAACACGTGGATTGTGACTGTTGGAGGAAATGATCTTAGAGAAATATTTTCTTTTAGCCTCCTTGACCGTATCCTGATAGAGGCGCCAGCAGTCCTTTAGGATTTGAAGAGACACCTGCAGTTTGTCCCTCTTCCATCTGCGTTCAGCTCTACGACACTCCCTCCTCACAGCCCGAGTGGCGTCGTTAAACCAAGGGTCCATTTTAGCCTTGGGCTGCCTGGTTATTAATGGTGCCACAGAGTCCAGAGTGGTTAGGCAGTACGATCAGCGGGGAACTGGGCAGCAGTGGAAGGGTTAATAATCCGACAGCGGCGAACAGGAGCGCTGGTTTGAACTGTAGTGCGTGAAAACGCAGCATCAAATAATACAGCCATATGGTCAGAGAAGGCAGTGTCAGTCACTTCCATGTTAGACACAGGTAGACTGTGCGACAGGACCAGGTCCAGTGTGTGTCCGTGTTCATGTGTGGGACCAGGTACGGGCTGGACCGGATTAAAAGAATCAATGAGGCTTAAAAACTCCTTCACCTGAGGTTTGTCAGGGCAGCAGACATGGATATTAAAACCCCCACAATAAGAACGTAGTGGGCATATGATTAATGGTGCTGCGTGTGGCGGGCTTTAAGGCTCAGCTCAGATTTAGACAGAGGAAGATGAAGACAGAGGCCGAGAGCTACAGCAGAGTTCAGCCTCACATTGTTTTTGTCCAGATTTGGATTTTAAAGGATTTGATTCTAGGACATTCCCAGCTGGAGTTTGTGCTCTAAAGGAACGCAGTCAGGGTTTAAGGGGGAAGTTTGAAGGCAAACTCAGGACGCAGTAACACGATTAAAGGAAGCTCCTCGTGTAAAACAAAGAGGCTCCCCTGGTGCCGCTCAGCGAGCATCTGCAGCTGATTGGATTTGTTCAGGATCGATTCTCTGGAGGATTCTGCTCTCGGCTGGTGGCACGAGTCCAGATCGAAGGAAATCTTATCAGCTGCCATTAGGCCCGAGGCCCATCGCTCGGCTCATTTCGTTCACAGAGAAATAAAACAGTGAGGCAGGAGGAGGAGCTCCCTGTGGATGAACAGAGCTGGTTTCTCAGGAAGAGGAACTCAGCGTGTAGCCTGAGCACAGCAAGCGACTGCCTGCTCACAAAGAAAAGTGTCCGTGCTTGTTAGCAGAAGTTCTGCACGAGCTAACTTCACCTAACGAGCTAATAGGAGCCATTAGTGGGCTCCAATTAGAGGAATCCCTCCTAACGAGGTCAGACAGATCAATAGCACAGGGAGAGGAGTCGCGTATCAACACCTCTGCAGGCTTTCAGCCTCACTCCTAGCCTGCTGGTTACCACGGTTACCAACACGACCTCTGACACTGATCAACAATTCCTCGCAGCTCGCTGTCCCATCTGTGCAGCGAAGTCATCTTTAACATCACGCAGTCTGAAACCTGTAGCTCCACCAGGCGTGGAGGAAGGTGAGGGAGGTGGGTCATGTGACACAGACAGAAACAGACTGAGCCAGTCAGACCTCAGCGCACACGCCCAGACTGGGGTCAGAGGCCATTAGGTCACTACACGATGGTCACTCGTGTAGAACACCTCAGACAGAGGCTGCTGCACCAAAAGCTTCACTGTGATTGCTCTGGTTCGAGCAGGTTGCCTTGGTCACCGGCAGTCAGCGAGGAAGGCGACTTCTCTGCATCTCCACCTATCTCTGACCTGCGACCCATCAGTTACCATAGCAACCTCACAGTGGGTGTCGGTGCAGTACTGTACGCCTGTTATAGCACACGGGTAACCATCGCGAACCTCCACCGACCACCCACCAGCTGGTTGGAGAACATCTGTGAGGCTGTGGCACCGCTTCAGGAGAAGTGTTGGCACAAAGGAGCCTGCTGAACGTTAGTCCCCGCCCCCGCCACGGCCCGTGACCTCAGCGCTAACAGCGAGAAGAACAGCTCGACTGGCCTCCTCGTTCACACGCTTCGCCTGCCTTTACACCACCTAGCTGTCCATCTATCCAGTCATCCACCTATCCGTCCATTCATCGACACATCCACCCAGACATCCACTGCGAGCTCGCTGAGATCTTCTGATGTACACTTCAAACAGACTGATCAATAATCTATACCTGCTGCTGTAAACAGGCTCTCTGATTGGCTGCGGTCAGTGTCCTCTGAGCTTTGTTTTCATGTTTGCTGCTTTGTTCCAGTTTCAGTCATTCAGCAGATTAATCCTCTCAGCAACAAATCTGATCCTCATCATCCTCATCCCCATCTCACACGCACACACACACAGACACACACACAGACACACACGCCTGTCCGACTCTAATCCCACATGTGATCGTTTGCTGAGGTTAATCCTCGCGTCTGCCTCTGCCGTCCACTCTGATGGATTTACTTTCATCCCTGCGTTGACATCTCATTACTTCCTCATGCTCAAGTCCCGCCTCTCTCCTGATGACATCGGTACCGTTTTACTATGGCGCTCAGGTGAGTTTTTAACGCGGGGCACGTTTAGCTTCATGTCTGTGATTCGTATCAGCAGTTACACCACAACATGTTTCAGGCACCACCACCACCGCCGCCACCCCTACATCATCTAAGACCTTCCAAAAACCTTCAAACAGGGGGCGGGGTCAGTCATTAGAAAGGAGGACCCCACAGACCAGTTCCTGTTTTCCTTTGAACACCAACACTGACATTCTTTATCATGAACCTGAGAGGTGATTTGTCTTATCAGCAGCATTCACGAGCTGGTCTGAGCTAGTTAGCCATAGGCTAACATAACATTAGCCACAGTAACCAAGGCGACCATGACAAACACGCCAGTGACAACTATCCTCAGTCTCAGACCTGTAAACCTGTCAGC
The DNA here is from genome assembly GCF_963969265.1 of Rhamphochromis sp. 'chilingali'. NCBI lineage: Eukaryota > Metazoa > Chordata > Actinopteri > Cichliformes > Cichlidae > Rhamphochromis > Rhamphochromis sp. 'chilingali'. Next base: position 35,939,950 of record NC_137944.1, read on the forward strand.
CAGGTGAATACAGGCGTTTTAAACAAGCTAGCAAAGCCAAAGTGGCTAAAGCTAAAGCTAGCTTAGCCACGGGCCTCGGTATGAGCAACGGATCAAAGCAGTGAGGAGGAAGACAACAGAGAGCAGTGAGGAAGGCTGGATGTCCGGCTGAAGGTACCGACCTGCTGGTTGATAACACGCACGTGCGCACAAACACACACCCTGGGCAAAAACATCAGAGCACACCTGAGCTCAGCTCACTCCGTGCCGCCAACCTCACAGTTTTCTCACAAATGACATCACATCAGTCTCAATCCAACGACACGCTGCACACCTGGCTGTCCCTCACCTGCACACAGGTGTGGGCGTACCTGCAGCAGTCAGTGAGACGGTGTGTTTGTAGTAACGCTGAACATTAGGGCAGAGGACCAGGTGGAGCTGCAATTGCTGCAATCAAACATGCACTTCCTGTTTCTCATGACACAGAAAAGGGCGCACAGGTACGCACTCCTAAGCTGCTGCAAGCTCATTTTCAGTGCTGCGTTTCATTCAAAGGTCAAAGTTCAAGTCACAGGAAGGAACATGGAGCACAAACACACAGAGGTCAGAGGTCAGAGCTGGAGAATAGCGTCACCAGCAACAAATGACATCAACTTAATTGGAGCTTCCTCCTGAGGCCAGCAGGTCAAAGCTCGGATGCTGGCGGTGGCGCTCAGACCAGGAACGACGGTGCCTGTAGCTGGGTCACAGGGTCAACTTCACAGAGGTCAAACAATTACCAACATGGCAGCTTACCGCCGTCCGTGGGGGGAGGGAGAGAGCCCAGCTGGTCATGTGATTGGTCAGCGGGCTCTGATATTACTGCAGTTAGAAAGGAGGGGGTCGGGGGGCTGGACTGGAAATGCTTTTATTTTTAGATCAATCACTGATTGGACAGCAGGACCTTTGCCCACGTGACCATTGACCTCAGTCCACTAAGACAACAGGTCCAAACAGGTCCATTAAAGTGACATAAAAGCAGAAAGATCAACAGTGATGTCACAGTATTTTTTTTAATCTGGACATACTGAAGGAAAGACTCCAGAAACTATTTCTAATGTCTCACATTTAAACCGATTCATCGAGTTAATCAAATAATACTGATAGTAATCATAATCATCGAGTGCCTGGAGCGACTGGTGGGCGTGTCATTGTGATTTGGTGCTGCCTCTGAACTGAGCATGCTCAGATCCCGTCATCCATCATCTTAAATAACAGCCTAACAGCAGCACCACGTGGTTTTCCTCGCCGCCCGCACAGACGGGCCGGTTGGATGTGACGCCGCAGGAAAGCACACAGGCTGCTCCGCCAGACGTTTCCGTCTCTGCCGGACTGACCGGAAAGACGCCTGAAAATGGATCCAAAAGCTGAGCCGGGCGCCGAGCTGACCTCACAGGCAACGACCGCTCACACTCACCTGTGCCACGACACGCTCCCGCCCAGGTGAACACCACATGACCCGCCCACCACGACCAATATCCACCAATGTTTGATGTCCAAAAGGAAGTCGACTTACAGTGTAGCCACACACACACAGACACACACTCACCCTCCTGCTGGCCAACATCTCTCAGACTAACAAGCTCCTCTAGACAGCAGCGATAACAAAGACAGATCGTCTGATGACAACACTGAATGTCATCGTGTGTGTGTGTGTGTGTGTTTGTGTGCGTGCACGTGTGTTGACCACACACAATGTGACTCACTGAGCTGTTCGCAGTAAATGACTTTGTGCTCATTTGGAGGAGATTCATTGTGTTTTTAAGCCTCGCCGCGTGGCGCTCACATATTCCACTCTTTCCATCAAAATGCAAACTGAGCGGCGGTGGCTCGCCGCAGCCCGCCTCCCTCGCTCTCGTTTTAAAGGCCAATTTATTGGATTCACAAAAAGCCCGAAATAATCACTCATTGTAAGGCTAAAAGGCTCATCACAGAGTCCAATCATCCAATAAAATAAATGTGGTTCATAATTGCCGTGGAAATGCAGGCGGCCTCACACAAATGAAATCTCATCACAGCGAGCGTCCTCGCAGACCGCCGCCGCCCGCTGAACACCAGACAGTCTGCAGATTCTTCAGTGACAGCGTTACGCCTTCGTTACTCTGCCCATGCTCACGATGCCTCGTTGGTGGCCTCTGACACTGAGCGGTCACCAACAGGTGGAGCTTTTCTGGATTTAGACAAACTGAAGCACAAACCCATCTGACCCTCGAGGTCACCTGACCTTCACCTGCGACCACACGCGTTTCCTGCTGCTCGTTGCTCTGTGGCTGTTTTTCAATCGACTCAAACACTCGAATTCAAACCTCAGAGCTTCAAAGGGACGCACACCAGAGACTTTCATTCATACACAACACCAACAAAACAAGAAGAAGAGAGCACTGGGCGGGCGGACATTCACCCAGGTAACACAAGTGTTTCAGTGTGTGTCAGCGCACACCTGCAGGTGAATGAGGAGGTCTGTCCACGCCCACCACGAGGCAGGATCTGCTGTTAGAGCTGCAACCAGCCAGGAGATGCATCTCACTGTGTACCTCCCACTCACTCACACACACACGCGCGCACACAAACACACACACATGCACACACACACACACATGCACACACACACATGCATGCACACACAGGCAATGAAGGCTACACAAAGGAGGAACAATCACCTGCCAAACTGTGCCTACACACACACACGTTTGTACATGTATCTCTCTGAGGACCTTTGTTGAATGAATTCATTTCTCCTCATTTCTCCACCCGTTACAGCAACACACCCACCCCGCCCTCTGAGGCCACACTGCTGCTACATGAGCCTAGCTGCACAGATGTGCACCACAAAACAAGCCTGCAGCCAACCACTGCGAGAACAAGAGCTGCTGTGATTGGCTGCAGAAATGAAAGAAAAGCAGCGAACAGCACAAACATCATGACACGCAGACCGGTCAGTCTGCAGACCACATGTGAAGATTACAAATGATCTTCTTATGGCCTCTGACAGTGGACTCATCTCTGTGCTTGTCCTGCTAGACCTAAGTGCAGCGTTCGATACTGTCGACCATAATATCCTATTAGAGCGATTAGAACATGCTGTAGGTATTACAGGTACTGTGCTGCAGTGGTTTGTATCATATCTATCTAATAGACTCCAGTTTGTGCATGTAAATGGAGAGTCCTCTTCACACACTGAGGTTAATTATGGAGTTCCACAGGGTTCAGTGCTAGGACCAATTCTGTTTACATTATACATGCTTCCCTTAGGCAGCATCATTAGAAGACATAGCATACATTTACACTGCTATGCAGATGACACCCAGCTCTATCTGTCCATGAAGCCAGATAACACACACCAATGAGTTAAACTGCAGGAATGTCTTAAAGACATAAAGACCTGGATGGCCGCTAACTTTCTGCTTCTTAATTCAGATAAAACTGAGGTTATTGTACTTGGCCCCGAAAAGCTTAGAAATATTAGGGCTGCGCCATATTATACCGTTCACGGTAATACCGGTATAATGTTAGGCAACGATAGGAAAATGAAATATCGCGATAGAATATGAGTAAAACGCGCATGCGCAGCGCCTTTGTTTTCATACGCACATGGCCGATTGTTGAGTGAAACAGATGAACCAGAATTGGTTTGTAAAAATGGTGCAACTTCAGTGATGTGGAACTGGTTTGGTGTTTGTCCGTCAGATACACGACAAAGCACATTTTTTTTGCAGAACATGCAAGCGGCCGTCGTTATTGTCGTATTTGTCGGACTAAGATGCTCTTAAATCTGGGAGTAATCTGGGTCCTAAACTCCGTATGCTTCAGGTCAAACAACACTGCAGCATCACTGAGAGTTAAAAACTGTCTAAATTCTTTCATCTTTAATAAAACGATCAGCATTGCTGCTTTACCAGGTGTAACTATAAAGTTTAACTTCCAGACATCCATGAAAACAAAAGTTATTACATTTAACGGAGTTAGAAGCTAGCAGGAAGCTAGCGGAAGTTAGCTCGCTAGTTTCGCTAGTTACCTAAGCATGATATAGCATGTTCTGACTGAGAGATTTCTGAAAAAAATCAAACGTACAGCTCTGCTACCACTTCCAACATAAATGAAGACAGGAAACTAAACAGCAGTGACGTTTGTAGGGTTACTGAAGTTGGGCTAGCTGGTATATAATGATGTGCTACGTGATCGCTAGCGACACAGCTATGTTAGCATAACATAGTGAAGCTGGAGGACAAACACTAACACTTTTCCACTTATAAAAGTTAACGTGAAGGTTCTTCATGGTTAGAGACAAATGCAATCGCATGGCAGGATGCTGTAAACGAACCAAACTTCAGTCAGGAGAACAACTGAGATGATCCATCCATCCGAGGTCAGTCATTAATATACTGCAACAACATGGGAATAGAGCAGCTGCCAGAGAATTTAACATTAATGAATCAATGGTACAGAAGTGGAGGAAGCAAGAAGAATGAGTTTAATAAAGTTTGATTTATCTGACTGCTTTGTTTCGCTTAATGTGCCTTATAATCCCGTGCACCTTGTGTTCCGAAAAACACGTACTGCACACTGCAGTTTAATGTTGCAAAGCAGCTCTTTTTAACTTCAGTGGATATTATACATGGTTATGCTCAGGATATGTCAGCCCATTTCTACTGGAAATGCCTTTTGGTTAAACTTTCAGCAAGGAATTTGCATTTGCACTGTTACATTTTTATAAAGCTTTAATGTACATAAAAACCAGCTTCTTGTTTAAGTGAAAATAAATGGAAGGTTTTCTTTTTGCGCTAGTAATGTTGTGGAGTTGTATTTTGTCTCGCATCAATTATATCGTCAGTTATATCGTTACTGCAAATTTTCAAATATATATCGTGATAAATATTTTTGGCCATATCGCCCTGCTCTAGGTATCTAACCAGAGTCTTACTGAGCCTGGTTCTGCTGGAGGTTTCTTCCTGTTAGAAGCGAGTTTTTCCTTCCTACTGTCTCCAACGTGTTCGCTCATAGGGGGTCGTTTGATTACCTTGACATGACTGTTGGTGAGTCAAAGGTCAGGAATCCTCCTGTAGAAGTCTTACCATCGCCCCCTGCTGACCTTCAGACAGAACGCAGGTTTGAGGCTGTTTCTCTGTTACCAGCTGACCTGTGACGTCTCATGGCTGCAGTTGAGGTCACATGTGATTAATAATGATGTTCTGAGGCCTCTGTGAGCCAAACAGAAACTCTCCATATTCAATGATAACTGAGACTTTAGCTTAAAGCTGGTTTTTAAACACTGGTTCAGTCGTCGTACTTCCTCTGAGAAACAGCAAGAGGACGCAGCCTGACCTGCCTCCTCCCGTCTGATCCTCTATCTGCTCTCTTCCTGCCTCCCTCATCACTTCTGCCTCTGCTTCGTCACGTTCAGCTCTGACACGAGCAGACGCTCGGCCACTCCACAGTCAGAGCCCCCTGCCGAGCATGCTGGGATACCACGGCTGCCGTGGCAACGGAAAGACAGGCTCTGCGGGGAGGAGGCTGAAGGAAGAAGCGGCAAAGACGGATTAAAGTAAGACGAGGTCAGAGGAAGAGGAGGATGAGAGAAAACAGGCAGGAGAGAAGACGAGGTCAGAGGATGAGGGGATGAGACAGATGAGACGGCGACAGTCGGTCTAAATCAGATTACTGCTGAGATCTGACGACACAGAAGCTCTCTCTCAGGGGTTAATCTGCTCTCGGCGGGATTAGAGCGTCGCCTGCAGAGATCACCTCCATCTCTTTCTCTGAGACGTGAGCATCGAAGCTTCACAAAGACAAAGAAACCTGCAGTTCCCCAGACATCCAGCAGGGGCAGCAGTGAGTCAGTCCCCAGAGACTGCCATGTTAAAATAAACATATTTATTCATACAACAGCTGTTTGTGGGGGCGTGGCCCCATTGACCGTCAGGTGTATGGTGACACAGGTGGCTGTAGCTGCTAGCTGACGTGCGGAGTGTGTCTGACCAATAACACGGCTGCTGTGAGGTCAGAGCTGACAGAGCTCCTGAGCTGGTAACTGATAGGCCAACTCACTAACACTGAGGCTTTACAGAGCATGCCCATCTTTTATATACGGTGTACGGTCCAGACATCAGTTTAAACATGAACGTGATGAAGCTGTGGTGCTCAGCGTTGGATTACCATGGCAACGCTGATGCTTGGCCCTGATTTGCTAACACAGAAATGTGTCATCAAAGTTTGGACAGAAACACAGCAGTTTCCCTGAAATAGTGCAGTCGTGATTATTTGGCAGCTGCACCACTGCAGCTGTCCAAACAGATCCAAATGTAGCGAAGCGCCGTGATAACGGCCCGCCGCTATCAGTCTGTGCTAAGCTAGGCACAACTGTATATCTGCAGGAAACTGGGGGCTGCTGACACACCAGAGTCGCTGCAGCGTGCTGCTCCTTCTGGTTTCTCCAAGCGAAACACAAACGTCATTTTCTTGGTGAAACGTTGGCGTCTGCAGACGTCAGACGGCTGTAAATCCCGAGCCGAAGGCTGCAGGTTTCTCTGATCGTCGACATCGGCTCAGATTTCTCTCACAGTGAAAAGCAGAGTCCTGTCAGTGCGAGGAGAAGATAAAGAGTGCCGATGTGTTTTCCACCATCAGTCACTGACTCACGAGGAAGATCACGGGTGGAGCAGCAGCAGACACCTGACACCGTGAACCAGCAGTCCATCGTTTCTGACCGTTTTTCTCTCGGTCCCCGAAGCTTCTGAGACGAGGACGCAGAAAAGCCCCCCACCTGTGCGAGCTGCCTGCTGGCGCGATGCTGATTTGGGTCGTGTTCAGACAAGTTAACCTGGGAATTTCTCCATCTCGGCTCGGGTACAGCTCACCATCTGGCAGATTAGCTGTTAAAACTCAGTGAAGTGAAGTTAAGCGGTGCTGGCAGCCTCGCTGCCGTCACACTTTACATTCTGGAGGAGCGGGGACAAAAACGGGAACTTTTTCATTTGCTCCAAAAAGTGGATTTTTCATAAAAAGCTCAGTCGCTTTAATCACTGCGAGAGCTGCAGCTGCACACGCTCAGTCTGCAACACGCTTTTTAAATCCTTTCCAAACAGGCAGCGAGGGACTGATCTGTAATTTTACTTGATAACAGCGTGCTGGTTGGTTCATTTTGTCCTCTGCTGGGTTTTTGTTGCAGCCAACTCTTCTCTGCTGAAGATAACCATAAATATGCAATATTTACTGATTAAACTGAGCTCAGCCCCCAAAATACTGCTGCTCATTCATTTTCAGAGCACAGCCTGCATAACGACGAGCAGGCAAGTCGATTCCTTTTTCTACAACGATAAAGGCCCCAGGACGCTTCCCTGAGCAACACCACGAGCACGCAACAGAAATAACAAACACCAGACTCGACTCTTCTTTAACCTATTAAGGTTTAAAACCTCAGAGCTCAACGTAACAGGCCCAAGATTTATCCTGTAAATGCAACTTAAACCAGCAGGGGGCGCTGCTCTGTCAGAAAACACCAACACGGCTAACATCAAGTTTAATCCAGTAAGTTTGTGTAAACTTGTGATATCCATGACGATAAGACAGAGAATATTACACAAACAAACCATTTCAAAAGCTCATCACCAAACCACACCAGCGCTCACCTGTACAGGTGAGAGAAAAGCCACAAACATGACAGCAAAAGCAAAGACATTTTCATGTCTCACATACCTGTTGAGGAGCACACAGACGGCACATGGAAAAAGACAAAGAAACAGAGGTTAGTTTAAATGCAGCACAAATACAAAGAACGTCTCAGAACCAAAGCATGAAAACCTCAGAGCAGCTACGCGACAGCATCTCCACAGTCCAGCGACTTGTATGTTTAGTACTCGTTCATTTAAAAGGACGGCGAGCTTCAGGTTGGAGCTGCACGGCTGGCTTTAGCGCCTCAGGACAAACGTGACTCTTTTTAAGAAGACAAAGGCTCCGCCTCCTCGGCTCTCAGTGATTTTACTTAAAACCAGGCCGACGATGATGGCTGTGGAGCACTTTGGTCAATAAATGTTAAACTCGTGGCACAGAGCATCAGAAAGCAGTTTAGAGTGCAAACGTCTGAACAGCAGCAGCACTGGCCTCACACAGAAACAGGTCAGCAGAGATGCGAATACAGCGAGGCGCCGAGCGAGCGGCGGCCTCAAACTGTCAGAGAGCCGGCACAGCTCGGATCGCGCCTGACTGACAGCTGAAATCCGGAAACACTCCAACATTCGGAGGTTTTTCAGAAAGTGTGCGGTGAGCGTGCTGCAGTCTCAAACCACACACACACACACACACACACACTGAGGTGTTAAATGTATGCAGCTGGTGTTTCTGCAGCCTGTCAGGGCGCCGTGTCTCTCTGACACTTACACTGCTGAAACACCGAAACGCCGGCCATCACCGACTCTGCAGGACAGGACGAGGGCGTGTTCGCGGCTCTGAGGCTCAGAGCAGCGGTTTCCCTCACTGCACAGGTAAACTGCTTCATATGTAAGTTCATCGAGTCACACAGCCATAAACTAACGTCTGACCAGCTTATTATAACAATCAATCACAAAAAATAACATCTGACAGGTTATTGATGCTGCAGCTCAGCTTCACGCCGTACACGTGTAACGAGCTCCACCTCTGGGATCTCTCATGTTGTTCCTCACGCAGGCCGCTCTCGCTCTGCAGGCCTACAAACGTGTTGCCATGGCCAGTGGTTGCTAAGGACAAATGAGTATTCCCTGACTAGTTGATGAGTTTTATTTTGAAGGTGAACAGCTTCCATTTCTGGCTTCTGGTTGGTGTGTTTTGCACACAGGTCTGAGTCCTCCATGCAGTCACATCAATCACACGCAGCTCCGTCTTTCAGACCAGTGTAGGGTCACCGGCTCTTCTCTACCCCCCCAGCAGAGGCGGGGCTACACCCTGGACAGGTGGCCAGCCTGTCACAGGGCTAACACAGAGGGACACACACCTGTGGTCATTCTAGTTTAGGACCAGAGTCCTGCAGTTTTCTCCATTCATTAGTGTAAGCAAGCCTGCTGCTGTCAGTGTGTGTTAGTGCTGACAGTGTACGGCCGGGAATTTTATCCATTTCTGTTTACAACAGAACCATTAAATCCAGAACGAGTTCCTCACCAGGATCTACTCTGAAACACTACAGGAGCTGTAACATCTTCACTCGCTTCCTGTCCAAGCTCCTCGTTTATTCACACCATGAAACTCAAACTCACAGAAGTCTGTGGGGATGCAGGCCTGTGCACATGAGCCGCTCTTATTAAAAGCCATACCTGATGTTTGTAGCCGTATATGATCAAACAGTCTAACTGTGACTGTTCTGATGAAGCTGAGCGCCTCAAACAGCTGATTGAGCTGCACCCCCCATCTGCTGCTCAAAGATGCTCACTGACAGGAAAACAACAGAGCCAATGAGCCTAACAGCCATCACTGCAGCACTGTGTGTGATGATGACTGGCATCATGCTAATGAAGCTGACAGAGAAGCTAATGAAGGATGGAGTTTAGAACAAGGAGACGTGTCATTCCCAGCTCCACCTGTCGGGGGCGTGCTTTAGCCCAAACCAACCCTCTGAAGCTCGCCTAGCAGTGGAGGTGGGAGTCAAAGTCAGTCAGTGTGAGTCGTCCCTGTTCAGTGAGTGTTTTTCTCCAACACACCAACACTGAAAGCTGCCGTCACACAGAGCCAGGCTGCGGTTGTTAAAAACACATTCTTCCCCATCACTGCCAACGATAAACGCTGAGCAGCTTCCCGACCAGCCGAGCACGAGGATGTCACACTCTTACTTCCTCCAAACAGCTAAATTCACTCTGCGTTTCAGCTGAGGTCACATGACGAGCGTCAGCCGATGATTAAAGTCAGCACGGCAGCCAAAACGCGGCCTCCTCCTCCTCCAGGCGTCTGCATGAAACACTCAGGCTCACAGAGTTTTTTCTGCTCTTGGCTGTGTGTGATGTCACAGAGACAGGATATAGCCAGCCAATCAGAACAAAGCTATCAAAGCTATCACCTCCTGCTCCTGCTGTTACCATGGAAACAGTGGCAGACGATGAGCTGCACTAAGGGCAGTCATATGAAGAAGGATTATTCTGAACTGTGTGTGTGGTTTCAAACAGACAACTGACCCTGACGGACTCACAGAGACGCTGCTAATCAGAACCAAACTAAAACAAAGCTGAGCTGAGAGGAGGAGGAGTAGGTGGAGGAGGAGGTGGAGGTCCAAACTATAAAGTCAAAGCAGCGTTTCTCCTCCTCGTGCCGTCTGTGTGTGATCACAGGAAACAAAGACATGAAGAAGAAGCAGCGAGTCAGTGCTCACCTGCACAGCTGATCCAGAAACGGATCAATAAATCAGCTTTCTGCTGCGGGTCTGAGGTCTGCTGCTCCTCAGCAAATTAATCCTTAAGTCTCTGATCTGCTTTCCAGTAGAGCTGGGCGATATGAGATTTTTTCATATCACGATATGTTTTTTTCATTTCAGGCGATAACGATATCTATCACGATATTAGCCAAATAACTATATTTGTAAGATTTAAATGTGCCGTTGCTCACAAGTAAAATGTGAAATAATCAGCAGCTTGTTTTGATTTAAATATTTATTTCCCATAATAAGTTCAACAGGGTAGATGTACTTAAGGAACATGAGACTTTTTCAGATAAATAAAGGCAAATATTGCAAACTACACAAAAGGCAGCCGCTAAAGCGTTTAAGTTTCAAAATAGAACAAACGAAACAGACTACTAAATTGTCAATTCCACTTAGAAACAAAATATTAATTCTAAAAATAAATCTTAGTTTGTTTTACAGAAGAACAGACAAAACTGACTAACTTTTGTCAATATCAAATAAACTGAGAACTAAAAGGAAATTCTCAATCTCTCCTTGTTGTATAGCTGAGCTTTTCAAACAGTTTTAACAGTTACTTTAGTCTGACAAAAGCCGAATGACGAATTAGCGCTTCCAGTCAGAGACCGAGGCTACGTCCACACGTACACGGGTATTTTTGAAAACGGAGATTTTCCGTTTTCGTTTTAAAAAATAATCCCGTCCACACATAAAGGCAGAAATGAAGGAAAACGCTGCTATGAACACGCCAAAGCAGCAGGTGGCGCTAGATTCCTCCATTACCCGCTGGCTGCTTCCCAAACAAACACACGTGCGGCTTGGCACTTGTGCTGTACGTAACAAGTCACACGACGTGACGCTGCGGCTGTGATTGGTTCGGCTCTGCGCTGCTTAATTTGGATTGGCTGACCTTTTTTTTTTTTTTTTTTTTTTTTTAAGAGGACAAGAGCGGCGAGGTCTATCGCGATAGCTTAATTTCTCTATCGAGTAAAAGTTATCTCGCGATACATATCGTTATCATTCTATCGCCCAGCTCTACTTTCCAGTAAAACCTTCTTCAGGTAAGAACACCTGTTTAAGCTGGTTGATGGAGTCTGACCTCTCTCCTGAGCTTGAATCTGCTCTTCCAGCAGGAAATGACTGGCTCTGATTGCACAGCTCCATCGTTTTGGCTTTCCTCGGTGTGTGCAGGTGTGTTTAAAGCTCTGTGCCGATGCTGGATTAACCCTATTATTCCAACATGCTCACATCTGAAAACTGCCTCTGTCTGCCCTCCAGCTTCTCCTCCTAGTTACCATGGAAACAGTTCTTGTTATTGTCAAAGGAGCTTGCAAAGAAAAGCGTCTGGACTTCTTTAAGTTGCTTGAAGACGTTTCACCTCCCATCCGAGAAGCTTCTTCAGTTCTAAGGACTCTCCACCATTTGACCTTAGAACTGAAGAAGCTTCTCGGATGGGAGGTGAAACATCTTCAAGCAACTTAAAGAAGTCCAGACGCTTTTCTTTGCAAGCTCCTTTGACTACGATGACCTGGATGACTGAGAACCTTCACAGACATAGTTCTTGTTATTGATATTTTGTACTTATGAAACGGTAAATAAAGCTTCCCTGAATCTGAATGACACACTGAGCCCGGTCCCCAGAACGGGACTAACGCACCCCCCCGGGTCCTCCGGTCTCATGTTGAGCACCCTCCACATTGCAGCCCCATCGGCGTCGTCTCAGGAATAGATGAAGGAAAATTCCCCTGGAGGCAACATTCCTCACGGCTCCGGGACGAAGCGGAGCCAATCACAAAGAAGAAAAGGCCGAGGCTCTCAGATAAGCTGCTGCTCCGCCCCTTTAAGGGATAAATACCGGGATTCTGGAAAATCTGGAAAACTGCCTGGAAACATCTCAGAGGATGGCCGGGGGGTGGGGGGGTGGGGCTCAGAGTCTGAAACGTCACAGATAAATCAGCTGACTTTTACAGATGCTTTCTCACCGAGGACGCGCCGGGGGGGGGGGGGGGGGGGGGGGTGCTGAGGGTCCACTTAAGCTAATTAATGGATCACCGTGCACATGCAGTGAGCGTGCACGTTGTGTTTTAAGGGGGCTTAAGTCTTCATCCATTAGACAAATGAAGGGTGGGAGCCTAATGGCAGCCACACACTCAGACACACACACACACACACACACACACACACAGTAATTTGTCTTGTGGACTCATCAGGACTTTTAACGTGATCGCGGTCTCTGAGGACAAAGTCAGATAAAATACGATAAATATGCAATCACATCCAAGGCAGGACAAACTCCTCTTCGCTGTGTTTCTGGAAGGCTGTGTGAGTTTGGTGTGGTTTGAAGTGTGTGTGTGTGTTGTGACGGATGAAGAACAGTGTCTCAGCATCCTCAGGTTTGTGTCTGTGCTGCTGAATACAGACGTTATGATGTTCAACCAACCCTCACAGTTTTACTAGCGCTTGGAAAAAGCTTTACTTTTTAATATTAACACTCGATTTTATATCATTTCACTTTCAATGTGAAATAAATATGGTGTAGTGCCCCCGTGCCCCCCTTTGGACTCATCCCTGCCCACGTAAAACATGGCGTCAGCGAGCTGTGCCATTCAAACACGTTTGTGTTTAAACTATCATGTGAAACATTCAATGTTAGATGATCCCAGATCAACACAGCACAGTTATTCCTGCAGCCCGTCTGTGACACGTTCACGGAAACGAGAATCAGATTGGGTCTGTGACCTCACCGCGTCTGAAACGCTCCCAGAGCCCATAAGTTTCTCTCTCAGGCTCGGCAGCAGAACAAGCTCGCGGCAAATTTTCAGCTTTTTCCATCTGATTGAAATATTGGCCCTTGTGATTAACCCCGCTGATATCCGAGAGGATTCCAGCTACCCACAACTCACTGCTGTAAGGGCGTGACGGCCCGGAGGAGCCTGATCTCTAATAAACGTGACGCGTACATCGTCTCTGTGCTGGAATAAGCCTGACGTGTAATCCTGTTTCAGGATGCTGCGCGGGGGGAGTCGACTTTTCTCAGCATCATATTTAGACCACTGAACTCACACGCACACACATGCACGTACGCACACTCACACACGCGCACACACACTGACAAACACATCAGGAGCAGCACCAGGTTCAGCACCAGGTTCAGCACCTTAACCACGGACACTTTGGCACGCAGGCCGGAGCAGCCAGGGATCGAAACAGCGAGATCAGAGCGGTTTAATCAAGCGCTCGGCGAGTACCTGTGGGCGATCTTTGAAACGCCGCCGCCCCGTCCGAAGCGTGCCGGCATCAAATCCGGCTGATTCCTTGAAAAAAAACTCAATCAGTTCTTTTCCAGCTCATCTCACTGAGTTAGCTAAACCAGGCGTGCTGCGTTTACCTGTCGAGTCCAACACGACTACAATTACCCGAAGCTTCTGATAGGAGCTGCTCGTAACATGTGCATAGGTGTGCGTACGTACAGGTGTGTGTGTGTGCAGGCCATATTGTTGGCTGATGCTGGCTGAAAGGAAGCGAGGCTCTGCGCTGAGATTTCACAGCCTGATTTTGTTTTGTGATCTTTCAGAATATCCTGCAGCGACACTCTCACATCCACGCACTTTAAATAAAATCCACATTTCTGTCTTTGAGGCGATATCTGCCTGTGTCCCGTCACCTCAACGAGGCAGCAGCTTCTGCTTTGTTCCTGTATCCAGACCTAACATTGGACAGAACGCCTCGTGCTAACACGCCGACACACTCCATCAGTCTAATTCACTTCAGACCCTCGAAGGAAACTTCACTGCAGGAGCTGCGTGAAACCTCCACCGAGGCCTCCCTGACAAAATGAGAACGGTTACTCCCACACAAGCGTTTAGCTCCCAGAGTCTGGAGTTCCTCCTCAGCTCCGGTTTCTGCGTCAGACAGGAAGCACAAATTTGGGACACGGTGAAAAAACAAATGAACAGCACCCGTTTAAAGTGGGCCGGCTCCAGGCAAGCCGCCAGAGATCAGTCGCCAGAAGTCAGCCCCGGAGGTCAGCCGCCATCCTCCGTCCAAGCACCCCACCCCGCTTCATCGGAGGGTGACGGAGCAGACACGTGATGGAAACCAGGTCAAACACAGAGACACAGATTTACACCTTAGGAAGGAAAAACAGGCCGAAGTGGGACAGAGAGCACAGACACACCAAAACCTTTCAGGGGAAAGCTTCACACCTCCGCTTCTCTGCAAGAGAATAGAATAGAATAGAATAGAATAGAATAGAATAGAATAGCCCTTTATTGTCACTGTACAGGTGCAATGAAATTATAGGTGCTGTGCAGGAGTGACAAATAAACACAAACACTGAGGGGAACAAAGACGAGACTGACTACACAGTGAGGCTCTAACCTGGACGACCTCACACTGAGGTCAGAGTGGACAGGAAGGACATGACCTTTGACCTCCTCAGATCGTCACAGCTCACAACATGCCAGGGTTAACCTTACGTCATCATCAAACACCAGAAACACGAGTGCAAACGGCGACCTCGGCTAACACTAACGTTTAGTTAGCGGTTACCATAGCGCCCGCTGCTGTTTCTACTTTCAGTTTGAAGTCGTGCAGACACCCTCACACCTCAAACACCAACACAACACAACACCGCAAACACCAACATCGCAAACACCAACACAAAACAACAGCAACACAACACCGCAAACACCACAAACACCAACACAACACCGCAAACACCAACACAACAACTCAAACACCACAAACACCAACACAACACCGCAAACACCAACACAACACAACATCGCAAACACCAACACAACACAACACCGCAAACACCAACATCGCAAACACCAACACAAAACAACAGCAACACAACACCGCAAACACCAACACAACACAACACCACAAACACCAACACAACAACTCAAACACCGCAAACACCAACACAACACCACAAACACCACAAACACCAACACAACAACTCAAACACCGCAAACACCAACACAACAACTCAAACACCGCAAACACCAACACAACAACTCAAACACCGCAAACACCAACACAACACAACACCACAAACACCAACACAACAACTCAAACACCGCAAACACCAACACAACACAACACCTCAAACACCGCAAACACCAACACAACAGCAACACAACACCGCAAACACCACAAACACCAACACAACAACTCAAACACCACAAACACCAACAAACACCACAAACACCAACACAACAACTCAAACACCGCAAACACCAACACAACAACTCAAACACCGCAAACACCAACACAACAACTCAAACACCGCAAACACCAACACAACAACTCAAACACCGCAAACACCAACACAACACAACACCTCAAACACCGCAAACACCAACACAACAGCAACACAACACCGCAAACACCACAAACACCAACACAACAACTCAAACACCACAAACACCAACACAACAACTCAAACACCACAAACACCAACACAACAACTCAAACACCGCAAACACCAACACAACACAACACCTCAAACACCGCAAACACCAACACAACAGCAACACAACACCGCAAACACCACAAACACCAACACAACAACTCAAACACCACAAACACCAACACAACAACGCAAACACCACAAACACCAACACAACACCGCAAACACCAACACAACAACTCAAACACCGCAAACACCAACACAACACAACACCTCAAACACCACAAACACCAACAAACACCAACACAACAACTCAAACACCACAAACACCAACACAACACCGCAAACACCAACACAACAACTCAAACACCGCAAACACCAACACAACACAACACCTCAAACACCGCAAACACCAACACAACAGCAACACAACACCGCAAACACCACAAACACCAACACAACAACGCAAACACCACAAACACCAACACAACACCGCAAACACCAACACAACAACTCAAACACCGCAAACACCAACACAACACCTCAAACACCGCAAACACCAACACAAAACAACAGCAACACAACACCGCAAACACCAACACAACAACTCAAACACCGCAAACACCAACACAACACCTCAAACACCGCAAACACCAACACAAAACAACAGCAACACAACACCGCAAACACCAACACAACACCTCAAACACCGCAAACACCAACACAAAACAACAGCAACACAACACCGCAAACACCAACACAACAACTCAAACACCGCAAACACCAACACAACAACTCAAACACCGCAAACACCAACACAACAACACAACACCTCAAACACCGCAAACACCAACACAAAACAACAGCAACACAACACCGCAAACACCACAAACACCAACAAACACCACAAACACCAACACAACAACTCAAACACCGCAAACACCAACACAAAACAACAGCAACACAACACCGCAAACACCACAAACACCAACAAACACCACAAACACCAACACAACAACTCAAACACCACAAACACCAACACAACAACTCAAACACCACAAACACCAACACAACACCGCAAACACCAACACAACAACTCAAACACCACAAACACCAACACAACAACTCAAACACCACAAACACCAACACAACACCGCAAACACCAACACAACACCGCAAACACCAACATCGCAAACACCAACACAACACAACACCGCAAACACCAACATCGCAAACACCAACACAAAACAACAGCAACACAACACCGCAAACACCACAAACACCAACAAACACCACAAACACCAACACAACACAACCCCACAAACACCAACACAACACCGCAAACGCCAACAAACACCAACACAACACAACCCCACAAACACCAACACAACACCTCAAACACCAACACAAAACAACACCAACACAACACAGCAAACACCACGGCGTGCTACCCCACAACACGCAGCACTGTCTGCTCCAGCTTCATGGCTGCAGAGGGCCAGTCTCAAACCGGTCTCACACTCATACACAAGCGCTTCCTGTACACTGAAGTGGTGTGTACAGGGCGGAGGTAGAAAACTTGTCCCGCTGGTGCTCAGAAAATAACCTGAAGCTGAACGTCCTGAAAACAAAGGAACTCACAAAGGACTTCAGGAGACACAGACAGGTCCACAACTCTCTCATTATAATTGGAGAACAGGTGGAACCTGTCTCCATCCATGAACTGGAGACTCGGCTTCGCACCCTTCATTCACCCATAGCTAGCCAGGCCCCTGTAGCTGGGGAAAGAGGGCGGCTGGGTGATGGTGACGAGGAAGCATAGTCCTAAACAGAAGCCCCAGGTACACCACCAACCCGTTCATGTGTCTAACCGTTTTTCCCCACTCGGCGACACACCCGCCGGGGGTCAAACTCTGGTAATTGGCGATTCTGTTCTCAGACATGTGAAGCTAGAGACACCGGCAACCAGCGTTCCAAAAAGGTATTTATTTTATTTGCAGATGACACAAATTTTTATTGCTCTGGAGAGAATTTGAACGATTTGGTTAAAAACATTTATATTTTGGGAAATGTAAGAGATTCATTAGACCACAAAACAATGCGCATTTTATATTTTTCATTGTTCTTCTCATACTTTAAGTTACTGTGTCGAAGTTTGGGGGAATACATATGAGAATACTACAAAACCTCTAAACTTATTACAGAAGAAAGTGATACGAATGATTCATAATGTTAAATATAGAGAACATACAAATAAATTATTTATAAAATCCAAATTATTAAAATTAGGAGATTTAGTGAAACTACGGACACTATTAATTATGTTTAAGGCTAAAAGTAATATTTTGCCTTCTAAGTTACAAAGAGTATTTTTAATGTGTTCGGGGGGAAATTTTATTTTAAGCATCAGCTAGCTAGAACTACACAAAGATTAATGAGGCCAACGGTTACGGGTACGACTGTGGAAGTGTCTTCATTATAATTTACAGAATTGCATAAATTTACATAGTTTTAAAAAGTGTTACATGTATAAAACAATAACTCAATATGAAGAATGTGAATGAAATTGGAGTTAATTGAAAAAGGATCCATTATTTTTTTGCCTCATTTATTTTATTTACTCATCTTTTCTCCTTGTTACTATGTGGAGTGGTATATTCTGATTGTAAATGTGTTGTTAGGACCGGAGATAAATGTTAATGTTAGTTTGTTCCTTGACTTTTGGTGCCCACTTGCAATATAAGTTGGATTGTAGAGAGGGGGCGGGGTTTAATACGAATATTTTCTTCTTCCTGCTGCTTTTCACACATGGTTGCTTTACTGACAGACAGTGTGGTTGGTTTGTCTGAAAGAACTAACTGTGGAAACTGTTGACCAAGTGTGAAATAAATAAATAAATGAAATGAAACAATATAAAGCGCCTTGAGGCGACTGTTGTTGTGATTTGACGCTGTATAAATAACACTGAAATGAATTGACCCACAACACCATCCCCCTGGTAACGAAGGCCCAGCAGCTGCACTTCCTCTGTGTCCTGAGGAAGAAGCTGTAGTGGTAAGACTACACACCTTTGGAGCGCAGACCCTTACTGGATTCAGTAAGGGGCCTGGCTAGACCCCCCATGCTAAAACCAAGTCCTAAAATGGCCTCCAGCCTGTCCGCAGCTCGGACACAAGCATTTCACTACTATGGGGTGGATGACTGAATGTAGTGTAAAGCGCCTCTATACAAATGCAGGCCATTTACTACATGTTGTACTCTGTATGATTGTGTATGTGACAATTAAAGCTTGCTTGAAGAATAACCTGGTATAACCAGCTGCTGCTGGCCTTCTACCTCCTCAGTGGAGCACCAACCACCAGGCATGCCTGCCTGGTGCTCAGGGGCCATGACTGACAGCAGGAAGGCTGTAGCCACGTGACCCTGGTAAGGACAGACACAGTCATACACCATCGGAGGCACGAGGGGTCATGAGGTTTAGAGCCTTTTTCCAGCCAGGCAGATAAAGACAGGAGGGACCGAGGAGGAGGTCCAATCTTTTTACATTTAATCCAAAGACAGACATGCAGCCCCACCCCCAACAACACCACCACCACCACCTGCTCACACACACACAGGATTAATCCTGCAGCCATTCAAAGTCCCACAATCGAGGACACGTCCACAGCAACAGTTTTATTGCCTCAAACCAGCAGGAAACAGACTTCATGAGCTGGCTTATCAAAATGAAACAAAAACACAAACAAAAGCAAAACCTTACTTCACAGGAGGTCAGGGGTCAAAGGTCAGAGGTCACCACGTAATCACAGAAATCCTGACTAACATAAAACACGCTGAGAAACAGATCGAATTCATGAGTGAAGGAGGGGAAGGGACCATCATCCATCATAACTGGAGATTTTCCTGCTGACACAGTCATCCTGGAGCCGGCGTTCCCAGTCAGCTGACCCCCAACATTTCGCTCTAACTGGGTCATTTCCTCAGCACCGCGAGTCGAGCCAGGCTTTGAGAGCACTGTCAGTGCTGTTGTGATTGGGGGCTGGGAGTCTCAGGCCCTCAGCAAGACAAAGATCAGATAATCGCTGCTGGCCTTAATCCCTGAGCAGAGAGAGGAGCCTTTATCTGCCAGCAGCAGAAAGGTAGAAGTATGGGAGGAAGACTTCCTGAGACTCGCTCCGAGATTCCTATGCTGACGTCCTCTGTGTCAGCAATAACTCACATTACTGGGAACGGTGTCACCGAAACATCAGTACAACGAGTACACACACACACACACGGACACACCTCCTCTCTGTAATCGATGATCGATCTCCACAGACTGAAGCTAACCGGTCGTTCCTCCTGTTGGGATCGGAGCACAAACGTAAACAGAGCCATATGTTGTTTGGGATTGGCTCCATCAGATAAATGCTGACTGCATACTGTGCAGTGATTGGTTAAGTCTGCTCCGTGTCACGGTCACTTATCACCTCTGGGGTGATGAGACTGGGGTTCTCATTGGGCCCAAAACATCAATAAGTAATAATTGGCGTGAGTGGGGATTACTTCCTGGGTGGTCCAGGTATTAGCCAGTTCCCATTCTTCCATGATCGAGTGCTTTCGGCTGAGACGTCCCGGCTCATTAATCAACAAAAGTCTCAGTTGAAGCTTCTCTTGATCGAGCGTTTCCAGCTTCACTGCAGCAGAAACGTCAAGTCTGCCGGGCTCAACGCCGGACGTCAGGAATTAACATGTGACAAAACGCGTCCCAGCACCCCCGTAGGAGGGCGGTGTGAAACCGATTCCATCAGTGATTGCTGAGCGTTCTGTGACCTGTCGGATGAAGGAGCTGCTTGGCATCAGTTACTCCATCGCACTGACACCAGGAAGAGGAGGAGGAAGAGGAGGGAAGCGAAGCAGCATTTGGTGTTTTGGTTGCAGAGGAGTGTTTTTATGTGGCAGCATGCAAAGTGAGACTTTAAGCTGTCAGTAAAACCAAAATTTGGCAAAAAACAAACTCCAAACTGTCTTATTGGCGGGTCAGCTTGGCTTCCGGTCCCTGCACGGCTCTTTAGGAGTGAGTTCTGCAAACGAACGCAGCGCTGCAGCGAGCCATCATCTGCTCCGTCAAACACAAACATTTCCCCGTCACAGCGTCTGTCTGAGAGGAGCGTGGGGTTCGGGTCAAAGACCCCGAGCACCGCCATAACAATGAAGCCATGAATCGGCCCCGCGTCTGTGTCGCTGTGACGTGGAAACCTGCAGGACTCATCACCACAGGTTAGGGTTAACTTCTTATTGTGTGGCACAATCCAAATGTCCCCACCATCCACATTTTCCAACCTCACCGCTTCACTCAAACGTCCCCACAAAATGCTTTTTAAAAAACTGTCTTGAATGACATTTTTGTGAATGAGCCGATGAGTTTCTGTAGTTTCACAAACGCTCCCGTGTGAAGCAGCGCTGTCCTCGCCGACCGACACTGAACAAACCCTTTCAGAGATTTATGCAGCCGCACACACAAACCTGACGGCGTGAGCACGAGATCAAAACGCCGCTGATCGACTTCACACATCAAACTTTTATATTTTCCTATCAGGTCCCCACAAATCCTGGTTTTACGTCAGTGGAACAGCTGTCTACAAACATTTGGACACTTTTAAACAGTGCGTCTTAAAATTTGAACCTTTGCACAAAAACCGTCGAGAAACATCCAAAAAAAAAGCCCAACTTCCTCACCGCGCTTGGATCTCTTCAAATATCCCGACTGTCAGTCGCAGCTTTGCTTTCCAAAGAAATTCCGACTTTGATAACAACGTCCAGACTGCAGCTCAGTGGAAAAAACGAGTTCTTGTGTTCCACAAACATCCTTCGAACGAACTTCCAGACGTTTCACTCGGATATCTCAGCCCTCATCCATCAGCAGCTCCGAGCAGATTTCCTCGCTCACACTGTGACTGTGTGCGGATTTATTATCTGAGGCATGTCGAGGCCTTATCAGCTTCTTTAGAGTACTATCTCATCTGTGTGTGTGTGTGTGTGTGTGTGTGTGTGTGTGTGTGTGTGTGTGTGTGTGTGTGTGTGTGTGTGTGTGTGTGTGTGTGTGTTTTCAAGTTCAAGCAGGCCTTTAACCTCCAGTTTTCCCGTGGGATCTCTGCACTGCCTCGAGGCAAACACACACACACCCTGAGGCACATTTACTCTGCACATCCTCCAGTGTTTACTCATTAATTCTTACAGCGGTTTGTTATCGTCACACACACACACACACACACACACACACACACACACACACACACACACACACACACACACACACACAGGTTCAGTAAAACAAAGTCAAATCTGCAGCATGTATCTCTCTTCAAGGGAACAGACTACTTCCTGTACTCGGTTCTTTAAGCCTGTTTCTGTGTATGCAGAGGTCAGAGGTCAACACAATGACATAAATGAAAGTTGTTTCTGACCATGACTGCAGTTTTATTTCCTGCAACGCACGGAAGACCTCACAAGGACCACAGGAGTACACGTATGACAGGACACGTCTGTATTCATGTGATGTCACAGGTCAGAGGTCATCTGGCAAGAGTCAGCGAGATTAAAGCTCCACACACTCCTGTGTGACTATCAGCTGATCATGTTATTAATGACACACACACAGTAACACCCTGCATGTCCCTGTGCAGCTCCAGCAGCAGCTTCATTAAAGACATTAGTACACACAGGTTAACTTACCTCGAATTCAGGTGGTCCAATCACGAGCAGCTTCTCGGCAGAGCCAATCAGAGCACAGAAAGGCCCAAATCCAGGTAGTAGAAGTCCAGATCCAGATGTAGTCCTGACTAATCCTGATCTGCTGAGACACAGTGGGAGAGAGGAGGCGGTCAGGCCTTTCGTCTTCATCCAGGTGCATTGTGGGAGGGGCGCAGGTGTCCCTGAGACCTGGACACCGGCAGATCTGACCACAGCCGGCCGGAGGGTTCAGGTCCAGAGAGAGAGGAGGGCTCGATCCCTGCTCCAGTCAGGATATCTCTGACTCACACTCCTCTAACAACACAGCCGGATCAGATTTGCTCCAGTTTTATGTTTTCCGTGAACTCCGTCTCATTCATCCACCTTTCCATACCTGAGCCGGGACATACCTGGAAGCACTGTGGGACACTCGGAAAAAGCAAAGACATGAAAACTGCTTCAGAAAAACCTGCACACACAAAGGACCAACAACATCATCCAACCACCAAGCCTCTAAACGAGCTACGCCCTCCAGCAGAGAACCAACCAGAGAAGCAGGAGGAGCAGGAAGCCAGGGCGTTCCCAGACCTGGTTCCACCTGGAAAGGTGAGTCCAATAAAGCCGAGAGTCCGACAGGAGCAGGCGTCTGACTGGCTGTAGATACACGTGAAGCTCAAACGGAGAAGAATATGGAAACCAATCTGACCAGTTAACATAAAAACCACCAGTTCACCTGGAGCTGAGCGCTCAACACCTGCACTGTGGCCTTCTGCACATGCTCAGTGCTGTCTGCGGTCCACAGGTGTTACCTTCAGGTGAGTTTGTTGGGTTTTTTGCAATGCCACGAGTGACCACTGGGAGCAGCAGGACCACGGCTAAAACAGCAGGATACAATATCAGTGCCGCCGGAATGTGACCTTTGACCCTCTCTGACAATTACAACTCATAACTGTAATTCATAGTAGTAACTTCGGAATGTGTGTTTGTTTAGCTGATATCCGTCCATGTAAATGAGGTCACATGTCAGCTGTCCTGCCTTTATGCTCAGTCTCTGCTGCGGTGACCTTTCACCTCTGACACAAGCAGCAGAGACGACCGCAGCAGTCAGCAGTCCTCTGCAGCACAGGCTGATAACACCCGCCCTCAGTAATCCTGGATGCTGAGACAGCTTCAGCACAGGAAAGAGGAGCAGCGTGGGATCTGACACTTCCTGTTGGTGAATCCGAGCATCGACACGCAGACTTTGGACTTTCACTCAAATGGATCCTCAGGAAAACGAGCATCAGCGGAAGAACTCTTGGACATATATGAATAGACGTGAGCTTTACTGACAGTGAGAGAGGAGATGAGTCCATTATCCTGATGAAGACCCTCCGTTAGCGGGATGATCTAACTCGGGGCCACATTAGTGACTCTCTCACATCTCTGGCTGCTCCGGGCCTCCGGAGGCAGCGAGAGGTCCAGATGTGGATGGATGCGATGCCGGGATCAGCAGAGGGAGCGTGGAGGTCTGCCGCAGCCGTCGTGGAAATAAAAGAGATGTGAGCACTGAGCCTCCGAGCGGCGAGCACGGGAGGTGAGTTATGGGCGGCGACAGCCGACAGGTCTGAGCAAATGAGCCGAAAAGAGAGACGAGTTCAGACGGAGCACGAGGCGGCGAGGGAGAAAATTAAAGGAGGAGAGAAATGAGGGGAGGACGGCAGAAAATAATGAAAGAGCAGATCCTGCAGCGGTGACGCGCAGCCACGGGGAGTGCGCTCAAGTCCCTGCGTCATGCAAACTCTGCAGTCAGATTTGATTGTGATTTGTTTGCCGGCGTTCGGTGGGAGGAATCAGCCGGAGCGCTCCCACTTCTGTTTGTTCTGCACCAGGTTTCCCGGGAAAAAGACGTCCTGCTGGCTGCACATCAAACAGACAAAAGCCAACGATCCCACAGAACGCTAATCAGAACACACACAGGAAGTGATTTCCTCCACAAGCAACAAAAGCACCACGCGAGGAGGACGCCATCGAGCGCGGAGATGCTCCAACCACCGACCTGTCGGTGTCGGTGCTGAGCCCCACACAGCTCGTTACAGTCCTGTGCTGTTACTCACACGCACGCTCACGTCCTCCTCGCCATCAGCCAGTGCCCCGGCGCAGGTAACCTCCTGCCTCGATCACGGGGAGTATTCCCAGCAGTGGGAGCTCTGGGAGAAGTTCATGTGCAGGAATAGCTTCACGGAAGCACATCACACATCCGGGAGTGTGACAGCAGTCCACACTCACACTAAAGGACTCTTCAAAATCATACGTGATAGAAAAAGTTCCCATAATTCCTCTCTGCTTTAGTGCTGCTTATGGGTAAAGTGCTGGTCTGCTGCAGTGTTTCACACAGGCCGGGTCTAATCCGGAGCGCTTCACGCTCGCTCTCTCTCTGCAGCCTCGCCGGGTTAATAAGTGTAAATCTTCCAGCAGGGAAACCGCCACATCTGTCACAGCTGGTGCCTGATACAGATCCTGATACTGCAGCGGGTTCATGCACCCTGCACATGCAGCAGCTTTAAATCTGACCGCTCACCTTCAGCCTGTGTGTGTGTGTGATGATGCAGCCGGGCGGAGAGAGCTGCTCTAAGCCGGATAAATTCATAAACAGTGTTTCAGCGCCGCTTCAGAACGACTCTGAAAACAGCGAGCGGCGACTCGCTCCAAAGCTGCTCGCTGTGTCTGCTCTCTGTCCGTTTAGCTTCACCCAACCTCACCTGACCTCACGCTCCAACCCAGCAGTAAAGGAAACAGAAACAAATGTAGAGAACAGGCTTCAGGTCAGTGCCCTGGGACAAAACATGCTTCTGCGTCCGTAGGTTAATTAATATTAACGATTACTGATCACAGCAGATCGACAGGACGCCACTCACTCATGGCTCCGCTGAGAAAAACGGAGAGGAACTAAAAACCAAACTGCTGCAGCCTCAAACTCATACCAGGAAAATTTATGGTGATGGAAAACAAACGAATACTAATGAAATGAATTCATTGAATCTATGAATCATTTATTCATGCAAACACAAAGAACATCGTCTCCATCCTTTCACTGAAACAAGCACTGGGTGCAACAAAGTAACAAATTACTGTAAAAACATTACATTTTTCAGGAAGGCAGTAACAGTAACTGTACTAAGTTATGTCCTTACAAAGGTTCTTTGGTGATCTGCACGCTAAGCTAGCCGAGAACCCAGAGTGATGATCCAGTGCATGCAGACTCCAGTCCTGCAGCCAGAGCCCGATTTCGGTCAGCGACGCTGTGACTGTGCAGCAGGATAAACACGGAAACACGTCTCCTGCCTGCAAAGTTGTGTGGCGCGTTCATCTTTTGTTAATAAGATTATAACGTTTCCTCTTCCTGTCTCATGGCGAGCGCTCTGCCAGTGCTGGGCGGAGTCTTGTGTTGAAGTGTGGGTTTCACCGGCCGCTAGCATCTCCTCACCAAGTGGTAGCCTGATTAGACTAGCGCTGTGTTTTTAGATGCTAAATGATCATTGGGCGCTGACGTCCTCGCCATCAGACGTGATTGTTGGACACATAAACATGCGACATCACTCCATCAATCGCACTCTGATATTACACTTGTTCACATGATGTTTTATTTACACGGCACAGATATTCTTCTGTGTTTTGGGTCGTTACAAGCTGACCTGAGGTCAGCTGATAAAACATAAAGACCGTCTCAGTGTTTGAACTGAAAGCCTCATTACCCGTGAACAAACACGTCTCTGTTTCCTGCAGCAAAACCAGGTAATCTGCTGCCTATTAACACAGCATTACCAAAAACTGGGCTAATCCACCCATTGTTCTGTGTGCGCATGTGTGTGTGTGTGTGTGTGTGTGTCTTTGTGTTTTGTGCAGTCTGAATGACGGGGAAAAGGTCACCGGATGAATCTGCTGGATCAAACGGATAAAGACACAACAAAAAGTGCAGGAGGCGACCAATGAAAGGCCACCTAACACACACACATACACACTCAGAGACACACAAAGAAGCACACACAGCTGGAGTGTGAAACACGCTGCAGCCATCCTGCACATGCCTGGCAGCGGGTAGATCCTGGTAGCCTGGAGGTCAGCCAACACACACACACACACACACACACACACACACACACACACACACACACACACACACACACACACACACACACACACACACGTCAGCCTGATGGTTTCCTGCTTTCGGAGCCTCCTACGCCCCTCACTGTGAACGGTGAGCCAAGAAAACGTGGAAACAGATGCCGATGGCGTTCCTTCAGAGCGCGGTGGCGGCTCTGACCTCGGGTGCTTCAAATTCCTTCACTTTGAGAGGAAACTGTTTTTCCTCCACAGCAGAGTCGTCATCGACAGCTGGAATCTACGGTGGCCTTAAACCCACGTTTAAGGAAACAAAGACAAAAACGCTGCAAAAGCCCAAAACAGAACGGAGCTGTTTCTGGGGACACAATAACGGGACGGACCAGCTGTAGGGGTCACACAAGCTGTGTCCCAAAACGTCGGATGCATCCTTCGGAGGACCCGCCTTCGCGGTCTACGTTGGCCGGGTCCTTCGAAGACCGAGAAGGCCGGAAGTGTGAGGCTGTGAAATGTGACGGTCTCGCCTTCAGATCTGCGTCACCGCTGTGTCGGTGGGGTTTACTAAACTCGCCGTCTGCTCCTTGCTGTCTAAAATATAACAGGACACTGGAGTAAACTCTTCACCGTCTCACACTCTGACGTTTATTCAGCTGTGTGATCCCGGAGGAACCCACTCGATGGATTAATAAAGTTTAATTTAATCTAATAAACTAATAACTTTGATGTGAGCCAAACCGTCTGAAAACGATGAAGCCGGGGGGGTCCGCTGCTCTCGCCGGCTCGAGTGACCCTTGAACCCCCCAGCTCGCTATCGAGCTGGTGGGTCACAGACGTCTCCAAAAACGTCGACGCACTTTTGCAAATATGCGATAAACCGAGCAGATATTTGAAGTTTACACAGATTCTCGCCTGAAAATATGTTAAAGGTTTATTTTGTGACCCAGAAAGAATAATAAGAGTAATTTTAAAACTTAGTAGCGGCCGCCATTGCCGGAAACTGGAGTTTGGCTGGGCCGTGCTATGAATTCTGGAATATGGTGGGCCGCGAAGGACACACCCGACCCATCCTTCAAATCCGGGGAAATGAAGGACGCATTTGAAGGAGCCGACGAATTGTGCCAGCCTTCGTCGCGTCGATGTGACGTAATCGGCCTTCAAATGCGGCCTCGGGAGGATGCAGCCGACGTTTTGGGACACAGCTACAGACTCGGAGGTGTGTTTTTGTCACTCATGTAACCGCAGATGCATGTTTGCTATCGCCTGTTTACTGTTAGGCCCTGGTCCGTCACGTTAATGTCTCCTCAGAAACGCTTCTGTTGTGCTTTATTTACCTTCTGTGGCGTTTTTCTTTAAGTTGCAGTGCGTTTGGCCTCTCAGGACAACCAGAGGAAACGTGCCGGAGGACGCCACGGTCGCTCAGCAGTGAATTACAACATGCCGCCATTGCCGAGGCGCATGCGCCGACAGCTGCAGATTAAGTAACACAGCCGCTGTGATCGGGTTCTCTGATGTGAGGGAGCTGCTGATACAGCTCAAACTATCCGCCTCTGAAAGCGAAGCGCAGCTGAGGAGCCATCGCTACCCTCGCCACTCCTGTGACTGCTTCCTGTTCAGTGACATCACAGAACTCCATGAAAAAGACAGACAGGCCCAAACTTTCATCCGAGGACACCGTCGCTGTTCTGCAGTAAAACAAATAAGAACTGCACATGCACGGCAGCGTTTCAGGGTTTCCTGGAGCGTGACCACACCTGGGCCAAGTATGGACAGAGTCTGTGTGAGCACAGGTGGGTGTGGCCTGTGCCTCTGATGGACAGAAAGGAAAAACGCTGATTTTCCATCAGCAGAAACCCCAAAAAGCAAAAACCTGGGATCATTAGCGTCCGCTCTCGAGTGTGTCACATGACCGACTTTTGCTAGGTCTCTCTGGAAACAGGAAATAAATATCCTACTGTTATAACTAATGTCACCTGAAACTTTGAGCCTGCGTGAGCGAACCTTTAAATCTCCTTCTGCAGTCTGGCTGAAGCATCAGAGGAAACGCACAGGAAGCATGAAGCTGTCAGAAACAGGCTGTCATTGGCTCCCGCGGACCGCCGCTGTCTTCATCTCCTTCTTTATGGTCTCCTGATCTCCCCCGCCGCACGTAAAGGTCAGACAAACGAAATCACAGAGAAGCAGCGGGACACGCGCTGAGGTCGGCCGCCGCTCACTCCAAAGAAATTTCATCTGTCTTCATCTCTGAGGTTCAATTTACCCGCAACCTGAGCGAGGGGGAGGGGTCTGTGCAGGCGAGCAGAACCAGTACAATAACATAAGTAGGAGGAGAAGCAGGGGGAGGAGGTGTGTGAGAGCACAGATAGACAGAACACAAAAACACACACACGACCCGGAGCCGGACATCGCGACCCGGGCTCAGACCCGCAGAGAACGAGACAATTCTGAGGACGTGCTACAGAATGACGCTTGGTCAGCGTCTGATACGCAGCCAACACGCGCACTCACAGCATCCGCTGCACATACCTAGAACAGGGCGACGACCAAAAATATTTATCACCATATACATTGGAAAATTTGCGATAACGATGTAACTGACACGAGACAAAATACTTTACAACTCCACAACTTTATTAGTGCAAAAACAAAACATCAATGTATTTTAACTTAAACAAGCAGCTGTTTCTTATGTGCATTAAAATAAATATAAAAATGTAACAGTGCAAATTCCTCGCTGACAGTTTAACCAAAAGGCGTTTCCAGTGGAAACTGGCCGACACATCCTCAGCATAACCATGTATAACATCCACACAACTTAAAAAGAGGTTATACACACACAACACGGTAATATTATGTTGAAGCACAGCACGTATCACTCCGCGAGGATACATAAGGCACACGGGATTATAAGGGGCTCTATCGACTTTCAGAAAAATCAAAGGATGATTTTAAGTGCGCCGTATTTTCCAAACAACACGGTAATAACGACGGCCCGCTAGCATGCGCTACCAGAAATAGTGCTTTGTTGTGTATCTGAGGGTCGAAAGCTAAACCAGTTCCACACCAGTGAAGCTGCAGCATTTTTACAAACCAGTCCAGGTTCATCGTTTCACTCAACGATCCGCTTTCGCTCTTCTCGTTCTGCGTCGCCTCCATGTGCGTATGAAAACAAAGGCACTGCGCATGCGCGTTTTACCCATATTCTATCGCAATATTTCATTTTCCTATCATTGCCCAACATGACACCGGTGTTACCGTGAACGGTATGATATAGCCCCGCCCTACCTCCACCTGTGGTCATGAGGAATAAACCACTAGATTCTGAGAGTGGCTTCCACATTTCTGAGACCACAATCACATAACAGCGTCCACAGCTGCAGACTTCCTGTGCCACAGGGGGCGCTCTCGGCCACAGTGAAAGCAGCTCTCTGGAAAACTTGAAGTTTTCATGAAGTTTCTGGCGGAGACAGCAGAGCCGGGCGCCATCGAGAGAGCACGTCCTGCCCAATCAGCACTCAGCAGCAGAAGACATGCTCAGGAAGTACAGCACAGCGATGAAGGGCATCGCCTCCACCCTGCTGCGCAAACACCACTCCATGTTTAACTTCAACTGACGACACGCTCGACCCTCCCTCAACTTCCTGTGCAGGCTTTCAGGGTGTTACATCATAGTCTACATCATGTAACAAGGACCGCGACACGAGTGGAGGGAGGAGGGGGGGGAGGCAGAAGGGGATGGAGGAGAGATGGGGGAGGGGAGGCAGGAGGGATGGGAGGAGGGGAGGGAGGAGAGGAGGGAGGAGAGGAGGCAGGATGGAGGAGAGGAGGGAGGAGAGGAGAGGAGGGAGGAGAGGAGGCAGGAGGGGAGGGAGGAGAGGGGGCAGGATGGAGGAGAGGAGGGAGGATGGAGGAGAGGAGGGAGGAGAGGAGAGGAGGGAGGAGAGGAGGGAGGATGGAGGAGAGGAGGCAGGAGGGGATGGAGGAGAGATGGGAGGAGGGGTGGGAGGAGGAGAAGCAGTTGGGGAGGCAGAAGGGGATGGAGGAGGGATGGGAGGAGGGGAGGCAGGAGGGGAGGGAGGAGAGGAGGGAGGATAGGAGGCAGGATGGAGGAGAGGAGGGAGGAGAGGAGGCAGGAGGGGAGGGAGGAGAGGGGGCAGGAGGGGAGGGAGGAGAGGGGGCAGGATGGAGGAGAGGAGGTGTGTTACTGTGTGTGTGTGTGTGTGTGTGTGTGTGTGTGTGTGTGTGTGTGTGTGTGTGTGTGTGTGTGTGTGTGTGTGTGTGTCTGATGTAACCTGGTGGAGTTTCTCTGCTAATGAGGTTGAAGGAGGTCAGAGGGAGGAAGGAGAGAGGAAGAAGGAGGGCAGGAAGAGAGGAAGGATCGTCCTGTGTGAGTCGGAGCACACGCCGGTTTGTGTGATGTCGTTAAAGAACAGCCGGCTGCACGCGCTGCACGGAGCGCTCAGGCCGCAGAGCGTGAGCGATGAAACCCTTGGACCCGAAGCCTGAAAATGAACTCCCATGACGCGTTTTCAATACAGCGCGCCGTCACACCTGACATCACACCCTCCGTCTCCTGGGACAGTCCACGCAGCTCATCCATGGCAGTGCCCACAGCCTCTGCAGAGTCAGGTCAGCTGACTTTTTAAGGAACACGTCTTTGCTTCTTTGCTTAAAGGTGGAAATAAAATACAGACAATAAACGATGACATCATCATCACGTTCCCTCCAGCTCCAGCTTCAGCCGCCCTGCATGCTGTGCAAAGGGAAAAGTCAGAATGCCGACCTGGCAGCGAGTGCATTTATTGTTTCAGAGGTCATGTGGTGGAAGCCCCGCAGATCGCCGTTTGAAGCATTTAAGGTGGAATTCCCCTGCAAACCTGCGCTCTGAAACACACCGCCACACCTGCAAGCTGCGCCTTGCTGAAGGTGATGCAGCTCTGAGATAAACAGGCCCAAATCCACCTGTGAGCGTCTCTCAGAGACCGGCCGTCCCTGGAGTAGAAACCAAACACGCCCCGACTCTGAAGCAGCGTCTGTGACACGTTTTAGAAACTCATCGTGGCCACACACAGCCGGCTGCTGTAACTCTCCTCGCTTTCTTTCTTTAGCAAAGAAAATGTGACCTTTGACCTCAACGCTCACAGGCAAAACCGCAGCTGACCTCACCCCGGGTCGGGGTGAGGTCAGCGTGCCTCCGTTCTTAATCCTGGATGAGTGTTTTTGGGGGCGTGGCCAGCTGCTGTCTGCAGCAGGTGAAACTCTGCCATCAGCAGCAGCTGTGACTGGGTTTAAAGTCACATCAAGAAGCCGCCGTCAGACGCACAGGCCGCCACGGCGTTCGCACCCTTCATGGCAGAGATAATCAACTCGTTACGTTATGATTAGCTCATTAACCCTAACGCGAGCCACCACAGCACCGGTGAACGCTGCCATGATTGCTGAGGCTCCGACACGCTCGCCTTCTGCCAAAATCTATCCACGCCCACTTTACTGATTCTGTGCATCATAATCAGCCATTTACGGGCGGGACGCCGCTCGTCAAGGAGCAACGGCGAGTTTCATTTTGATATTTCACGGACAACCTTCAGACAACTGACCCTGAGAATTCCTCCTTAAATCCCCGAAACGTCTGATCAGAGGACGTCACTTTCTCAGCGCCACACAGGAGGATTTCCAGGGGGCGGGGCTTGATTCATTACAGAAAAAAATTATCTAAGCAAGCAGATGACAACAAATATGTCACTGAGCTGCAGTTCTTCTGACGTCCAGCAGAGGTGCCAGCAGTGCATCAGCTGCTCTCTACGTTCATCACACCTGCATGGTGACTTTACCTGTGACTGCAGGAGTGAGACAGGTGAGCCACAGACAGAACAGCCTCCTCCAGGTCTGCACACATCTGGAAGCCACGCACACACAAACACACACCGCCTCTTGTGGAACAGCGCTCCCCTGAACAACCCAGTTACACCTGGACAGGTACTTTTGGCCCCACAGCGTATATTAAAATGCTTGTCTGCCTCAAAGGGAGAGGATTTATGGTCTCTGAGGGGCGTGGCCAAATGACACCTGCTGTAGGTAACGCATGAACATGCAGCAGAGCTTCAAAGCACAGGTTGAAAGTTTCAGGGATTAAATTCACCTGCAGAGATTTGTCACAAATCCGACAAATAGAAACAGTAAAAAGGTGCAGATAAATGTATTAAAACAAAAATATGACAAAAAATACAAAAACAAGCAGAAAAATAATGAATCATAGTTAAAATACTGAAACTCAGGAATAAAAATAAACCATTTAAATTCTAAATGAATCATTAATAAAAAAAAGTAAACATCAGGAAAGTAAAGCCAAGAATTAAAACAATGAAATAGATTCAATTTATTTCAGATTTACTCTGTTTATCACAGGAAGCAACAAAGTATCGATCACATCTCACTGACTCAGATCAATACATCAGTACAGTGACAACAAAGGCTTTTCTATTCCACCACCTCACTGACCATCACTGATGATTAATATTGATCATCTGGATCCACAAAAACCTTCAACCAGACCCCACGCGCGCACACACACACACACACACACACACACACACACACAGTCTCTCTCTCTCTCTCACACACACACACACAGTATCGATGACAGCAGCTATCGATCATGTGATCGGACTGATCGGCTCAAAGTCACCTGCGCGGCTCCCGCTGCGCACCACACGACGACCGGAACTCTCTCACACGCGCCAGCGCACGCGCAGCGGTGTGTGCGCCCTTAAATAAGGAGGACAAAGACGCCCACCCGAACGCACGCGCTCCGCTCCTGCGGCGCAGGTTCGGGAAACACGCGCACACCCAGCCCCGCGCGGAGCTGAAGTTGGAGCTCGCGCGAGAAGGTGACTGGAGTTAACGAGGGTCCGAGGGTGCGCGCCGCGCGTGCTCGTCCCGTCCGCCTGATTGACGGCGGGCAATCAAAGCAGCAGCACGGTCGCACGCACAGGAGCGTCCCCTTCCCTGCTGCGCGTGCGCCCACAGACAGTAGGTACCGGACAAGCAAGCACGCACGCGCACCCCGTGCGCCCAGCGTTAAACCCCAGAAGAAGAAGCGGCGGCTCACCTCCGAGTTCTTTGCAGTAATCCACGCCGACCTCCTGCTGCTTCTTCCCGGCCGCTGAACCCGCAGCTCCGCCGCTACACCGTAAATCCACCACACGGCGCGGGCGCACGCACTACTGCAAGTCCGGGTCCAACCGACACAATGAGCCGTCTCCGAGCAGCCAGCGTCTCCGGCAAACGGCCACGCCCTCTGATTAGCATAATCGACTACTGCAGCCTATCACGGAGCGGGGCTGCAACCGCTGGCCCCGCCCCCTCCCAATTTAAAGTCCCTGTGTTAGCGGTTCTGGTTGCTCAAATTAAATCAAATCACTTTTATTGTCACATCACATGTGCAGGTACATTGGTACAGCACATGCGAGTGAAATTCTTGTGTGCGAGCTTCACAAGCAACAGAGTTGTGCAAAATACAATAACATAAACAGGCAAAATATACCAACTACAGAAGCAATAACCAGGCAACATCTAGGACTGATGCCTCACTGGCTGAGGATCTAAACCGTTTCTTCGCCCGCTTTGAGACGACCAAGCCCTCAGCTGCCACACCACTTCCACCCGCCCCCAGCACTGGCACACTAACACTTAGGGAGCACCAAGTGAGGTGTGTTCTAAGGTCAGTGAATCCCAGGAAGGCGGCAGGTCCTGATGGAATACATGGAAAGGTTCTCAGAGCATGTGCTGACGAACTGACCGGAGTCTTCACTAAAATCTTCAACCTTTCCTTGTCATCAAACACCGTCCCGCCCTGCCTCAAAACCTCCACCATCATCCCCATCGCCAAGAAGACAGCTGTGGCCAGCCCAAATGACTACAGGCCTGTTGCACTTACGCCTGTAGTGATGAAGTGCTTTGAGAGACTGGTCTGTCAGCACATCAGGGCCGGTCTGCCTCCCACTCTGGACCCCCACCAATTTGCCTACAGGACAAATCGTTCCACCGAGGACGCTATCACCATAGCGCTCCACACTGCGCTGAGTCACCTGGAGCACCGAGGAAGCTATGTGAGAATGCTCTTTCTGGACTTCAGCTCAGCATTCAATCATATCATCCCGGAGATCCTGGTCCAGAAACTGTCTCACCTGGGACTCTCCACCCCCATCTGCCTCTGGATCAAGGACTTCCTGACAAATAGACCACAGTCTGTCAGACTCGGCCCCCACCGGTCCAGCACCATCACACTCAGCACCGGGTCTCCACAAGGATGTGTTTTGAGTCCCCTCCTGTTTACGCTCTACACATCCGACTGCTCCCCTACCCATCTCTCAAACACCATCATAAAGTTCGCGGATGACACCACAGTGGTTGGACTCATCTCAAGGGGGGAGGAGTCGGACTACAGAGATGAGGTCAACAGACTGACTGAGTGGTGTTCAGTTAACAACCTCCAACTGAACACCACGAAAACTAAAGAACTTATCTTGGACTTCAGGAAGGGCAGAGCAGACCCGGCCCCACTTTACATTCACGGGAGCTGTGTGGAGAGGGTACACTCCATGAGGTTTCTGGGCGTGCAGATATCTGATGACCTCTCCTGGACTGCAAATACTACAGCGGTGGTTAAAAAGGCCCAGCAGCGTCTCCACTTTCTGAGAGTGCTCAGGAGGAACAACCTGGAGGAGAGGCTGCTGGTGACATTTTACAGAGCCACCATAGAGAGCATCCTAACGTACGGCATAACAACATGGTATGCAGGGTGCTCAGCTGCAGACAGGAAAGTACTGCAGAGGGTCATCAACACAGCCCAGAAGATCACTGGCTGCTCTCTGCCCAGCCTGGAGGTCACTGCAAACTCTCGGTACCTCAGCAGAGCTGGCAATATCATCAAGGACCACTCTCACCCCAGCAAACAACTGTTTGAACTATTACCGTCAGGCCGACGGTACAGGTCACATAAAACCAGGACAAAGAGATTCAGGGATAGCTTCTTTCCCAGAGCTATCACCGTAGTAAATAAGCACAAAAACAATTGAACCTATTCCATACCGTCACTGTCATTATATTATGCTGCTATTCATACTGTCATCATATTAATGCTGCTATCCTGTATATATTGTACATACTATTGTTTGAGTACTTACGATTGTTTTTTTTGTACTTTTTATATTTTACATTTATATTTATTATTGAAACTTGCACCAAGGGAGTGGCACTCCAATTTCGTTGTACTCTGTACAATGACAATAAAGGCTATTCTATACGAATGGCTAAATCTGAAACTAATAAATATATGTACAAATGTATGCTCAGCCCTGAAACATGCACTACTTCCTCTATTCTGTATTTATTTTTCTTTATTTTATGTTCTTTACTTTCACTTTATATTATTTATGTCTTATTTCGGATCTGTTAATTGCATCATCAATACATTTAATATTAAAACATCTTCCAAACAATCAAAATATTCAATATTTCTGAAAAAGCATTTAAAGAAGGGAGATATGGTGAGTGTTAAATACTGACTGTACGTCTTATTCATTCATTATTTATAACAGAGGTCTGAATCACAAACATGGACCAAGTAACACAGCAGGGATCATCCGCTTTTATTTTGAAAAATATCTTGTTATACAACCCCCCCACCCAGAAACAATAGCACATGACATCACACAACCTGTCGAAATTCTGGCCAGTCAACAGCCATAAAGAAGATAAGTGTGGAGAGTTTGTAAGACTGATATAAATATAAATCATTTAAGAACGTTTTTCTTCTGTCGGACAAAACAAAGATCAACAGACCTCCCTGAAATTTGCTGTGTGTGCTTTTTTATTTATCACTCATTCTCAGGAGGCGTGGCTACAGAGGAGGTTCAAAATATCCAGGCTTCCTCTGCCGTAGCTGGATCCGCGGATCCTAAAAGCCCAGCAGAGATAACAGCTATGCCACGGTGGTTATTAGCTGTCTCTGATAAACCGGGCTCTCTGCTGCAGGCTCTGAGCGGCTCACATTAAAACAGGCACTTCACAGGTCATGTGACTGTAATAAATGCATAAATAATGCATCTTTGGACCTTTGCATGTGTTCCAGTGTTCATGTGATCACGTGTTTATGTTCATGTTTTCATGTGAATATGTTCATGTCAACATGTACACGTGATCACGTGCTGTTGCAGAAAATGATCCTGCTGCGTCTGTCACTCTCCGGCAAACACAGAACACACCTGACCACCTGATTGACCAATCACATTCATTCCCTGTGATCTGACTTGTCGCCTCCTTCATCAGGCTGTGGGACAGGAAGCTTTCATGTTTCCATGGATCCAGCCATCACCTTAGAAACAAACAAACAGCAGCACTGAGCACACTTGGGTCGAAGTGGAAAACTTCCTTTGCAGAACACCTCTCTGAACACAGGTGTGGCACAAGCAGGAAAACAGACAATGGGTGGAAGCAGTACTGACCAAATGAGAGAGATTTCAAAATAAAACAGGAAGTGACAGAACAGATGCCCACACAAAAGATTTTGGGCTAGAAGGATTGTCTGATATCACACTGATAAGTGAAATGAAGCAAAGGAGCAGACGAAGCATTGTCATCATGATTCAGCAGTGACAGGGATGAAGGAGAAACATGGAAAAGTCTTCACAGTGGGTTTCATTTTATGGACGTATTAAAAGGGTGTTTTGTGAAGCTG
Source organism: Rhamphochromis sp. 'chilingali' (assembly GCF_963969265.1). Classification (NCBI taxonomy): domain Eukaryota; kingdom Metazoa; phylum Chordata; class Actinopteri; order Cichliformes; family Cichlidae; genus Rhamphochromis; species Rhamphochromis sp. 'chilingali'. Next base: position 35,977,291 of record NC_137944.1, read on the forward strand.
AGTGTGTGAGCGCGTAAAACTACTAACTGCTATCACTAATAATAACAAGCCGTCGTCTCCGGAGTGCTCTTCATGGCCGTAAAATCATAACCACAAGGAAGCTTCAATTAAAATTTCCGTCCGACAAATTGAGTTTGTTTCTCTGCAGGATAATTAGAGCCGAGTGGAGGAGAAGGAAAGTGAAGGAGAATCCACACGAGCAGGGCTGGGATTAGAAAGCAAATCCCTCTGCAGCGTCTCCGTCCATCCATCTGTGTGTCTGCACGTCTGCCTGTCCTCCACAGCGCCTCCTCCTCCTGCTCATCTGTTTATGAAAAACAGCAAATTACAGGATATGAGGGCTGCTGATGTCTGGGGAAATAAGCTTTGATTGTGCTGGAGTTAGCGTTCCTGTTTACTGCGAGCGAGGCAGCTGCTCCGGCCCACCGCCCAGTCGCTCAGCACAGACACAGGCACCTCGGCCTCCACACGCACCTTTGATATTCAGGCTTCTTCGGGTGGAGGATCTGCACTTGTGTGAGTGGAGGTGGTAAGATATTCCCATTGATGTTGCTCATTGATTTGGACCAGAGCGAAGCATCAAGCATGCTCTGATCCAAATCAGCCGTCGAGTCCTGAGCTTCTGTCTGCTCACAAACATTTTAAAAATCAATAGAAAAAAATAAAGAAAAACAAGAAGACGCTGGTAAAACGCAGACTTCAGGCGGACTTCAGGCGGACTCCTTCCAGCTCCAACCTGCTCCAACGACATGAGGCTGCAGCTGAGGTCAGCTGTGCGTCGTCTGTCCTGAGCTGCCTTTACCTCACAGGCTCGGTTAGGGCCCGAGCCATCCTCGCCACATCCTCCAGCCTCTTCTTCATGGGCCGCCACTCTGTCTGCTGCCGCTGGTTCTTGTTGCTGACAGGATTCATCACTGGTTTAGGAAGTGTGGACTTCCTGCTTGTGTTCCAGTTCAGCAGGTCTGTGAGCTCCAGACTTTCCTCATCTGGACTAACATTTCTCCTCAGGTCCTACTGGTTCCTGCATCAGCATCAGACCCGGCTTTGCTGGACTGTCATGTTGAAGGAGTTTGCTTCTTCTTGGGGTTCATCATCCGGGTGTCTTGATGCTCAATCATCCAGAGAAGGTTTATAAAGTTGGGGAAACGTTAACCACCTGGATGATGGTGGAACATTTCTCCCACTGAAAACGTTACGCCCAAATGAACAGAATCCACTTTTTGGGATCCAGACAACTCACCTTCAGAATCTGTGACGTAAGTCCCACCTGGGTGGAAATGTTGAGCAGGCATTAAAACTGCGAGGTCTAATCTAACAACCTGTGATCATCCAGCTGATTTCCACTTGATCCAGTGCCTCATTCTGCTGGTGGTAGTCCTCATGATCCAGTCAATAACGAGGAGGAACAAAAACCAGTCGACTGCCTTTCACAAAGTCCAAAACCATTGTTCCAAGTCCCTCCCTTCATGTCAGGAACCTCAAAAGCAAACGTCTGCCTCACCGAGTCCCGCAACAGAAAGGCGCTGTGGAGCAACATCAACAAAATCACAGCGGTGTGGGTCCAACAGTCACAGCGACGACCTTAGACCTCCAGAGCAGCAGAAACGTTGGGCTTCCTCCGAGCTCCACACTTGTGCAGATGCTCCAGCCTCTTTAAACATGCTGGAAAAGGTTTTTACTGTGAGAGAAAATGACTGAAAACATTTCATCTTTTACACATTTCCAGCCCGTCGCAGTGGCATTCACCGTCTTTCACTAAGTCACTGTTTGCTAAGTAAAAAAGCAGCATCTGGGTCTGCAGGCAGATCAGATGTAAACAGTAGATTAGGGCACATGTATACAGCTCACATTTTAAACAGCAGGAGCAGCAGCACCACCGCTTCCACACGGAGCCTGAAAAGAATGAAATGCATGAAATAAATAAATGTATGAGCACTCCCGTCTCGGCCGGCTTTGTGCCGTCGCTCTCTCGTCGGTATGGAAACAATAAATCGGGGCAGAAACTTTAACGGCTGCAGAGGCTTGATATTAAATCACATCAGCAGATGTGATAAACAGAGTTTCATAATGCAGAGGCTTCATTGGATCCTGTGAGCGCTCCCCGTCGGAGGAGTTAATGATGGGAGAAATGGATCAGCCTCTGCACTGTTTACTCACTGTGTCGCTGTAATGACTGCAGCACATCAGAGCGGCTCCGACGCCACGACAGGTGAAATGTGTGTGAGCCAAAGCTGGAGATATGGCCCGTACGGCATTCACATCAAAATGAATGTTTCCATATAAAACAGCACTCAGAGCGAGCACACAGCTGCTGCTGTATACTTTAAAGACAACCAGTCTGTGGTGGATAAATCCAGAACAATCATCTGGATGGGACACGTTCAAAGATCCTGCTGCCTGCTGAATGCGCTCCGTGACCCCGAAAACACGCCTTCGTTGGACGAAGCTTCCAACTGCAAAGCCCCACACCTGCCGTTCTTCTGACGCCCAGCAGAGGCAGCAGTGAATCGGTCACCATCGAGTCCCATGTCAAAATTAACATGCATACAGCCAGATACACAAACTGTTCTGGTCCCTAGAGATAATTTCCCCCTGCATAACAGCTGTTGGGGGGCGCATGTCACCTCTGCTGGACAGCAGAGGAACTGCAGCTTTGGTGTGCCTGGGCTCTGTGATGGATTACACTCCCATAGAAAGTGATCTGATTGCAGGAGAAGCTAGCGGTGTGTGAAAGCTAGCGGGGGGCTATGTGGCTATATGTACAGGTCAGACAGTACACACAGGTTCATCAGAGGTCAAACATCTCCATCTGGAGACCACCCCTGTAAACTGTGTTTGTTGGTCTGGAAATGACAAAATCGAGACCTCGGGCCTCATTTCCTGTATACATGACGCCAGAAACACCTCTGAAAAGGTCTCCAGTCCTTAAACGCCTCACCTGTTTCTCTGAGAGTGAAGAGAAATCATGATTCATGAATCATGGTGAGAAATCATAGGCTTCAAACTTTCCTTTTTGCTAAAGCATATAGTTAGGGCTGGACCAGGTGACCCTGAATCCTCCCTTAGTTATGCTACAACAGACGTAGGCTGCCGGGGGATTCCCATGATGCACTGGGGGTTTCTTCTTCACTCACTTTGGCCTTTTCTCAATTCTCAAGTAAGTGAGTCCGTGCTCGTGTACTCAGCGAGTCCGGACTTGGCGAGAACACGAGCACGGACTCGTGATTTGTACAATTGGAACACCAGCGTACTTGATGATGTCACAGGTCTGGAGCCTCTTAATTTCACTGTGAGTAATATGTTATGAAGCTTAACTTTGATCACAGCCAAACCGGTTTACTCAGGAACAAATAAAACTGAAATACACCAAACATTAACATTTAGAAGTGAGCTAAGTGACTTACATATCATGTTTAACCTCAGTGGGGGGGTTGTAAACAATGTGCCGGGAGTCCGCTGTTCTCGCCGGCTCTAGTGGTCAGAGGGCCCGATGGCGCCAGTGTCCGGCAGCCTCGCCTCTGTCAGTGCGCCCCAGGGTGGCTGTGGCTACAATGTAGCTGCCATCACCAGTGTGTGAATGTGTGTGTGAATGGGTGGATGACTGGATATGTAAAGTGCTTTGGGGTCCTTAGGGACTAGTAAAGCGCTATATAAATACAGGCCATTTACCATTTATTTAGTGACCCTTGACCTCGCTGTCTGCTATGGAGCTGGCGGGTCACAGACGTCTCCGAAAACGTCGGAGCGCGTTTGGAAATATGTGATATCTTGATAAATCGAGCAGATGTTTGAAGTTCACACAGCTACATTCTCGCCTGAAAATAACTTAAAAGTTTATTTTGTGACCCAGAAAGAGTAATATTTAAAAGTTTTTAGCCCCACTCGTCCGCCATTGCCCCGTTTGGGTTTGGGACGAAATGCATTCTGGGATATTTAGCTGTACCAACTACACACAAGTCACCACCGATGCATGCTCGATAAAACGGGCGGAGCGAGAACACATCCGGGACTGTTTCGCGTTCTCGGCTTGATGCGTACTTTGAACTGGAGCAGTACTTGGTCTCCGACTGATGACGTATCACGAGTACACGAGAACGCAAGTACGCACAAGTACGCATGTTGAGACAGGGCCCATGTCTTTATCCTGTCTTCCTTCTCTCACCCCAACCAATCACAGCAGATGGCCCCGCCCCTCCCTGAGCCTGGTTCTGCTGGAGGTTTCTTCCTGTTAAAAGGGAGTTTTTCCTTCCCACTGTCGCCAAAGTGCTGCTCATAGGGGGTCATGTGATTGTTGGGGTTCTCTGTATTACTGTAGGGTTACTCTTTGAGGTGACTGTTGTTGTGGTTTGACGCTGTATAAATGAAATTTAATTGAATTGTCCACCCATCCATCCATCCATCCATCCATCCATCTCCTCCTCTGCGCCTCACACAGACATTATCACAGTGATTAACATTATTTAACACATAATGTCTCATTTTATCTGAAATCCACTCATAATTTAATCTTTTGTGTCTGAATGAGACTCGTTCTTTATCTTAATTCTCATCTTTGCTCTGTGTGTGTGTGTGTTTTCTTAATGCAAATCAGCTCCCTGCTGCTGTGTGTCAGAGAATAAGAGCGAGCGCACATCATCATTCAAATCATATTTTAAATTCAAATCATCGCCCGTGTGCTGGAGCTCCAAGCTGTGTGTGTGTCACTATCCCAGTTCTAATCAGATTACAAACCTTTGTGTGTGTGTGTGTGTGTGTGTGTGTGTGTGTGTGTGTGTGTGTGTGTGTGTGTGTGTGTGTGTGTGCGTTCACAGCAGCAGCTGCAGCTGAAGGGTCACCTTGAGCTGAAGATGTGAATGACAGAAACCACGAGCGAGCAGCGTCCTCGCGGGAGAAAAGACTCACACAGCAGCGTAATTATCCTCTCAGCCAGAATTCAGCAAAAACCAACATTAAGACAAAATCCAGCAGCATTCACGTCACAGCCTTAAAACACTCTGACGCTACATTAGATTATTTTACATCCAGATTTTTATGACTTATTTGCAGATTTAGGTAAATATATCATGTTGCTTGTTTGTGTTGTAATTCTGGGTTTGGTTACAAGTTTGACAGGTGTTATGTGTTTCTTCTGGTTTCTTTTTGCTTGTTTTGTGTGTCTTTGTGGTGATTTTCACTCTGCGCTGGTCTTTTTGGTTAGTTTCTCTGGTGTCTGATTTTGGTGGTTTCCTGTCAGAGCCCGGCGGGGAACAGGAATAACCCCAAAACAGCTAGAAACATCCCAAAGTACAGCTGGGCAGGAGTAAGGAGTCCAAAAACAGGGAATTTTCAAAGGAACACAGAACAGGACTCACAACCACAACAGGCAACACATCAGTGACAATGTTTATGTGAGATGACGAAGACAGCTGAAACTAGTTCAGGAAACGAGACAAAGGAACGCTAACACAGAACCCAGAGAAGAACAACTACCAAAATAAAAAAGGAAGAGACACAACAGACACGAGCGAGGCAAACACAGGAACTCAAGGCGTGAAACACAAACCAACCAAAACCATGATGTGCAGCTGAAACCTGAGCATATAAAGATAAATCAACCAAAACACAAACAACAAACTCGGGGCCACAGACAGTTTCCTGTCTCCTCAGGTCTAATTTTCACTGAGTGCTGATAGCTTCTCTCACACTTCTGTTTCTACTTTCGACTCTGTTTGATTCTATTTTTTAATCTAAAATGCTAAAATGTTGTGGTTAGCGTCTTATCTTGGATGTCTCTCTTTGGTGTGCTTGTGTCTGATTTTGAGGGTTTTGGAGGAAATGTTTGAGGTCTGTTTTTGTGCAGTTCTGGTTGAGATATTCTGCAGTGAATACCAATGGCCTTATCACTGCCTAAGCTCCAGTGACTGCAGAAACCACCAGCACAGACGTGCACACTATGATTACCCTCTCAGCTGAAATCTGGAAAATAAGGCCATTATTCAGCTAATGACCCCATAAAACAATAATGGTTCTTTAATCACAGCCTCTGTCATCACACAGGAAAACATGCTTTTATTTTGCTTTAAATACAATTAGTGAAAAACAGGAGAAATGAAAACGACACTTCAGTCTGAGGTGTGATTAAACATTAGTCCCTTAAGATTCATGGATCTCCTTTTACCTGCGGTCAGTCGTTCGCTCGGAAGAACAACTAACACTGGCCTGATGTGCAGCCACATCTGGACATCAGGCAGTTTATGCTCCATTATGATCTGTGAGCCCCCACAATACCACAATTAAAGGCACACACACACACACACACACACACACACACACACACACACACACACACACACACACACACACACACACACACACACACACACACACACACAGCCTCTCTGCTGTCACATTAAACCTGCTGACTTTCTCTTTCTGCTCTCAGCGTCACAGCGTCGGTGCGATTCAGCCGATTGATTTCCAGCTCTAATGTCATGTGATCATTGTTTACTTATTGATCCATCTGTCTGTGACTCTTTTTTATTCAAATAATCTGACTAATTAGCCAGTAAGTGCTGATAAATGCCTCTGCTAACAGCTCAGGGGGGAGGAGTGTCAGCGTACCTGTGCAGGAGTCAGCGGTAGTTAACCAGGGTGATGGTTCCTGGTAATTTGTGATTAAACTGTGTAACCAGCTGCTTTTCAGTGCCTAACCATGACCAGGGAGTGGAAGTAAGGTGAACCAGGCTCTTGGAGCAGCATCACAGGTCTGCAACCAGGAAACGAGTTTACAACAAGGTGCAAACCTCTGGGTGCACGCAGGAACAGGAAGGAAAGGTCAGGCTTTAAACCGTCTAAAGAGATGCACAGGTGTGGAAAATCTCTTTGTACAGGTGAAGCCGAGATGAAGCTGTGTCGGAGTGATGGAGAGAAAGGTTGGAGAAGACAAACTGAGAGGATCTGAAGAATCCAGTTTGTAATGTGGGTTGTTTTCAGTGGTTGAGACGAGGAGGCAGAAACAGCAGCACACCACACTGGCCCAGCACACCTTTAATAAACACAGTCATCACCAGCCTTACGAGGCTGCCGTCTTACAGGAAGCCAGCAGCGTTCACACAACCTGTCTGTTGCTTTGAGTGAGGGAGGTAAAGATATGAGGTCCATGTGTGCCAGCACGCTTCTCCCACACTCTGCTGAGGTCACGGGTGCGTCCTGGTGACATCACTAAACATTAGCTTAGAGAGACGGGGTTGTGGCGTGGGCTTTGGCCATGTTGTGGCGTGGGCTCAAATGTGGGGGAGGCGGTGTTATGGCGTGGGCGGGGTTGTGGCGTGGGCTTTGGCCGTGTTGTGGCGTGGGCTCAAATGTGGGGGAGGCGGTGTTATGGCGTGGGCGGGGTTGTGGCGTGGACTTTGGCCGTGTTGTGGCGTGGGCTCAAATGTGGGGGAGGCGGTGTTATGGCGTGGGCGGGGTTGTGGCGGTGGCTGTGGCGTGTCAGCAGGATGAAGCGTGGCGCGTACAGCACTCTAGTCTCTCACACTGAGCTCCACAGAGCAGACGACGGCGAGCCAAATCAAAGTGCAGCAGCGGCACAAGAAATGAGATTCATACAGTCAGTGAGCTGATCTCAGGCCGGCACAGCAGCTTTTCACTGATTAGATCCAAACTGAAGCAGGGAGCCTCAAACCAGCACAGTGTGCGGTGATTGGTTAATGAGCGTCCATTGACGCAAAGCTGCAGGTCAGCTGTCCTCTGTCATGGAGCAGCACACAGGGTAACGTGACGATGACTGTAGAGCGAGGGGCGTCTGAGGAGCTGCTCGTGGAGCTTCTGTGCAGCGTTTGAACCTGGACTGAAACAGCGCTGAAGCGTTGGTCTTTGCCCGTCTTCCTCTCGTCCTGCAGCTCTTTCTGAGCGTCACGCTTCACTGCGAGCAGCTCTGAGGTGAAGTTAAATGGAGGCGATAACAGGACTTCGGCGTGCTTTTATGAATCAGAAACGGCTCAATAAAACAGTTTTATTCCCGCTCTGCGTGACCCGAGTCTGCCTCGTGCAGCCTGCAGCGCTGCTGTAATAAATCCAGCATTAAATCTCTTTTTACAGTCCCATTTGTCTTCCTGTAAATGCACCGCGAGGCTTTCGCTGACTCGACCAGAGTTAGGTGATTTAGCAGTTGACACCTATTAGCGGCGGCGGTGTGTGGGGAGGGCGAGCCCAGGAAGACCTGAACCTTTGACCTCTGGCTGTCAGTCTGTGCTCCGTCCCGCGGGACCAAACGCCACACATCCGCCCGGGCTATCCTGAGGCTACAGCTCGCCGTCCCTACGAGACACACTTAAAGTCCCGGGGACATTTCTGCTGCCAGCTCCAAATCCCCGCAGGGCTGAGAGACGCTGAGCGCTGTTCCCAGAAGCCTCTGAGGCAGAGATAATGGAAGGAGGCAGAGATCAGTGACAGGTCGGAGGTTGGGAAAGAGAAAAGAAGGAAGATCGACCTTTGACCTTTGTAACCCCTCGCTATAATTAGATTAATCTGGCTCAGATGGCTGCTGCAGAGGTGAGTACGCACACCAATGTGTGCTGTAATGTCAACATCAGGGTTTACAAGGACCGACTCACTGCTGCCTCTGTTGGACATTTTCTTCAGTTCGCCGTTCAGCTGTTGTCTCCTGTGTCAGGTTTGTTAGCAGAGACCATTCTGGACGGTGCCGCGAGGACGTGCCTGAGCGCTTTGCCATCCATCCTCCCCGACCTCCTGCATCCAGCACAGCTGTTGGAGCTGGATGGGTTCGGAGGCTAATCTGCACTCTTTGGATGAAGACAGTTTGGGGTCACGTCGCTGTCCATGCCAGACAACCATGTGACAGCAGTTTTAGCTGCTTTTGGGTAATCCTCGTGACTCCAACTGTCATTTCAGCGAGTCTTCATTGGTCAGCTTGTCATCTCACCATCAGAGCCATATGGATGGTCTCTGCTGCCAGGTTCAGCCGGGTTAGGGTGCTATTAAAAGGACTTTAAAGGCTTTAAGATGTGGCTAAGCTGCCTGGAGCTGGGGACTTACCGGCACCTTGTTTGCTAAATATTTATCCCCTCATTTCATTCACACACATGCCCTCTCTGCCCTCTGTCGCCCTTTTTACTCCCCCCCCCTGTCTTTCTTTCCAGTTTATCCTCCATCTTCCTCCTCAGGTGTTCCTCCAGCTCTCTGTTGTTGTCTTGAAGGCTCTCTTCACATTTGAACCTCTGTGAATCCATCTGTCTGTTGCTTCTCTTCTCTTTAGTGTCAGAATCAAAAGTGCTGTATCATCAGATCCACCAGCCTCAGCTGCATCTGAGGCACTCAGTTAAAATGCAAGGTATTTTCCTGTAAATAATTGTCAGCTCCTCTCAGCTCATGAAAGCGTTTCCATTTGCTCGTCTAAACACTTTGTGAAGCTGCTTTTTATCTCTCAGACGAGGTGGTGTTCGTTTGACTGCAGTGTTCCACTTTGTTTGGATTTAACAAAAAGACGATGGGACGTTTTAGATTTTTTAGCGTCCTCTGATACTCAAATCATATAATCATGGGTACACGTGCTGCATCTAACAGTTAGTTTTATCCATTTCATTATGCTGAAAGTTAATAAGTCACATCGTCTGTAAAAAGCTGGAATAAAGGAAAAATCTAATCTATAAAGGTTTTGTTTACTGACCTTTTGGATGAGTAACAATCCTGACACATCAAGTGAGTAAAAACCAAACGTGGATAAGATAAACCACCCGTCTCAGAGGAAGGTTTGCATCTTGCTCGTTACGTGGAGAAACTGGGCTGAATATGTTCCTCCGACTGTGTTTACTGAGTCGCTAGGCTTCTCAGTGACCTGCCTCATGATTCATGTCATTATGCTAAAAACAGCCCATCAAATTAAACTGGACAAGAACTGAAGGTCTACAGAAGTTTGCACTGCTCAGGTACTTACCTAGTTTTAATTAGAACCATCGACAGGTCAGAGTAACTCATTTCTGATTGACGACAGTGACTTGTTGTTGTCAGTGAGCAAGCACTGCTGTTAGCCGCTGATATGTTTTTTAAAGTGGATGATTTAAAGTGGGCGGACTCAAACTTAGCAAATAAACCCCTGTGATGTGAGACTGTAATCAAACTGTTGATCAGAGAGAAAGTAGTTTAAAAGATTTAGGACGCTAGACTGCAATGTTAGCCAGCATGACGTTAGCTTGTAACATTGTGATGTTGTTTAGCCATCTCTCGTCAGCCATCCAGAGATGGAGGGTCGCAAGTCTGATCTCCTGACAATAAGTTATGTTCATGATGGGCTTCTTATGTTAGAGCCATTAGAGGTTTTTTCACCTTCTTCTATCTGAAATAACAGGATCGCTATTAAAGCGCAGCAGAAAGTAGGCGTGGGAAAACAAATAGCAGCCATGAGTTAATGAATGTGATTGCAGCTGCAGTCCAATATGGTGGACAGCTCTAGAGTGATCACATGCATAAGATAATAAAGAAAAATTGGCCATAAAATTAAAGTTAAATTGATTTACATTAAAAATAAATTATGAAGCAATGACAGGTTATAAAAAAACTATTAAGAATTAGAAAAACTCACAATTAGGATGAAAGTGCTTAGCTAAAGCATCACCAGTGAAACAATACAAAAGATAAGATGTCAAAGACCTTAAACTGAACTCGTACAAAAGTAAACTAATTTTGTGTTGTTCTGTTTTTGTTGTGTTGTGATTTTTGGTTTCAGAGCAGCATTTAAATGAGAGTTGGCTCATCACAGATGGAAGCTTCACTTTAACAACGGCTTTTTAAAGGCTTACCACAAAGATTTGAGTGTTTAAGCTCTGAGCCCGAGGGACGGACACAAGGATGGAGGGAATTAAGAACAGGAAGAGAAGTCAGCAACACAAACAATAAAACAATACAGGGCAAAAGAAAAGGAGCAAATGAAAGGGTAAAAAATGGAAGAAATGTGGAAAGACTGATCAGATGGGAGATATAGAGCAGATGGACCTGAGAGAAGAGAAATAAAATGAGGGAAAGACATAAAAACGGGATCAAAGACCAAACATGACATCGCTCAAGAGTGACCGAGGACTTAATGGATGCATGATGATGATGGATGGATGGATAGTGATGGATGGATGGTGATGGGTAATGGATAGATGGATGGATGATTAATGATGGATGGATGGATGGATGGATGAATATTGATGGATGGATGGTGATGGGAAATGGATAGATAGATGGATGATTAATGATGGTTGGGTGGATGGATGCATATTGATGGATGGATGGTGATGGGAAATGGATGGATGGACGGATGGATAGTGATGGATAACTGATGGATGGATGGATGGATGGATGGATGATGGATGGATGGGAGGATAATGATGGATGATAGTGATGGATGGATGGATGATGGCTAATGATGGATGGATAGTGATGGATGGAGGGATGGATAATGATGGATAACTGATGGATGCATGGATGGATGAATGGATAGTGAAGGATGGATGGATGGATGGATGGATGGATGGATGGATGGATAATGATGGATTGATGGATGGATGGATGGATAATGATGGGTGGATGATGGCTAATGATGGATGGATTGTGATGGATGGATGGATAATGATGGATAACTGATGGATGCATGGATGGATGAATAGATAGTGATGGATTGATGGATGGATGGATGGATGGATGGATGGATGGATGGATGGATGAATGGATGGATGGATGGATAATGATGGATGGATGATGAATGGATAGTGAAGAATGGATGGATGGATGGATAATGATGGATGGATGGATGGATGGATGGATGGATGGATAATGATGGATGGATGAATGGATAGTGAAGAAAGGATGGATGGATGGATAATGATGGATGGATGGATGGATGGATGGATAATGATGGATGGATGGATGGATGGATGGATGGATGGATGGATGGATAATGATGGATGGATGGATGAATGGATAGTGAAGGATGGATGGATGGATAGATAATGATGATGGATGCATGGATGGATGGATGGATGGATGGATAGATAATTATGGATGGATGGATGGATGGATGGATAATGATGGATGGATTGATGGATGGATGGATAGATAATTATGGATGGATAATGATGATGGATGCATGGATGCATGGATGGATGGATGGATGGATAGTGAAGGATGGATGGATGGATGGATAATGATGATGGATGCATGGATGGATGGATGGATGGATAGATAATTATAGATGGATGGATGGATGGATGGATGGATGGATAATGATGGATGGATTGATGGATGGATGGATGGATGGATGGATAGATAATTATGGATGGATGGATGGATGGATGGATGGATGGATGGATGGATGGATGGATAATTATGGATGATGGATGGATGGATGGATAATGATGGATGGATGGATGGATGGATAATGATGGATGGATTGATGGATGGATGGATGGATGGATGGATAATGATGGATAACTGATGGATGCATGGATGGATGGATGGATAATGATGGATGGATTGATGGATGGATGGATGGATGGATGGATAATGATGGATAACTGATGGATGCATGGATGGATGGATGGATGCATGGATGGATGGATGGATAATGATGGATGGATGCATGGATGGATGGATGGATGGATGGATGGATGGATAGATAATTATGGATGCATGGATGGATGGATGGATAATGATGGATGGATGGATGGATGGATGGATGGATGGATAATGATGGATGGATTGATGGATGGATGGATGGATGGATGGATGGATAATGATGGATAACTGATGGATAACTGATGGATGCATGGATGGATGGATGGATGGATGGATGGATAATGATGGATGGATTGATGGATGAGAAACTAGTATTTAAATGTTGCCAAGCTGATTTGTGTCCCTCCGTCGGCCTCAGCTGACTCACCTCCACCCATCTGTTCCTCCATCCACTGCTACAGCTCCAACAGTTAGTCAGACTCAGACCTCCGAGGAAGAGGCAGAATCCTCCTGGATCTGCTCTGTCTGCTGAATCACCCGCAGGCTGTCCTGCTGTCATGTGACTCTGTGTTCTGTGTGTCATGTATGTCAGAGCCGTGTTCACGCTGCATACCTGAGGATCAGTATGATGACAGCAAAGCTCACCTGGATGTGAAACCTGTTGATTGTTGGCTAACAGCTTGTCTCTCTTTAAAATACACTCAGTTATTCAGTATGACCCAAAATGAGCGGCTCCCTCATGAACACTTCAGGAAAGTGTTTACAGAGGTCAAAGGTCAGAGAGCTGTTTCTCACAGACGTTTGTCAGAGAGGAAGTCTTCCTGCCGCTGTCACCACCTGATGGCCTTCAGACAGAGCGCAGGTTTAGGGCACTCTGCACAGGGTTCATTTTCCTGGGAGCTGCCTGCATGATTTTTACAGTTAATGACTCACGATGCAGCCTCCGTCTGCTGCCTAAACAGACCCAGCCCCCTCAGGTGGTTCAGCGTTCTGCTTAGCAGACAAAAACCTCTGAAGTTCCTCTGTGGAGTGGACACCCTTCACAGGACTGAAGGACTCTCACCATCAGCACTTCTTAAAAACAGCAGCTCACAAAGGAAGGCATCACACAGCGGTCGGCCAGCATCTTCACCCTGGGCTGTTTTCATCTGCCGACGGGCGTTTGATCTGCGCCGTCAGCTCAGAGCGCTGTTTGGCGTCGAGTCACGTAGAGTCGCGGCTCGCTGCACATCACACGGCTCTGATGCATCGCCCTTGAGCCTGTAAATAAAAGAGCAACAGCTACTGTAGGGCCATCAAAGACAGTGTTGTGATGAGGCTGATTCTGAGATCATTAAAAAGCAGTTAGAGAGCAACAGTCCAGGCGAGCCGTGTGATTCGTCGCTTCACTTAATGACTGCAGACCCGAGCGTAACGAGCCCAGAGCTGCGTTTCCTAATAGCGTGGTGCGAGGCTGGAGGTGTGATCACATTTACATGCATTAATGATGCTATAGATTGGAATGAGCCAATATTAAACCTTTCATCACAGCAGAGACAGGGACAGAGCCTTAACGAGCTGCACCTCGTTTCTACGTGACAGGCAGAAAGAAAGCACGATTGGACCGGCTCTCGGGAACTGGATGAGTAATTCGGTTCACACAGAGTTACAGAAATAGAAGGTGTGAGCCGGCCTGATTACACATTTCTTAGAAAGCAGAACATGTCCTTCTCTCTGGCTTGACAAACTTTCATCTGTCCTTTAACCTCTCACCCCCCAACAAAAGTTTCTGGGGGGGGGGCAACAGCCAATCTGTTCATCCTTCTGCCACCAGCTGATATCGACCTGCTGGTGCTCCGGAGGTCATAGTTTGTTTCTGTGCCTGTGGCCAAAGCTTGTGATTGGTCAATCAAACGGAAACATTTAGGCAGGCTGTGCCTGTTCACGTTGCTGGAACACGCACACACATCGAGGGGACATTTACGAGGTCTTCGTACTGCTGGGGACATTTGGGAACATGCAGTCCAGGCTCAGCAGGCAGAGCAGCAGCACACCGAACCTCAGACAATTCCGGTGCTGTTTGCTTTCTCTGAATTGTCTCGTTTGAAACATGAAGTCTCATTTTCCCGCTCACACTGACCCCCCCTCACAGGGTCGTCCACACTAATGGCTATGAACACAATGAATTGAAATTGTGGGACCAGAGCTCCGAGATGATGTAGGATTTCTCTCCATCTGTGAGTGACTCTGTTTACACCCGAGTGTTATACTGTGTTTTTATTCTTGCTGATTATTGCCCTGCAGAGGCTGGTGAGAAACAGCATTTAGTTTCAGCCTGTGTGTTTCTGTAAATACCGCACGAAATGACAATAAATCTTCTTCAATCTTGATTTTTTGTGCACAAAGACAGAAACATGACCCTGAGTCCATGTTGCGTTTCATGATTATAATTAGCAGCGTGCAGGTTTGAGGCCTGCCCGTCTGTCCTTCCTCACAGACGCTGAGAAAAAGCATTCATAAAGAGTCATTGTTATGTGTCATCATCTGCAACTTCTGGCCTCCAAAAGCAAAGTGTCAGCACAACAACATTTATTACCACAGCCAAGCAGAAATGACACTCTGTATCTGCTGCACAGTCTGTGCAGTCTGTGACTTTTTAATGCCAGGAATAGATGAGCAGAAGTGTAAGGAATTAAACTGTGTGTTTACGCTCTAATGCGAGCTGTTTAATAGCTCCAGTATGAAGCACAGCGTTGGCTTATCTTCACTTTGGGAACCATCGTCGTGACTTTGCCTGTGGAGGCAGCGGGTTTCAGGGCTTCCTGTGCAGCAGTGGATATCTGCACCAATGACAGGCATGGCGCGACTTCCTGTAGACAATGTTTGCAATCTGACGAATGCAGAGAATTTATCATTAAACCAAACCTGCTCTAGCAAAAAGAGCCATCAGAGAGCTTCAGGTACCACAAACCCCGTCCTGCCTGCAGGTTCTACATTTGAAGACATCTGAGCGTTTGGACATGTCTGAGTGTTACCTGACAGGTGGACCTCACCCTGCCTGATCATGTTACAGTCAGTAACCCCGCCCTGCACTCTGCTCTGGTTCTGCCTGTTTGTTCCCAGTATTCCCAGTGCTCGTTATCGTCGTGTTGAGGATTTGTTCTGTTAACTTTGGACGGCTGGCCTTCGGTTTGTCTCTCTGACCTTAACGAGGGGCTGACCATGAAGTTTACAGAACAGTCGCCCCCTGCTGGACAGGTCGAAGCACTGATTTCACTTTTCAGAGGCACCTTTGCAAACATCACTCTCTGCTGCTCCTCCTTGTCAGGGTTGCTGTCACAGAGAGTATGAGAGGCGGGGACACCCCGGACAGCTCTCCAACCTGCTGCAGGGCTAACACGTAGGCTGTATCCCGATTCAGGGTCTGCAGCTTTAAAGGCCGCATTTCAAGGCCGATTACGTCACAGCGGCGCGCCGAAGGCTGTCCCAATTCAAAGGCTGCTTGAAATGCGGCCCTGAAATGCATCCTTTATTTCCCTGAATTTTAAGGCTGTGGCAGTGTAGACTTTGTGGCCCAACATATCCCAGAATGCATAGCGCGGCGGTGGGTGTGGATAATTTTGCCGAAAAAAAACGGCGGATGAGGGGCGGCTGAAGAGTGAACTTTAAGTACTGAATATTATGTCACTTATTTATGTGCAAATGTTTAATAACGAAGAACATTAAAACATTACTGTTGGCCACATGTCGGCAAAGTTATGTGACATCAGTGACGTTTGTACTAACTTGGTTTTAAAGCCTTTACTTTAAAATATACGCCGTTCAATAGCTGAGCTTAATCTCACAGAGAATGATCAAAGCTCATGTAGAAACAAACAAATGAACAAAAGATTTTCTCCTTCATCTCTGTCAAACACAGCTGTATGACACGTTTCCAGCTGTTAGTATCATGGTTGCTAGGTGACCCTGGGCAGCGCAACGGAGGCTAGACCGTCCCATTTCACAAGCCTCGCACTTCCGGCCTTAGCGGTCTTTCAGTACGCGGCCCTTGAGGATCGTTGAGGCTGCGTACTTTAAGGCTGCAGACCCTGAATTGGGACAGAGCCATAGAGACCGATTCACACCTGTGGGTTAACCTAACCCCACTGAATGCACGCCTTTGGACTGTGGGAGGAGCAGACGACCCACGCCAACACGGGGAGAGCATGCAAATTAAGGAGGCGAACTCTGAAGGAACAGTGCTAACCACTGCGCCACCTCTTTGCAAGCCGTATGTGGATATGTGTTTAATATGAAGTGTGCTGGTACTTTAATGTTCCCTCTTTAGTCAGAGCAATTACTCAGCATTAAAATGTAAAACCAGGCTGCTTCTCCACCCGTCTGTCTGCAGCCAGCTCTTTTATTAAAGAGGAGGAGAAGGACAGGAGCGCTGAGGGGTGCTGACCCTGTTTACATCCTCCTTAATTACACTCAGCGCTGTGAGAAGGTGGACATCACACATGTAAACACGCTCCAAATTAATTAGAGCCGGGGTCAGAGTGTGAATCGCTGCGTCCTTTCAAACGCTGCTAACAGCTTTAAGCTGCTTGCGCTCTTCAGCCAATTTGTCTTATTTTGAAGGGACTCTGGCCAGCGCTGATTAACAAACCTGCTTTTAACAAGCTGGATGTCGCAAATGAACCAAGCAGGTTCAGCCTGTGTTTTGTTTGTTTACAGTGTTCACATGAAGGTTAATAACATGAAATGTGCTCCGTCAGCGGAGACAGGAACTGATTAAAGGCAGTGCTCCCTCGTCAGGTCCCACTAATCTGACACTCGCTGTGAAGGGAGGAC
Source organism: Rhamphochromis sp. 'chilingali' (assembly GCF_963969265.1). Lineage (NCBI taxonomy): Eukaryota > Metazoa > Chordata > Actinopteri > Cichliformes > Cichlidae > Rhamphochromis > Rhamphochromis sp. 'chilingali'. The sequence goes on from NC_137944.1 coordinate 35,994,598, forward strand.
GTGAGGCACCTGCAGCTTTTCACAAATAGGAATTTAGTCTTATGGAGCCTCTGTGGAGAGCCTACATTTCCCAGCATGCCTCGTGACGACCTCACTCTGATAAACGGGCAGTGACAACTGTTCCAAAAAGTTTTCTGGTAGTTAATCAACAAAACGTGATCATTAGGAAGGATGAAGGTCTTTCAGATAATCCAGAACCTCCCATCAATGAGCAAAGGAACCAAAGATCAGTGCGACCAAGAAGTCAGCGAGTCTCAAAGTCGTCCTGTATGAAGGAGCACCTGTTCAGGTAACAGCTCACTGTGGAGGAACGAGCTAGTGACCGTGGTAAAAACAAGCTCGCCATATCAGCAAACAGCGGGAAGAAAAATGAATCCAGGAGCTGCCGAGACTGTCCATCAGGAGGCTCCAGCTGGAAGGCAGAGAGACCCAGGAGACCCTGAACCAGCAGACCCTGACCCAGCAGACCCTGACCCAGCAGACCCTAAACCAGCAGAACCTGACCCAGCAGAACCTAAACCAGCAGACCCTGACCCAGCAGACCCTGACCCAGCAGACCCTAAACCAGCAGAACCTGACCCAGCAGAACCTAAACCAGCAGACCCTGACCCAGCAGACCCTGACCCAGCAGAACCTAAACCAGCAGAACCTAAACCAGCAGACCCTGACCCAGCAGACCCTGACCCAGCAGACATCAGCTGACGTCCTGTTCCAGATCCCCGCAGGGCACGTTTTGGTGGGAATCAGCGCCTCCGGGCTGGAAGAGGATTGGGAATGCGTTGAGGTTTTGAGTTTCGTTGCTGAGGTCGGGAAGACACCGAGGTGTGGACCACAGCACCTGCAGGGACGTGACCGGCCTACTGCAGTGAAGACAGAGCTGAGCCTCCATGTTTGACCACGAGTAGATAAACGAGTTCCTCCTGGTGGTGTTCGACTCAGGCTGACGAGCTCAGAAGGAGGCGTCGGTTGTCCTGATGTGGAGCTCCCTCGGTGAGGTGGTTTGGTTTGAGGTTCAGATGGAGGTCTGAGGTTCTCTGCTGTTAGTCTGAAGAGCATTTAAAGAAAAGACAGTTTCCACTTGATGAGTTTCAGTGTGAGGTTTGTCACATCTGGGCTGAGCAGCATCTAAACAGGTACGCAGGCTCACCTGAGAGCTTCAGGAGCTCCTCACACTGAACCTTTGCATTTCTAATGACTCGGCTTTATCTTTTTAATTTCCCTTTTCTACTCCTTATCTGTGAAACTCATTTCCTGTTTTATTGCCTTTGTGTCATCGCTGACTGACTGCACCTTCGTTCAGGGATTTTTCTCTTTAACACACCTGCAGATGATGATGAGGACGACGGTGATGAAGCCTGTTTTTACGCTTTGTTTTTCGCTCTGCCTGCTTTACATTTAAATGGAGGCGAATAGAAAATGTGCGGCGTTGCCGACACCCTGAAGTCAGTTATTTGTGCAGATAACAAACTGCACACCGTCGTGATTTTAAGAACAAGTTTGTGGCTGAAAACACCAGAAACCTGCTGCAGGTGCAGATCCTAATCTGTCAATCGATGCTGAGCTGATGGATGTGACGGCAGGTAAACAAAGAGCTAAATCATTGACCTGAGTCTCTTCTGCAGCACTGATAGTTATCAGGTCAGAGGTCACACACACCTTCACAGAGCGATTAATCAGCAAACTGTAACTGAAGATGATCCACCAAACCTGCAGGTCCTCTGATGTCCAGCAGAGGCAGCAGTGAGTAGGTCCCCACAGACATGAGTGTTAAAATTAACACGTTTACAGCCTGATACACACCTGTAAAGGGGGAGGATCTTTCTATAACCTCTTTGCATTATTAGGGGCGTGGCCTCTTTGACTGACTGGCTGTACACAGCTAGCTCTGGCTGTCTGATAGGCCGAATGGCAGTGCTGTGAAGACTAAACGTAACAGGACGTGAACCTGAAGTCGCTTCAACCTGCAGGGCTGCAAGGAGAAGCCTGATAATGTGGACGTCAAGGAGAAAACAGAGCTTATGATAGCCAAACATCTGTAGACAGATGTTTGAAATGACTATGAGCTCTTCTCTTGGTGTCAAAGGCCTCATCATGTACAGTCTGCGGTTATTAACCACACCAAAGGACAAAGTCGGGTATGTGTTTATCTCACTGGGTAAACGCTTCAGCATTCATGCGAGTGGCTGAAGGACGTCCTCACCTGGATAACTGATAACAATGACATCATCAGAGTCACGGATGTGATTCAGGGACCCAGCAGGCTGAACCACACCGGAGAGGTCTAACACGCTGACCTCGATCCACAGCGTGGCTCCGTGGAGTGGGAGGTGTGCGACCAGAGGCCAGATGGATCCGTGCTGATGGGCAGCGTCTGAACATACACGAGTCATGCCTTGGTGATGTCACTCAGGTGGACATGACACTCGACAGGTCTAAGAGCTTTGATCTTCCTGCAGCGGGTCCAGCTGCAGAGCGGGACTGGTTCTGGACCGGGAACAGCAGAACAGCGGGGTCCTAAACAGAACCCGTTTGATGGCAGGCGATGCCACAGGACGCCTCCGAGGTCAGTCCTTGCAGCTCAGGGCCGATCGGGGGGCGGGGCTCAGCGCTGAGCTGGTATTAATGGAGCGGCTGAGCAGTGTTTATATGCACACATGCATTTTTATTGAAAACCAGCCTGCTTTTCATTTGGCTTTGCTTCCTTTCATGAGGCTAAAAAGCACTTAAGAGTCAGCTGGAGAAGATAGAAAAAGGAGCTTTTATTCACAGTGTGCGCAGCCTTTTCACCCTCCATCAAATATGAAAGAGCGATGAAAAAGAGATATAACTGAGGCTGTGAAAGACTGCAGAGTGGTGTCAGGACTCAGGAGGGAAGAAAAAAGACAGAGCAATGTCAGCTTTGTTGGTGAAGGACGATTAAGAGGATTCCATAAAGAACGACACCATTAGCACATTTATCAGGCAGCGTCTCCGCGCTGGAATATTTCTCATTTTGTCGAGCGGGGCTGAGGTTACTATCTGCAAAATGTATTTTCTAATAACTCTCATTACTCCTCGTTATTTGGGGTCGATGTCACCTCCATAAAAGAATAAATCCACTCATACATTATCTGGTGAGCTGCACTAAACTCTAAACTTGACATTTTCTGTCAACTCGGAATAAAAGTTTTATGTTTGAGACGTCCTTTAATTATTCTCGGCTTCGTCATCGACGCTGTGCTGTGGACCGTAACCTGCTCCGAGGACCGTCTGATCCTGAATCACGATTCAGATCGTCAGCTTTGCTCTCAGTCTGTGTTTGTGATTGGAAGTAATGTGGAGCCAACGAGCAGAAGCGTACTCTTTCACGCTTTTGGATCAGCGACCTGATGAGGACGAGCTGCCGAAGTCACGCCACGGCAGGGTAGCTGGATAACAGCAGGACAAACGTGTAGACACGCAGCTTTAGTGCTGCAACATTTAGAAAACTCAACAAAATACAAAAGTGCAAAAACTCAGGCAGAGAAGAAAAACTAGAAACTAACGAGCTTAACAAAGACCAGAGGGAGAGGCACACACAGGAGGCAAAACCAAACATGACACACGAGACTATCAAAAATAAAACAGGAAGTAACTCAGACTACGACATGACAGCACTGACTAACAAAACACGGAGATGAGAAATACAAACTCAGAGCTCAGGACATAGAAAATTATTACTGTCATATAAGTCACACCCGGCGTCCCAGGACCCTGACGTGAACACAATCACAGATCTCCAAACTCTGGCGGATGATGTCAGTTCGCGACTTTAGAAGGAATTATAAAAAAGATATGCATATGTCGGTTTAATCCAATAAAGTTATTGTAGAAAATCAGACGGACGCTCTTCAGATTGATGCTGAGGTGATTCTAAAAGATCAAGATGTGATTGAATATTTACTGAAACAGTAATGTTGGAAAATGTCAGCGATGAAGGTGAGGAGAGAGAAACGGGCGAGGACAGACCCCCGTGGTGTGGTTGAGGTCGTTGCAGATAAACACGATCGATCTGCTCATCTTCAGTCGGATCAGCCTCCCCCTGCTCCTCCTCGCTCCCGTTATCAGGCTGTAAAATCATTTCTTTTATTGTCTCCCTCCTTCTTTGTTGTCTTGACGTTATTATTTTCCCTGCCTCCTCTCGTCCCGTCGCTCTAATTTATTTTTCTCGGTTTCCACAGAGTCCTGCTCCGACACGTCTGTCTGTTTGTTTTTGCTGGAAACTCAGACGAGCACAGAGAAACTGTGAGATCTTCTGTTTTCCTCGTTGTCAGCTAATCCCGTGTGCCGAGCCACGTTGGTGAAAAAGACTTGTGTTGTCTGTCAGGAACAAACACAGTAATAAGAGGAACTCCCTCGCTCGCTTCTATAAGGCACGTGATATTAAATCCTGTTGCTGTATCCTTTGCAGAGGATACCAGCGTCTCATCTGTGAAATGTTACAGTCATTTATAGATGACTTATAGACTTCTGCCAGCCTGTAGTTTTATTATTCACACAATGATCAGCAGCACGGTGGTCAGCACTGCTGCCTCACAGACAGAAGGACCTGGGTTCAGCTCCACCATCAGCCTGGGGTCTTTCTGTGTGGGTTCTCCACGGGTTTCCTCCCACACTCCACAGACAGTGGGGTTAGGTCAACTGGAAACTCTGAATCGCCCACAGGTGTGAATGTTCATGTGTTAGACTGGTGCCCGGTCCAGGATCGATGATCAGCAGCACTGACTGTCTGTGTAAAATTACTCCTGGTTTATTGCTCAGCATTAATATTATTCATATGTTTAAATGTAGTGAGTCCAAAAACAGATGTTCACGCAGTCAGCAGCAGAGACACGCCGGTACAGTTTATACCAGTTGTGTCCAACTCCAGGCCTCGAGGGCCGGTGTCCTGCAGGTTTTAGATCTCACCCTGGGTCAACACGCCTGAACCACATGATTAGTTCATTAACAGGCCTCTGGAGAACTTCAAGACATGTTGAGGAGGTCATTTAGCCATTTAAATCAGCTGTGTTGGATCAAGGACACATCTAAAACCTGCAGGACACCGGCCCCCGAGGCCTGGAGTTGGACACCCCTGGTTTATACCATAAACTACAGATATAGCACACTTGGCATCATACTCATGCCAACGCTTCAGACTGCAGCTCTGATTCACACTCCTGCTCTCTGTAATCTCATTACATCTCATGCTGTCCCTGAATTGCTTGGTCAGCAGTTAGATCACTTCCAATTATCCTTTCATTCTCCCGTCCTCCTCCTCCATCCCGTTTTTATGTTTCTCATCATTTTCCTCAAACTGACTGCAACCCTCCCCCATCTCCTCGCCTCGATGTTTTTCTTCTGTGTTTCATTTCATTTCAATAAAGTGGTAATTAAAAGTGAACGAGGATCATTTTTAGAAACGTTGACGTGTAAATAAAGAGGCAGACAGACCGGCGGACAGACGTCTCACGGCTCGTCTGCGAGCTGTAATTGGTTTGTCGCGTCGTCAAGTCGCTCCTTGACACTCAGTGTAATGGACAGAGACATTCAATTTGGCTGAAACACAAGCTGAATGTCAATTAAGTGCTGGGAGTTTTAAAGGAAGACGAGGAAGAAAAAGACTGAAGATTTGGAGGGTGGCACTGAGGAACAGGAAGTAAAGAAACAAAGGAAGTAAAACGAAGGAAGAGAGGAAGTCTGCAGAGAGAAGAAAAAGGAAAATATGAGATTTAGAGGAAAATGAAGGCATGGAGACTGCAGCAGATCCCTCACAGCTCTTAAACAATCACTCCTGTTGTCCCGTGTAAACAGTAAATGGATTGGTTCTTAGACTGTTCTACTCTACTGAGCTTTCAAAGCACTTTATACAACTCACCTCATTCACACAAGCACTTTTTTTCTATGCTTAAGTGCTTTCTCTCTAACATGCACACTCTGATGTTGGCATCACAGAGAGCAGATGACGTGCTCTAACTTCTGAGCTGCAGCCACGCCTCCGTGGTGGAGAACATGGTCTTGAGAACACCAACACACACACACGGTTCACCTATAGGGTGGTGTTACACTAAACCCACACACTAACTACAGAATCACGTTTTGTTCTTCTTCTGCAGCACTCAGCCTCTACACCTCTAAGGCCAAGGGTGGAGGAAGGATGATGGGTGGATGGATTGAGGAATGGGTGGATGGATGGAAGGATGGATGATGGATGGATGGGTGGGTGGATAATGACGGGTGGATGGATGGATGAATGGATGGATGGATGGATGGATAATGACAGGTGAATGGATGGATGGATGGATGGATGGATGGATAATGACAGGTGGATGGATGGATGAATGGATGGATGGATGGATAATGACAGATGGATGGAGGGATGGACTGATGGATGAATGGATGGGTGGATAATGACGGGTGGATGAATGGATTGATGGATGGATGGATGAATGGATAATGACAGGTGGATGAATGAATGAATGGATGGATGGATGGATAATGACAGGTGGATGGATGAATGAATGGATGATAGTGACGGTGGATGAATGGATGAATGGATGGATGGATGAATGGATAATGACAGGTGGATGGATGGATGGATGGATGGATGGGTGGATAATGACAGGTGGATGGATGAATGAATGGATGGATAGTGACGGTGGATGAATGGATGAATGGATGGATGGATGGATAATGACAGGTGGATGGATGAATGAATGGATGGATAGTGACGGTGGATGGACTGATGGATGGATGGATGGATGGATGAATGGATAATGACAGGTGGATGGATGAATGGATGGATGGATTGATAGTGACGGGTGGATGAATGGATGGATGGATGAATGGATAATGACAGGTGGATGGATGGATGGATGAATGGATGGATGGATGGATAGTGACAGGTGGATGGATGGATGAATGGATGGATGGATGGATGGATGGGTGGATAATGGGGCAGGGATAGCTCAGTAGGTAAAGTGGTTGCCCCATGATCGGAAGGTCGGCGGTTCGAATCCACTTAACGGCTACCCTGAGGTACCCCTGAGCAAGGTACCGTCCCTACACACTGCTCCCCGGGTGCCTGCTTAGTGGGCTGCCCACTGCTTCACTGAGTGAATGGGTCAAATGCAGAGAAAAACAAGTAATTTCCCCATGGGGATCAATAAAGTATCCATTATTATTATTATAATGACATGTGGATGAATGGATGAATGGATGGATAATGACAGGTGGATGGATGGATGGACCGATGGATGGATGGATGGATGGATAGTGACGGGTGGATGAATGGATGGATGGATGGATGGATGGATAATGACAGGTGGATGGATGAATGAATGGATGGATAGTGACGGTGGATGAATGGATGGATGGATGAATGGATGGATGGATGGGTGGATAATGACGGGTGGTTGAATGGATTGATGGATGGATGGATGGATAATGACAGGTGGATGGATGAATGAATGGATGGATAGTGACGGTGGATGAATGGATGGATGGATGAATGGATGGATGGATGGGTGGATAATGACGGGTGGATGAATGGATGGATGGATGGATAATGATGGGTGGATGAATGGTGGATAATGAAAGGTGGATGAAATGCAATAAAGATGAGTCATCAAGTTCGAGTAAGTGCTGAGAACTTTGGACAGTTGCTCCAGAGAAGACGTGAGGGTGGAGCCTGTACTGTGGACACCACGTCCTTCATGAGACTGTCTACAGCATCAAAGCATAAGAGAAAATAAACAGTGAGTAATGAGTGACTCAGTATTTACTGGGCATCCCGGCGCCCTCCTCCTCCTCTTCCTCCTGCATGTCCCATAAATTTTAAATGGCGACATAACGGCGAGATTTACAGCTGGCTGTAAAACCAGTTTGTGTCTCTTCATCCATCTCTCTGACAGCAGGGCTTCTTCCTCGTCATCCTCGTTTCTCTGTCACACAGCTTCTTTTCTTCCACTCGTCAGATTCATGAATGAACTGTGCGACCAAACGTCTGTGGACACCTGCGTCTCTGGTCGTTTGTCTGTTTCTTTGCAGAGTTCTTCTTCTGTCTGCTGCTCTCACAGTCACTGATACCCACAAAAGTGTTGGAGGTCTTTGAAGGTCTGCGTTCCAGTTTACACCTCTTTGAGACCGATTTGACGCAAAGACAGCGCAATCGTCCCCAACAACTCTCCGAATGCTCAGAACACACGTTTTTCAGCGGCTCGGTGGTCTCTGGGCCTGCCTTCAAGTACAGAGGCCTCACAGGTGAACCGATCCACCTGCTGTGGAGGAATGGGCCGAGGAGTTTTCTTTGTGGTCGGCTGGTGCTCAGGTTCGGTGAGGTCAGTTTTTTTGAGTGCTCATTGTCATTATTCTGCATTTAAGTAAAATGAGAGTTGCTTATTGGAGAGCACACCTGTTCCATGAGTCCCTGCAGGACCAGTCAGTCCCAGCGAAGCAGCGATTTTACTTCTCTTACTTTCGTTTATTTTAGATCCAAGCTTCCTGTTCCTGTTCCAGCTCCAGGAGGAAATCATTTAGGACTTATTTCAGTATTTCAATTTTAGGCACGTCAGACTCCACCACATTTATTCTGATGATCTTATAATGCATTAACATCTGCTGCTACCTACAAACACAACATTTTGTATTCTTGTGCAAAGTAAGAAATCTGCCTGCAGACTGATTTTCCCTCAAACTGACTCTGAAGACATTCAAAGGAGCGGATAATCTGCCACGTGTTGGTTCACCTGCAGCTGAGAAGCAGAAACCAGCACTTCTTCAGACACACCCGGATTTTATTCTGTGGCTTTTAAATTAAAGTTTTGACTTTATTTCAGTTTCTGCAGGTTTTCCATTTAAATCCTGTCATTTTGTCCTGGTTTATGTAGTTTGATGACTTTAAGTGTTTACATGTGCTATAGAAACAAACTTGATTTCATTCAGTTCCCAACAGGAAGATTTATCCTAATGATGAAAAAGAAATAAGAAGACTTTGTGGAACTACTACACACTGGAAGAGCTTAAACTGGTGGCTCTGGTATTGTTGGCCTGCTTTCCCATTAATCTCTGAGACCTGCTCAGATTTATCTGAGCCGAGCGTGATGCACGTGGCCCCGCTGCTGGCTTTGACCCTTCTTTGAGGAATCACAGAGCTGCCAGGTTAATCCTAACATCTGCTAACATCTGGAGTCGGTCTCCGGGCGCTGCTCCTGATATGTAAGGCGGGTTAAATGCAGAGAACGAGTTTCCCCTCCAGGGACCAATAAACAGTCTTATCACTATTATAGCTCCTGCAGACACGCTCACACAGGCCAGTGTTCTCACCCTGACAGAAGGGTTTGTTATCACTAAGTACAAAGCAATGGAGACCAGAGAGCACACGGTGCCTCAAACCAAATGATTCATTCACATTTAAATGAAACCCACAAACCCGGCCAGCACCACGGTCTGGTCTTCCCATCTTTAACCGTACACAGTAGTCCTCTCAGACATTATTTGGGCTGGGCAGTGTTATTCAGCATGAACGTGAATAAACACCTGTACAGGTTCAACATGTGCTCGTCCACATTAACAGCTCGCTTCATACGACACTCCGAGCCACGAAGAACGAACAGTTCATCGATAAAAACGAGGCTCAAGTGTCTGTATATAAATGAGCACTTCATAAGTTTGAATTCAAATATGAGAGACAGAAAAGCCTGAGGAGACAGAGAGCGCCCTTCAAACCTCCTCAAGGTCGATGCCGGTCTGCTGGCTTGAATTACACGACGGCTGCTTTCAGCGGACTCTCCCTTTGACCCGCCGGGACGCTCGGGTGTCTGATCAATAGCGCAGGACTTCCCTCAGCCTCCTCTGGATGCACCGAGCACTCAAAAGCAAACGGAGCGAATTTATGGATGTCGTTCCAGCGTGAGATCGATATCAGAGGACAGAACACATCTCCTGCGACCTGGACAGGTCAGAGGATAGCTGGTGGAGCTGAGGCCGATGACCCCGACGCCCCCTCTGCTGATGGATTGCAGACAGTCTGGTCTTCACTAACAGTTAGTGACGGTGATGATGCCATTTCAGCAGCAGAAGTCTCGTACGAGCTCCTCACTACACACCTTCACCTATTAGCATTCAGGCATTTATGACATCAAGGTTTCAAATGAAGCGCTGAGCTTCCTGCTGTTTGTCAGACTCTCTGTCCTGAACTGTGGCATCGTTTGTATAAATGAGCCAGACTCTGCCAGCAGCAGTTGATATGGAAGGACAACCAGCTGCGGCCCGTGCCCATGTGCCAGCTCTGAAAGTCAGTCACAGCTGGCAGCGTTAGTCCCGGGTCACACCAAACTACCTGACTCATCCATCCATCCATCCATCCATCCATCCATCCATCCATCCATCCATCCATCCATCATCCATCCATCCATCCATCCATCCATCCATCCATCCATCCATCCATCCATCCATGCATCCATCTATCCATCCATCATCCATCCATGCATCCATCATCCATCCATCCATCCATCCATCATCCATCTATCCATCCATCATCCATCCATCCATCCATCCATCCATCCATCCATCCATCCATCCATCCATCCATCCATCATCCATCCATGCATCCATCTATCCATCCATCCATCATCCATCCATCCATCATCCATCCATGCATCCATCATCCATCTATCATCCATCCATCTATCATCCATCCATCTATCCATCCATGCATCCATCCATCCATCCATCATCAATCCATGCATCCATCATCCATCCATGCATCCATGCATCCATCCATCCATCCATCCATCCATCCATCCATCCATGCATCCATCCATCCATCCATCCATCCATCATCCATCCATCCATCCATCCATCCATCCATCCATCCATCCATCCATCCATCATCAATCCATGCATCCATCATCCATCCATGCATCCATGCATCCATCCATCCATCATCCATCCATCCATCCATCCATCCATCCATCCATCCATCCATCTATCCATCCATCATCCATCCACCCATCCATCCATCCATCCATCCATGCATCCATCCATCCATCCATCCATCCATCATCCATCCACCCATCCATCCATCCATCCATCCATCCATCCATCCATCCATCCATCCATCCATCCATCATCCATCTATCCATCCATCATCCATCCATCCATCCATCATCCATCCATGCATCCATGCATCCATGCATCCATCCATCCATCCATCATCCATCTATCCATCCATCAATCCATCCATCCATCCATCCATCCATCCATCATCCATCCATGCATCCATCCATGCATCCATCCATCCATCATCCATCCATCCATCCATCCATCATCCATCCATCATCCATCCATCCATCCATCATCCATCCATCCATCATCCATCCATCCATCTATCCATCCATCATCCATCATCCATCCATGCATCCATCCATCCATCATCCATCCATCCATCCATCCATCCATCCATCCATCATCCATCCATCCATCATCGATCCATGCATCCATCCATCCATCCATCCATCCATCCATCCATCCATCCATCATCCATCCATGCATCCATCATCCATCCATGCATCCATCATCCATCCATCCATCCATCCATTATCCATCCATCCATCATCCATCATCCATCTATCCATCCATCCATCCATCCACCAATCATCCATCCATCCATCCATCCATCCATCTATCCATCATCCATCATCCATCCATCCATCATCCAACCATGCATCCATGCATCCATCCATCCATCCATCATCCATCTATCCATCCATCCATCATCCATCCATCCACCCATCATCCATCCATGCATCCATCATCCAACCATCCATCCATCCATTATCCATCCATCCATCATCCATCATCCATCTATCCATCCATCATCCATCATCCATCCATGCATCCATCCATCCATCCATCCATCCATCCATCCATCCATCCATCCATCATTATCCATCCATCCATCCATCCGTCCATCCATCATCCATCCATCATCCATCCATCCATCATCCATCATCCATCCATCCATCCATCCATCCATCCATCCATCCATCCGAGGTGACACTCAAACCAGCAGAGTGCCATAATCTCTTTAGTATGTCCTGGGTGTGCTCCCCTCCCAGTAGCCCCTCACAGGTGCCCAGTTTCCTTCCCAGCTGTCTGACACACCTCTATGAATCCCTGCCTTTAATTGAAATCACTTCACATGTTTTCACAGTTTACTTTTCCCAAAGAACAGAGAAGAAATCAGAAGAAGATGAGTGTCCAGATCATCAGCATGGTTTTGGAAACATCTGCGCTCTCACTGCATTAAAGGAGTCTTTGCAGTGCGGAGAGGCTGACGGAGCGATGGAACATTTCCAGGAGACGCTGATGTAACGGTAATGCTTGCAGAAGCAGATGGGAGAGCGGTGGGAGGCAGCGAGGAGAGCAGACGGCCTCGAGCGCTGTTCCTCTCTCTCCTCACACAAAGGCAGAAATCTAATTACTGCAGTTTGTTCTGGAGACGCAGACACACAATGAAGAGCTTAAATCATGGTCCTCATTAACGAGCCAATGAGAGCGGCTCTCTGAACAAATCAAGGGAACGAGAAATAAAGCAGCGTTTTACTGCACTTTTGTTTTTTCACTGCCGTGAAGCAAAGGGATGAAGGAGCAACAACATGTGCTTCCATGATCCACAGCATCTGTGATTGATCACACACACTGGACTCTATTGATTACAGTGATAAGTTTCTCTTACATTCTTACATTATTGATTACAGCCACTAGATTGGTTTACAGACACTTTGCTCAGCCCATAACTCATAAAGTCAAGCGCTGGTGTGGTTCCTGCTCACGCTGAGAGCAGAACGAGCAGGACACCCAAAGCTCAGCATGGTTTACAGACATGTTATGGAGGAGCAGGGCGCTCATGGGTCCAGTGTTAAAATCTTTGGAGAGTCCATGGCAGCAGAGAGGAGTCTAACTTTGTGGTGGAGTAAAACCTTTATCTTCGAAATCCTTATTTTAGGGCACAGTCAGCTACTTTTATGCCTGCCTTATAATAATCATCATTCTGAAAGTTAATTCAGTTTATTTATATTTGAAATAACTTACAGAAATATTCTTACCTCTTTGTCAAGATGGCTGATACGTGGCATGGCTTGCTGCTGGAAGGACTTTGTGATTTCTGATAGCGTCACTACATGTGATGTGAGCAGGCATCATGGTACTTTATCATCGATCTCTGTAAGGAGTCTGACAGAGCTGATGATGTCACAGCAGATGGCCCTGCCCCTCGCTCAGCCTGGCTCTGTCGGAGGTTTCTTCCTGTTAAAGGGGAGCTTTTCCTTCCCACTGTCACCAATGTGCTTGCTCACAGGGCTCAAAGGTCTACCTTATAATATAAAGCACCTCGAGGCGACTGTTGTTGTGATTTCAGTTATTAATTAAATGACATTGAATTGAATTAAGCCTTTTAAACAATTGCAACACAGAGAGAAGATGACAAAGTGACTGGTGTGAAATGAGTGCAGTCATTTCAGTGAAGCCTCGTTGCCACAGTGGAAAAACTTCTTTCTATTAAAAAAAGAAACCAGCCTGGTCTCTGTGGGGTGAGATTATGGGTGGAAAGGTTTAATGTTGGTACCTAATCAAACTATATGTCATGTTCCTGTAAAATTCATTATATATGATTATATGCAGATGACTGTTCTTCTATTTTACCCACTAAAAAACCTGAAACAGTCATTTAAAGTCCTCTATGTTGTGATGTTAACTAATCTAAGACCTGAATGTGGATCAAGCCAAGTTCATGTTGTTACCCAGGGTCAGAGGTGATGGAGCTGTAACTGTCCAAGGCTCCAACATGGAGAAGTTTCAGAATTATTCCTGTGATTTAAATCCAACAGCCTTGTTGGTAAATAATAATAATAGTAACTTTATTTATAAAGCGCTTTCAAACAAAGTGCTGTACAGCTGCCTAATATCTTGAGGGAGGTTGTTCCACAGAAACGGGGCATGAAAAGTAAAAGCTCTCCAACTGTCTTTGTTCTGGCTCTAGGAACCTTTAGAAGGCCAGAGTCCTGAGATCGGAGAGCACGGGGTGGAACGTACAGGTGTAAAAGGTCGGAGAGGTATGAAGGTGTCAGTCTGTTTAAAGCCTTGTAGGTGAGCAGCAGGACCTTAAAATCTGCACGAACCTGTCAAGGTAGCCAGTGAAGAGATCTCAGTACAGAGGTGCTCAGATTTCCCAGTTCTTGTTAAAATGCGAGCAGCTGCATTTTGCACCATCTGTGGACCTCTGAAACTTTTCTTTGGAATAATCAAAATGAGTTTCCTGCACAGGAACAGAAGTTTTCTGTGGGCTGAAGGTTCTTGTCTCGATAAAGGCGCTGCGATTTATCGTCAGAAGTGTCGTTCATAATTCTGCTTATTGCTTTTTTATTGTTTTTGTTATTTCACATATGTTTGTCACAGTTTGAGAGGCGGAGCTTCCAGACGGACAAAACGAAATAACAAAAAGCAAAACTTCGTTTTTTTCAAATGACAAAGTTGATGGGAGTGATGAAACATAAACATACTACACACACAAGAAGACTCAAGCTATGTAATTATGAAATCCAAACATAAATCAGATAGACCTCGGGCCACACTGTGGTATCGATAACAGGCACGGACTCCTCTCCAGCACTGGTTACAGGCTCGGGTTTGTTACAGCAGCAAAGAGAAATCTTTGCAGCACTGGACTGAATTCATTTACACTATCGATCACATAATTGTCCTGAATTGTCCTCAATTGTCCACACACACACACACACACACACACACACACACACACACACACACACACACACACACACACACACACACACACACACACACACACACGTAGAAAAATATTTAATATACACATCCAGAAATGCATATACTATTATATATTGTACATATATTTATTAGTTTCAGATGTAGCCATTCTTGTATTTTGCTTGTTTACATTATTGTATTTTGCACAACTCTGTTGCTTGTGAAGCTCGCACACAAGAATTTCACTCACATGTGCTGTACCAATGTACCTGCACATGTGATGTGACAATAAAAGTGATTTGATTTGATTTGATTTGAAGTGATTTGAACTGTATTGATTGACTGGAGGATGTTTAAAGCTCTGCTAGGTGTGAAGCAGAGCGGGAATGCATGCTAATGTCCCGTAAGGCAGAGCTACAACTCAGAGGACGCAACATGAACACAAAAACACGAGTTTCTGTCTTCTTCCTCTGTTTAATCAGCTCTGCTGCTGACTGAACGCTTAGCGTGTCAGTCAGTATAACACACACACAGCTCTGTTTGTGTGTGTCGGCCGCCTCCTTATGCAGTCAGAGTCGGGCTGGGCTCCACATGACTGACAGTTAAACAAAGGAAAGCTGCTAAAGGTCGTGACCTTCGAGATTCCTCCACATTCATTAAGACAGTCGCTTCACTGAGAATCTTTCTTCACAAACTGAAGCTTGGCCTTTCCTTCTGAGGGCTGTCACGATTCGACCGTACGGATCCCACCAGCCAATCAGCCGGGACGCTTCCTGCCCACATCTCTGGTGGAGTGTTTTACAAGCCCCACAGAGCCCCGAACCTGGGCCCTGGATCCGGTCCTGCAAACGATCGTGGCTCAAGAGTTGGGAGTTTGTCTTGTAATAGGAAGGTTGCCGGTTCGAGCCCCGGCTTGGATAGTCTCGGTCGTTGTGTCCTTGGGCAAGACACAGCATAACCAGGAAAAATCCTCCATGGGGAGTCAATTATTTATGGAGCACAGCTAAGAATAACTGGGACAGGGATAGCTCAGTAGGTAGAGTGGTGGCCCCATGATCGGAAGGTCGGGGGTTCGACTCCACTGAACAGCTACCCTGAGGTACCCCTGAGCAAGGCACCGTCCCTACACACTGCTCCCCGGGCGCTGCACTGGTGGCTGCCCACTGCTTCACTGGGTGAATGGGTTAAATGCAGAGGAACTATTTCCCTATGGGGACTAACACGCACACTTTACACTTTATAATAAAATGAGATAAATGAGTTTGTAAAGATCAGAATGTTAGTGTAATATTAACCCAGCCTTCATCTGCAGATCTGTCTGTACTCTGAAACTAATAAGGCCACAGTGACAGCAGTGCAGTGATGTAATCCTGACAGAGGGTACAAGCGCCCTCGTCCTGGTGACCAATCCGGCGGAGACGTGCAGTGGAGCTGATGATGGAGCTCTCAGATACGTGCTGATGTCTCTCTTCTCCTTCTATCTCTGCACTTCAGATTGTTATGAAACCCCAGCAGCTCTCCCAGCATGACAAGCAGCCAGCAGCAGATGGAAACCTCACAGTTTCACATGATTGGAGGTTTTTTCCATCTCAGGTTTCTGTTTCTTTTAAAGAGAGGAAGATCGCATCGCACTGCTTTTATTCCACTTCTCAGAGTAAAAATAACTTGCGCAGCCTCTCAGCTCGGCTCACGGTGCGTTTGTGTTTGTGTCTGTGTGCCGGCCCTGACCCCGTTGTTTGAAACCGTCAGAGAATAGAGAGCGAGTGTGTTTCTGCACTGCTCTGCCTCAGTTATAGCACTCATTAAGGGCTAACTGTGTGGATGTGTGAGAGCTGAATACTTCACCGCCTGTAGACACACATTGCTCATGTGCGCATCCACATGTAACACAAAATTTAACCAAACTAAAAAAACAAACGTGACTTAGAGCTGGGCGGAGCTGTGGTGCAAGGATGGATGGATAAGTGGAGGATGGATGGATGAATGGATGAGTAGATGATGGATGGATGGATGGATGGATGGATGGATGGATGGATGGATGGATAAGTGGATGATGGATGGATGGATGGATGGATGGGTGGATAAGTGGATGATGGATGGATGAGTAGATGATGGATGGATGGATGGATGGATGGATGGATGGATGGATAAGTGGATGATAGATGGATGGATAAGTGGATGATGGATGGATGGATGGACTGATGGATAAGTGAATGATGGATGAATGGATGCATGCATGCATGGATGGATGGATGGATAAGTGGATGATGGATGGATGGATGGATGGATGGATAAGTGAATGATGGATGGATGGATGGATGGATGGATAAGTGAATGATGGATGGATGGATGGATGGATGGATGGATGGATGGATGGATGGATGGATAAGTGAATGATGGATGGATGGATGGATGGATAAGTGAATGATAGATGGATGGATGGATGGATAAGTGAGTGATGAATGGATGGATGGATGGATGGATGGATGGATGGATGGATGGATGGATGGATAAGTGAATGATGGATGGATGGATGGATGGATGGATGGATAAGTGAATGATAGATGGATGGATGGATGGATGGATGGATGGATGGATGGATGGATGGATAAGTGAATGATGGATGGATGGATGGATGGATAAGTGAATGATGGATGGATGGATGGATGGATGGATGGATGGATGGATGGATGGATAAGTGAATGATGGATGGATGGATGGATGGATGGATAAGTGAATGATAGATGGATGGATGGATGGATGGATGGATAAGTGAATGATAGATGGATGGATAAGTGGATGATGGATGGATGGATGGATGGATGGATAAGTGAATGATAGATGGATGGATAAGTGGATGATGGATGGATGGATGGACTGATGGATAAGTGAATGATGGATGAATGGATGCATGCATGCATGGATGGATGGATGGATAAGTGGATGATGGATGGATGGATGGATAAGTGAATGATGGATGAATGGATGGATGGATAAGTGAATGATGGATGGATGGATGGATGGATGGATGGATGGATGGATGGATGGATAAGTGAATGATGGATGGATGGATAAGTGAGTGATGGATGGATGGATAAGTGAGTGATGGATGGATGGATGGATGGATGGATAAGTGAATGATGGATGGATGGATGATAAGTGAATGATGGATGGATGGATGGATGGATGGATAAGTGAGTGATGGATGGATGGATGGATGGATGGATAAGTGAGTGATGGATGGATGGATGGATAAGTGAATGATGGATGGATGGATGGATAAGTGAATGATGGATAAGTGAGTGATGGATGGATGGATGGATGGATGGATGGATGGATAAGTGAGTGATGGATGGATGGATGGATGAGTTTAAGTGAGTTAGTATTCACCTCGTCACCTGTCGCCACCTCTGTGTGTCGTATGAGTGTTCATGGACATGGTGCTGGTTTGGGTCAGGGTTGGGTTGCTCTGCTGTGATTGGCTATTATGTTGTTAGAATTATGTGTATAAACACTCATCATACCGCTGACACCATGTCAACAGAATTACTGCTAGAAAAAGACACAACGGAATCACCTCAAGGATATTTGGCATATATACTGGAGGAGCCACATATCAAACCACCAACCTTCCAGTTAGTAGATGATCCGCTCTGCCTCTACCTGATCTACCTCAGTTAGTCACACTTGTACTCCACCTGTGACTAAACTGTTATTAGTTGCAGGTGGAGTTGGCTCCAGGTGATTTATTCACCCACCCAAATATTTTCATTGACCAGTTAACGCTCTCTGTTCCTTCCAGTTACCTGTCTTGGGGTCTTGGGAATAACTTGCATCTCGGTAATCATGAAAACCTTCAGCACAGTTACCCACCAAGCAACAGGACACCCTGTCCTTTAAACAAATCCATAGAAATAAGTCCATGCATGTGTGGCTGTTTGTAATGCTCACCCTGTGGGGTGAAACAGTCATGCTTTACTTTTCCTTTGGATGACTGCACGTTTCGCACAGTCGCCCCTCGCTGCCCGTTTCCTGTCCCCTCTTCCTCAGCTGATGGACCAGAGGAATCAATCCGACTCATGCACGGATAAATAAAAAATAATTAGGCACGTTTTCTGGGAAAATTGCGACTCGATAATTATCTGTCTGTCACTGTCTGATTGTGATTGGTCCACCGAGGCTGATGCATGATGTAAACAAGTTAATTATTAACCCCTGTAATGAATAATGCAAACACTCTCAGCCTTCATTTGTCAGCTGCTGGAAAACAAAGTCAAACTTTATTCTCCGTCTGGCACGTTTTACCAGGAAGGAGCCATCATAAAACCAGCTGAGCAGAACCAAGAAGGTTTGTGTGCCGACCGCCAGGCCGAGCTTCGCTTCATGAACTCTCCTGGTGTGTGTTCGCCTCTGTCTCAGATCACAGCACGAGACATCACACATCAGTCAGGTGGGATAAGACCTCAGCATTAAAGATCAGCCTCTGAAACCAACGCGGAAGCACCACACCTGCAGTTCCTGTAACGTCCAGCAGGGGCTCCAGCAGGGAGTCAGTCCACATGGGCTCCCAGGTTAACACGTTACAGTCTGATACACAACCTCGTGGTCTAACCCTAACCCTGTGGGAAGGCCTCACACAGGCCTGAGACCAGCTGGTGGGACAAATGAGTCTTCCTGACTGGGGCAGGAGGTTGCTGTGAAACCAGGGATCGACTGTAGTAACCATGTTCAGAGCTGCACTGACTTGGTGCTCTGGTGTAAGAGCAGCACTTAAACGCCTGCTCGTTGTTAAGGTTAAACACACATGTAGGGCAAGCTCACCTGCCAGCAGGCGTAAGATTTTACGCTAGGTGACAAATCATCAACATGTTATGCTTCCAGGCACCCAACACGTTCCTAAATGACGACATCGGAAAAATGAGGAAACATGAGAACCATTTGGAATCAATCCACACTTGTTTGTTTATTTTCCTCAAAGCGCTTTGGAAAACACTGTTTCACGTCACTAACGTGCTGGTTATGGTTAGGGCTGGAATACATGGCTGGAACGTGTTTTACCGTGGGACCGTCATTCTACTGTGGTTCACCCATAACCTGGCGCGTACCTTAAGAACGGCGAAGGTCGCCTTCATTCCTTCGTTCCTCAGGAACGCAGCGGGACGTTACAAATCGTCAGGATGTTACGCCTCGGGAGTGAGATGGGCTCCACCTGCAGGTCTCAGAGGGTCATGAAGCATCACTGGCATCTCTGAGGGAAACAACCAATAATCCCTGTCAGCCTTCAGACACCATGTCACACTGAAACTCAGCTCGCAGTCGTCAAAGCAGCGTCTGCAGGAAGCAGGCAGGAAGACGAGCTTTACTGACTGCAGTGCTGGTTTCAGTATGCCGATGCATGCGATCTTTTAAATCTGGCACTTTTACAGAGAAGACGACAATGAATTAACCCTGCAAGACCCAACCCATCAAAAAATGGCCAGAAAATTCAGATTTTTTGGAACTAAGATGTTTTTCAACCCTTCAACAAAATCCACAATTGTTTTGCTATATAATATTATTATAATTATATAATTATTATACATTTTTTGTATTGCATTTGATACATTGGGCTTTTTTGGCAACGTTTTGTTAACAGCAGTGCTAATTTTAGACAAAAAAAAGTTTTGTACTGATCATGTTGATGAGATAGAGGTCTCAGAAACGCATGTATCAAATATGACGTAAAGGGCATCATAGGGTTAAAACCTTAAAACTGAACCAGCGCTGAGCTGTCCCGACGGCACCACCAAGCCTGAAGTGGTTTTATTAAATTAGTTATTATTCATCTCTGGCTCTCTTCAACAGCGTGTCTTTGTCCCATCTTCAACCAATCACACACATGGCCGCTCCTCCTGCTGGAGGTTTAACTGGAACTGCACTTGAATAGATGCAAGCTGATTGGCTGGTGCTTTTTTAACCTTTCAGGGTTAGTACAACAAAAGAAGGCAAAGCATTACATCACCAATGGCAGCGTATGACATCATCAATACCTGAAACTCGTACCTGTGAATTCAAACCGCCCAACCAGTCAAAGCTGATGGCTGCCCCTCCCTGAACCTGCTCCTCTTCCTGTTAAAGGGGCGTTTGTTTGTGCTTAATTTGGACCCAAGATGAAGACTCCAAGAAAGATTTAAACAAATAAAAGTGAACCTTGATTTAGATGAAGCAGCATGTCCAGGTGGCTGAAGAAAAAAGGGTTCAAAAGGAGTCCAAAGCAGGTAACACATGAGACAAACACTCAGGTAGACAAACAGGAAGTGGCTTAAATACACATGAGACAAACACTCAGGTAGACAAACAGGAAGTGGCTTAAATACACATGAGGCAAACACTCAGGTAGACAAACAGGAAGTGGCTTAAATACACATGAGACAAACACTCAGGTAGACAAACAGGAAGTGGCTTAAATACACATGAGACAAACACTCAGGTAGACAAACAGGAAGTGGCTTAAATACACATGAGACAAACACTCAGGTAGACAAACAGGAAGTGGCTTAAATACACATGAGACAAACACTCAGGTAGACAAACAGGAAGTGGCTTAAATACACATGAGACAAACACTCAGGTAGACAAACAGGAAGTGGCTTAAATACACATGAGACAAACACTCAGGTAGACAAACAGGAAGTGGCTTAAATACACATGAGACAAACACTCAGGTAGACAAACAGGAAGTGGCTTAAATACACATGAGACAAAGGGGGAAAGAGAGAGCTGAACAGAATCAAGGGGCGAATCAGAACCGAACACAACACACATCACAAAGAGACACAACAGGGCAGAGACCAGGACACACAAAGACACAGGCAACACAGGATGGGAAACCCTCAAGAACTTCTAACAACGATAAGTACAAACACCAAACATGAATGAAAACACAACCAGAGCAAAGGTGACACTCAAACCTGAGAAACTACAACAAACGGAGAATATCAGTCCAAAATCTAAGACCCACCCAGTCACGCCGTGCTCCCCACAGTCGCCCACAGCATCTGACAGTCAAAGAGACTTTATCCACGGTCTTCTCTGGTTCCTGCAGGATGAAGCTTCCTGCTCACCGAGGCTCGCCGTCATCAGCTCGCTGACCTTTGTTTAAACCCGTCAGCTTTGAATATTCAAATCAAAGCGTTGATTGTCAGAGCTCCTTTCAGCCTGACACATGCTGCTAATTGGCATTCAGGTTAACACGGCTCCCCCGCCGTCTTTGTGCTGTCACAACAGGACATCACAGATGAAATGGCTTTTTTATTCCCCGCAGCCTCCGCCGCACCTTCCTTCACTCTCAGGCCGTTCGACTGGCTGATCTGCTGCCAGTTTTCACAAAGTTTCAAACTCCTTCAGCAAACTTAATCTCTGATTAAGAGTCTGAGGGGATCAGAGCTGCGAGCAGGAAAAACAGCAGCTGGTCATCATGTTTTTTAATAGCTGCTGACCAGAGGTGGGGGGGCTCAAACGCTCCTCTGGTGAGACATTTGGGCAAAAATAAAACAGTGAAGTGTCCCAGCAGCGCTCCGACATGCTGGAACTGCTAACTGTGGAGCGCTAAGGCAAGACATTAATCTCAGATCCAGCAGATGTTTCTGCGGCAGCGAGGAGACAGTTTCCTTCGGCCAGATGTTCTTCTGTGGATGGAATCCATCAAACTCAAAGCAGATCTGTGGGTGCCGCGTTGATGGAAACAGCTCGGAGAGGAGCTGAAGGAATCTGGAGCGGCTCTAAGTCTCAGCGTTTGTCTGCGTTTGGACCCAGAAATGGATAATGACTGATGAGTGGAGCTGAGACAGATAATTAATTGTTCTAATGACGTGTAAAAGCAGCAAACATGGTGCTTCCAGCTGTAGTGTGTGTGAAATCAGCACTAAATGAACCTCTTTGTGCTTCAGGCTCTCAGTGAAAGCCTCGGCTTTGATGTTTTCATGAATCATTTCATCTCCACTCAGACAAAAAAAGACAAAAAGTTCCAAAACTTCTCCACAGGAAGTGCTTCAGATCATTGGCTTTCATCTGAAGGTCAAAGGTCAGTCGGCTCAAAGGCGAGGTCCTCGCAGCTTTGATTGCTGGACGCACGTGTGGTGGACGCCCTCAGGGAGATGTAAGCTGCTGTAAATGCGCTGCGGCGTCCTCACCCGTCCTCCTTCCAGCCATCTCTGCGGCTTGTTGTTGGAAACTTTTGTCCGAGTCTTTCGTCTTCAGCCGTGACTCACAACCAAACTGCTATTTCTGACTGCCTGCTCCGCCGAGACCCAACGAGAGTGACTCATGTATGATTCACGGCGAGATCGAGGTGTTTGCTGGTGAGCGGTGTTCATCCTGCAGCGCGTCCTGGGAACAGGAAAACACACCTCTGCTGCTGAGGGTCTGTGCCGCTGTTTGAAGCAGCGTGAGGAGGAAATCAAACAGCAGAAACTGCTGCTGTTTTTATTTGGCATCTTTAGACTGGATGAATATTTCAGCTGCCCCACATTTTACATCTGAGCATGAAGATCTGAAACGAGCCCCTCGAAGTGCTGCAGCTTCTTACCGGCACACGAAAACAGAACAAAAAGGCCTGAAAGACGTCAGTGAGAGTTACACGATCCAGCTGTGAGCCAACAAAGGAGACGGGCTCAGAAACAGCAGGCGAGTTTGTTAGTTTCATTAAGATGATGTCTCTCTTTCTCCGGTCGCTCCAGGTTAGTGCTGGAATCAGGCAGCAGGGAGAGAAGACGGCAGATGTGCCTTTATTTTATTTACTCTGCTGAAAGTCGACCCTCGAGATGAGACTTGGTGTGGCCCTGCAGAGAGCAGTGAGAGCTTCAGGACTCTCAGCATCAGCAGGTAAAGCTGTGTGGAGGGCTGAGACCTGTGCTGATATGACTCCAGGGTTATATGTAAGAGCCTCCTCTAAGCTGCAGGTCAGTGAGGACGTGAAATTAATTTGGGTTGGTGACGTGCAGTTCCTCTAACGTCCAGCAGGGGCTCCGGCATGTTACAATGTCCACTTTAATTCAAAAGCAGAATTATGGATGGTGTTCGGACTGGAGCTGCTGAGGTCACACTTTTCCATTCAGAGGGACTCACATTTCCAGAAAGTTCCACTCAGGGCGCTGTGAGGTGGAGCACATTAAAGGCCTTCGTGCCCCGCCCTCCTTCCTAACCGCAGCGCTCTGTGAGTGAACTGTGAGGCGTGTCACATTCAGGAAGAGGTGCTGTGTGTGCGGCCAGGAGCACGCAGGCCTTCACCAACGCTCAATTATTCAGCAGCGTGTTGTTGGACCTGTGTGTCTCTGTGTGTGTGTGTGTGTGTGTGTGTGTGTGTGTGTGTGTGTGTGTGTGTGTGTGTGTGTGTGTGTGTGTGCTTCCTGCTGTCAGGGCATTACAAACAAGTCTAAAGTTACCTCAGAGACATAACAGGATGTGACAGGCAGGAGCAGAGGCTGCTGTCCCCCTGCAGGAAGTGTCCCACAGGACTACGTTTCCCTACCTGAGTGTCTGCAGCTCTCCTGGAGCAGCTCTGGAGTAGTTAGTTCAACAAACTCCGTATTCGTCCCCCAGGTTTGACCCTGAAGCTGCTCGCTTCTGTTCACAGATGGACATCGCTGTGGTGATGGACATCGCCATCTTGGCCGCAAACATCAGATGTGATGAGGCACACTGATTGGCTGCTGGCATGTGACCGACGGCTCATGAGCCAATGAGCATGTGGTTCATAGATGGATTTTAAAACGTGGTGTGACCACAATAACAGACTCGAACTTAATTCAGTCTGACCCAAAGCGAGTGAGCGAACCCACGAACAGAGAGGTCAGAGGTCAGAGAGTCTTCTCGCAGCCACAGCTGTCGCCATCTACTGGCCATCAGTCAGACTGCAGGATAACACGTGCTGATGCTCTAACGGAGGACACGAGTCCACATGTGAGACTGACTCACCCCCACAAGCCTCTGCTGGGCCATCCACATAGACTGTATGTTAAAGATGGACACAACGCCATGCTAGCTGGATGTTAAGTACCGGCGGCAGCGCGTGAGGCGCCTCATGCTGGAGGCGAGCACATTTACCTGAATCCAACCAGTTCATGTCTGAGTGGAACCCACTCACATTCATGGCTTCAGGTATTGTGTTGACTGGTATGTTACCCACCCACTGCCTGTGTGTGTGCGTGCGTGTGTGTCTGTGTGTGTTTGTGTGTGTGTGAGAGAGCAATTAATACAGGACAACGTAAGGCTGTCGTTGGGTGTGACTCCACCTCCTGCGGCAGTTGGAGATTGGTACACGTGGTACACACCTGTGGTGGTGCCACTGCGGAGAGCATGCTGAACCTGTAGGGGGCGCCTGCAGCATACCTGCATGTTTCCTGTTGTGTGTAATAAACTAATGAAGTCGTTAGGAAGGACGAGGAGGAGGAGGCGCTCGCTGTGAAGATGTCATCTAACACTTCAGCGACTCTTCACTAACTTTTCCAAACAGGCAGAGAGGGCGGAGCAACAACGTGTCCACCCACGCTTCTGTGCAACAACAAGCAGCAGATCATCAGTGCTATCCCACAGGTCTGCACGGCACCGCAGCATCTTTGTAACTGACTCAGCACTGAAGCTTCACACCTGCACTTCCTCTGACATCCAGCGGAGGCAGCACAGAGTCATGGACTCCATGTTAAAATGAACACATTTATAGCCTGACACAGAGACGTGCTGCAGCTGTGCTCACGTCCTACGTTTCCTCTACGCTCCACACATACGTGTTTATGAGACAGCCATGTTTACAGCTGACACACAGGCAGTAAAGTGTGTCGCGCTCCGTAACACTAGGCAGAAAACTTTTTTGTTTTTGGCAAGAGAGGCAAGAGGAGTCAGAGGTTGATGCTGGGATAGATGGAGGTAGACGATGGGCTGCGGCGCCCCCTAAAGGGAAGTGGAGTGGAAGCATGTTTGGGTTGGTGCTGGTCAGCTCCGCCCACTTCGATGGCTTCAGGTCGTCTGTGTTTAAGATTTCTGAGTGTGTCGTATTAAAACCCGATTCTTTGATCCCCATAATAGAACAGAGAAAACATTTTATATTTAATTCTTTATTCAATCATCTTCCAGAAGAGAGAGAGCCCTGCACAGCCCAACGCCAGCTGCAGGATCTCTAACATTAGAATCTAAGAACGTCTCACATACAGGTGTTATTTTGGTACACGTCACACATAGTTTCAACAACTATGTTACAAGTTCCTCTTTTCAGTCTGGCTGAGCACTTAGTTTGTGAGTCAAAAGTGGCCTTGCTTTACAAACCTTCATTATTAAAATACATACAACGAAATAAGCACTAAGAATATATTAATTGCATGACAGTTGCCAGACGGAAGCTCCGCCCACTCACAGCTGCTTGGTGCCCTGACGTGTTTTTAAGGTTTTCTGGAGTCAAACCTGTCCCTGCTTTCCTGTTGAAAGTGTTTCGGGACTGGAGCCGCCGCCTCCCGTCCATCTGCAGAGGCGAGCACTCAAAGCGAAGACGTTAAATGTCTCCAAACATGCCTGCAGCGGATCTTTAAATACTTAACAGCAATTAATGCATAATTGATTAATAGCTGTCGTCCCCATCCCACGTGATAGCTTAGTATTAGCTGTTACCCGCTAATTAAGCTGTGCTGATTGGTGATCTTCCTCCTGCTCTCTTCCTCGCTCCTTTTCTTTCTTTCCTAATCTCTCTGTAATGAGAACAGATGGAAACCATCCATGGAGGATGATTGGAGGTCAAAAGCTTTGCTGCCGTGGTTACCGTCACCCAGGTAACAGCATCACTGCCTTCTCCCAGCTCTTCTCCTCCTGAGTGTATTCCCCCCTTTCCTGTTCCTCCTCCCTCCCTCACGTCTTTGTTTGACCTCCTGTCACATCTTCTTTTCTTCCTCCTCACTCCATCACCTGCTTATCGTTCTCTTATCCTGCTTGTTTTGCTGCTGGCTTTTGTCACCCACCTCCTCCTTCATCCGTCTCCTCTTTTCTCCACCGCCTCCTCTCCGTCACCCTGACGACTCTGCTGATGAATCCAGGACAGAGACTGATTACAATCTCCCATTAGCAGTGTGGAGGAGTGGTTAATGGAGAGCGGGAGCAGCGGCGTCTGATGCGAGGCCCTCAGCATGCTGATAACGGACTGGATCATGAAGCCACTTACATTCAGCATCACTCCTGGATCTCAGACTGATCCAGCTACAGATCAGGCCACATTTACTTTGACATTAACAGCTGCCAGGTTCAGCTAAGACACGAGAAATGCATTTACATGAATGCAGAGTCCCAGACGGCAGACCGGACTGTTGTCCGTGTGGCTTTTGGTCCTCGATGCCTCAGACGGGCACGAGGCTGTGACGCTGTTCACAGCACAGAGGTTGGATTTCTGCCAGCACGGGAACATTAAAATGATGCAGTGTCACTAGTGGTGCTGTGGGGCGGGTGGGGGTGTTAGGACTCCTAAACCAGCAGCTGTGGCGCTCCTGCCATCGCTCTGGTCTTTGAGCTCCTCTGCAGGAGGCCCGTGAGGGCTCTAAACTTTCCAGACGCAGCGAAGCTGCTCCTCCGGGCGTCTGTGACCGTGTGGTGAACAAATATTTGACTCGAGCTGCGATGCTTCCTCGGTCACAGTACTTCAGCAAACGGCTCCTGCGCCGAACAACAAACCACGGCGAACAATGACGGCGCTAAACAAGCCGGCGAGCTGCTCTTTCAGGGACTCTCAGCCTGCTGGGAGCTCGTTTGTAAAGAGCCCACAGTGGCTCATAAATAATGGAGGCTGTGAGTTTCTCACCAGCAACGAGCAAAAGCTGCAGTTAAAGCTGAGCTGTCAGGGATCTGCAAACTGCAGCAGCCTCACACACACACACACACACACACACACACACACACACACACACACACACACACACACACACACCCTCAGTGTCTCGGGTGGGCCTCACCTGCAGCGACATATTCAGGTCCCCACGTGATGGTCTGCTCACCCAGAACTGTGAGCGGCTCGAGGACCGGAGGTGGCTCAGGAGAAGCAGAGATCATAATTCGCTGAGTCGAGGTATTGATCCGAGGACCCCGCAGATGTAAAGCACGTCTGGTCCTGAAAACAGAACGTATCAGCTCGAAGGTCAAACTGCGATAAAAGGCAGAAAACGGGCAATAAAAGAAAAGTCGATGCAGCCGGTGAAGCTGTTAAACTTTCTGTAAGGTCAGAGTGTGAGATCAGTCATGTGTAAGCACCAATCACCTGCTGACCTTTGATTTTACAGATGCATGAAAACAGAACATGATGCGTCCTCGGTCACACTCTACATTTCATTATAAGCAAAATTATGAATAATGCAGCTAAACCACATCTGAAGCTTCTCACTGCTTTAACAAACTCCAGCAAACATCGAGTTTAAAGTCGAGCTCAAACTAAACAGGACGTAACCTGAGTGTGTTTGCACTTTATCAAACAGATAAAGATAATTACATGACACCATTATAAACAACATTTCATAAAAAGCTAAACGAAGTATTTACATTTGAAATCAAACCTGGTCTAAACCAAACGAGCTGCTGGAGCTAACGTGAAACCAGGACACTGTTCCCCTTCAAAATAAACATATTTGTTGTAATGGTAAGGCAGGACTTTTACTTTGAAGGTGAATGTTCTCTGTTTCCAGTTTTTCAGTTTCACGAGTGGTGGGCGACGAGTTTGTGACCACGCTGCAGATGCAGATGGTTGCTAACCAGTCACATCAGTTTGAAGTTTGCACTGTGGAGGAAAGGTGAGTTCAACTTTTCTACCACCTGTGCTGCTGTGAGCCAATCAGATCACAGAATAAAGAGGCTGTGGTGAGAAACGTCAGCCAGCCGACTTCATGCTAACATGAATGAGCTTGCCTTCTGATTGTTGTTGCTATGCCAACTGCAGCAGCAATGATGCCCCACCCCCCGAACTGTCAGGTGTGGCGTCCTGTGTTTGATGATGTGCTCTCTGTGGCAGGTGAAGCAGGCGTGTGAGTGGAAGGCCCGCCCACAGATCATAACCTCACAGATCTCGCTGAGCAGCAGCCAGAACTCAAACTGATAGTCCACACACGCCGACGTTTACGTGCTGCGAAGACGAGTCGCCCCTGAGAAATCTGCCAGCTACCAAACGGGACTCACACCTGATGACTGACGTCCTCGTCAGCCTGGAGGAGCATCAGGAGCTCCAGGTGATAACCTCCAGGGAGGCGGGTCAAACTGAGCCATCCAATCAGAGGTTAAATCGGCACGTTGAAGTCCCTCCCCTCCTTCAGGCTGTGAAGGAGGAGTCACCGCAGCGTGGCCTGTGTTTCCGATGGCGGGTTGGGGTTTATTAAAGCGAAGCCGGCGGCCAGCTAGGGAACGACCGCCAATCTCCTGTCATTAGAATTCACTGGCAGCATATGATGAGGCCATATGGGCTATTAACAAACCCAACCTCTCTGCAGGCGGAGGGGTGGAGGGAGGGGAGGCGGAGTGATCGGGCCATATGGATGAGGAAGGCGTAAAATCACAGAGAGACGGAGGTAAGGATGATCTGGCACATCTTCACGGGCAGCTAGCACATCCTGTTAGCATTAATTATAAAAGCACACTAAGGGCCTGGGTGGGTGCTCGGAGGTGTGAGCACCTCCAGGAGACGGCAAGAGGAGCCAGAAATGATGGAGGGATGAGGAGGGTCTTCAGGTGGTGTGATGCACCCTCGGGTGGCCATGTTGGAGGTGGTTAATTAGCTCTGAACAGCTGACGCCATTCCACGCTGTGAGCTGCAGGAAAGACTTGGTCAAATAATCCCAGTGGGAGGAGCTTCAGCACGGTTTTAACCCTCAATTCCTCACTTCCTGCACAGGACTCCAACAGGAAGCTTCCAACATGTCACCAGATATTAGTAATAATAATAAACGAGGGGCGGTTTGTGCTGCACATCAGCATTAATGTGTTTTTACTTCAGTGTGTCTGACGGCAGGATCTCCATCCATCAAACACAAAGAATGAACTTTAACGCCCGTGATGACATTAAGAACTGCACTAATGCAGGAAACTCATTTCAGAGACAGTCATGAAGCACAAACGACATAAAAATCACACAAAATAAAACCAGTAAAATCAGATGGTGCACGAAAACAGAAACACGAAAATATGAACTCAGCTTTATTGAAACAGCATTAAATCACAACAACCGTCACCTCGAGCTCATGTAAAGAAACAGGAAGTGATGTAGTCTGTGAATGACAGGTGACACTAGGTCATGGGCATAAATCAGGAGCTCAGTTTAAAGGTGAACACAGCTGCAGCTGCAGGTTAAACAACCACCAGAGTCTAACTGTGTGAACAGTTAAATACTCTCAGCTGCTTTAACGCTTCATCCACACGTGAGCTCTGGCTGGGAGTCTTACCTGCAGGGTGCAGGCACACGGTTACAGAGGGAGGGGACGTGCACAGTAAACAGGTGGAAACAGGCTTATATGCACCTGTGAACAAACACCGGCTGAAGGAGCCACAGTCGGTACCAAGGTCAGAAAATACTGAAGTGTTACTAATGCAGAGGAAGAGTGTGACCAGCTGCTGAGGGCAGGACGTTCACTGTCACAGAGATGAACACAGCAGCTGGTTTGTGGGAGTGTGTGGAAACAAGGCGGAGGCCGGTCAGCCGGTTAAAGGGTTTGTGTTTGAGAGCGCCGCAGAGCCGCGTTAGCATTATCGGAGCCGGGAGCTGCTTTTGTTTCCTGCGTGCAGTTGGATCGGGTGACGCGGCGTCTGTGCAGCAGCTGATGTTTGGAGCCTTGGCGGAGCGACGTGTCGCGAGCAGCAGCCAGAATCATCCGTCAGACGCAGAGAGGGATGGAGTCAGGGACGAGGCTTCGACCATCTGGACCGTTAGCGCGTCAGAATGCAGAGGAAGTAACGGAGAGACGTGCCCGTGGACGACGCCGCGCTCACAAAAGGAGACCGAAACTAAAACTCGGGGCCTGTTTTCTGCTGGTTTCTAACAGGAAGCAGAGAAGTCTCGCACATATGGAGACAAAATGTCTGGCTCGCTTGTTTGGCTCAGAGGAACGGCGGCAGTGCAGGCGAGAATGCCTCTGATTGGTTTGGTGCTGACAGGAAGTGGAGCTGCTCTGTGTTTAATCTGTTTAAATCATCCCCGTCCTCCCGTTACTCCAGAAATGTGATGTCAGCGCCGGCACACAGCTGGGTCTGCCCAACCCACCAGAATGGCTAACGCTGAGGTTAGCATAGAGGCTAGGTGGTTCACAGATCACACAGACAGTAGGGACTCAAAGGTTGTCCTGTCATCACCGTGCAGAACCTCGTTCAGAAAAGCATTATGGGTAAAGCCTGCTGAGGACCTCCTCATTCTCCTCCTGCAGAGCGAGGGATGAACGAGAGGAGCGCCATCTGTGGGAGAGGTGCATGCTGGGAGGAGCAGATTGTAGGGAGGGAGGTGGGAGAGAGACCGGAGTGAACAAAGGTGGAGATCAACATTCAACAGATTCCACCGAACAAACCTGAAAACAGCGAGACAGGAGAGGTGACATCACACCTGCGTCCAGCGTTTAGGCGTTCATGACCGTGATCCAGGGGGGCGGATGGACGTGGACTTCCTCTCAGCAGCGGTGAAATAAGATACAAGTGCTCTGATTGGCTGGAGCCGTAAACTGTCAGACTGGAGAGCGAGACTGAAGCTGGTTTGATAAAAGAAACTGACCTTTGACCTCCCACAGTGGCTTAACCAGACTTCAGTCATTCTTGGCCTGGCGAGCATTTAGTTTGCTTTGTGCCGCCCAGTAACCACGGTTACCGCTCCACCTCCAACATGAAGCCCTGACCTTTGAAACCTTTCGAGCTGCTTTAGTCGCACCCTGAACACAGCGCCCTCTCCCACCCCGACGCTCAGCGCTCCCACTCAGCGTCACACTCGGTGGGTTACGGCCCCGTTATGTTTCTTTATTCTCTTATCCAGCACAGCAAAGAACGAGGACAAGCACAGAGCAGGCAGAGCGCTCACAGTGGAACAAAGTTGGGGTCAGGGTGGAGGCTGCTGCAGGTTAAAGACTTTAACCCCACCCACTAACACCCCGCTACACCTGCACCACACAGAAACACCACTGACAGGAAACATCATAAATACATGAATTTATTTATTATGATGTTGACACCATACTGCCAGCTGTCCTCAGGACAAGGCCACGCCCACTCCAGAGAGCGTGACGGGGGAGGTTCATGATGGCTGCTCCTGTCCTCACCTGTGGGCACAGGGTGGAGGCTCACAGGTGGAGCGAGCAGACATAAGCCTCTGTGAGGGCTCATGCAGGAGCTTTTCAGCCCCATTTTGGACGTCTCACTTTCCGTGTACTTACCTGCACAACTGCGTTGAGTAAATCCACCCCACGGCGGTCACTCGCAAACACGAGGCCGTGTGACCCGGTGTTTGTAGTGACGGCGCAGCAGACAGGGACCGCTTGGCTCTCATTACAGCAGCGGGTCAGAGTGGGCTCGGGGGACTGGGCGGGTCGATAGCAGGGCGCCATCCGGAGTTCATGGAAATAAATGGATTACACCCAGCATTGCGTTGAGCACGCTCAGTCTGAATCCACCTAAAAGAAACTGTGGAGGCGGGGCATGGAGGAGGGGCATGGACGTCCATCGCCGCTGCTGTTAGAAATGTGCTGCTGGACCCACCAAGGAACAGAAGGAGTCCCCACTGACAGCTGACTGGTGTTTATTTACTTTCCTGAGACGCACAGCTGGAGGCTAAGCTAACATCTATCATCAGCACGCTAACATCTGGACGCCCTCAGCAGTTAGCTGCTTCTTTCCAGCTGGGGTGGAGGGGGGGGGGGGGGCTGAGCTGTCAATCAAAGAAGACTGGGGACAAGATCTCACACACACACACACACACTCTCTCTCACACACACACACACACACTGGTAAAGACCCTACAACTACACCTGTGCCCTGCAGCGGGTGGGCCCCTTGGGGTGTCGTTCTGAGCTGTGATCAGACTCCAGTCTTGACACTCGAGTCTTCCAGAAATACACATGAAGAGTTTAAGGCGGGGCTTCATAGGGAATAATAATAATAATGGATTGGATTTATATAGCGCTTTTCAAGGCACCCAAAGCGCTTTACAATACCACTATTCATTCACTCTCACATTCATACACTGGTGGAGGCAGCTACGGTTGCAGCCACAGCTGCCCTGGGGCAGACTGACAGAAGCCAGGCTGCCATATCGCACCATCGGCCCCTCTGGCCAACACCAGTAGGCGGCAGGTGAAGTGTCTTGCCCAAGGACACAACGACCAAGACTGTCCGAGCCGGGGCTCGAACCGCCAACCTTCTGGTTACAAGACGAACTGCCAACTCTTTGAGCCACGATCGCCCCAAGGAAGACCCTCCCTGGTCTAAACTCAGACCGTCCTAAAGTGAGCGTAAAGCTTGTGAGGTCCAGGAGCGGTGAGCGGCCCGTCAGGAGCACTGGGATGGTCGTTAAAAGCTGACCAGCCCACAGTGTGCTGCACACACTCACTGTAAACACAGACGGATGGGTGGAGGTGAGCAGTCTGCTGCTCGCTCCATCAGTCCTCATAAACACACGTGTCTCGGTAGGACAGCCATAGGAGCGAATGGAGCAGCTCTAGGTTCACAGAAACAAACCAGAGCACGCCACTGTCAGCTCGCCACCGTTCAACACACCGACATCGACACGCGACTGTTCATCACGCCACTGTTCAACACGCCGCCATCAACTCGTTGCCCGGTTGAGGTTGCGTTGGGGACAGAAACTGACTGTGAGAGGTTTCTTTGTACTTTTGGCGCTCGCTGTTCTTCCTGCTGTGACAGAACCGTCAATCGGACTTCGCAGCGCCCCCTTCAGGTCAGCCGCGACCTGTCGGCCTCTCGCTTCATTAACCGACGCACAGAAAGGCTTTGAGATGTCACTCCCGGTGACTGCTTGCAGCCCGGACTGTTGCCATGACGACAGGCCGAGGCCTGGGTCAGCGTGACACGTGGTGCTGGGCTGACCGGGCGCGAGCCTTTTAACGATGAAAGGAGGCTTCCTGCAGATGATTGGATGAGCCTGCTGATGCTGCTTTAATGGAAGCCCAGAGTTGACTCAGATGCCACCTGACCTCACTTCCTGTTTCACTTCCTGCCTACTTCCACTCTTAGAAGAACAGCAGCGAGCTGTTCAGACGTGCAGTCAGACACCGCGTGCTGGTAGCCACGGTGACATCACCTGTGAAGCTACTGATGAGCTGAAGGCGGCGTGCTGACGGTGGCCAATCCCACTTTTTGAAGGTGGATTTCCGTGCTCTGCTTGCAGAGTCCAGTGTTTCACCCTCAGGCTGAACTTCAGCACTTTTCCTCGTCTTTGTCATCTTCGTCGCCTTCCTCGCCGTTCAGACCTGACGCAGTGCACCGCGGGATATTTCAGGCTTCCTGTCTCATAATAAAGCCGCTCTAATCTCCGGTTTCGGGCTGTGAAGTCTGTGAAAGCGTCTTTTGTGGCGTGTTTTTCTCGGGGAAAGAAAGAACCTCATCAGAGGCCACAAAGCGTTCGGAGTTAAAACCCAGAGAAAGTGGCAGAACGAGGCCGAGCAGACTGATGGCATCGTTCAGCTCCAAAATAGAAACGCCATTAACGGCGAGCTCGCAGATTTGTCTGCCGTGTCCGACTGAGACGGCCTCAGTGACCCCGACCGAGTCCTCGCCTCGCTAATCGAATCGCTTCATTTCCTTGTTCTCCCGTCTCATCGGGCGCACTCGCCCCCACACGCTCCTCCTGCTCCTCCTTCTTCTCTTCTTCTGTGAGCGGCTGAAAGAGGAGCCTCACATGTGGCGGCTCTGGGATTACGAGCCGGGCTGTAAAGCTGCAGGAGGTAATTGGTTTTGGGTGGGGGTGTGAGCAGAGGTGGAGGGATTCTGTGAAAGGAAAACTGGTGGAGGCAACGGGTTTGTCAACTCGCTCCACTAATGGGAGTAAATGCTTTTTAAAGATGGAGCAGAGAGGAGGAGGCGGGGCTCAGCTTGCTCCTAAAACTGCATCCATGAAATGTTAATGCTACAAATTACATTACAGCATTAAGTGAAAGCTCAGACCCCACGGAGGAGGAGGAGTCCGGAAACCTCCTGCATGGATCACGGAGGGTTTAAAGAGCTTCAGGATCACATCTTTCCTGAGCGAATCCCAGTCTGGGTCCTTCCACACGCTCGGGGCCGTCCTGTGCAGACAGGAAGCTGTTAGTACTTTCATGTGGTAACTCCAGGTGTTTTACAGGAAGTTACCTTGTAAGTTAAAGTACTGTGATTCTGCAGAAATGCACCTTTCAGTGGAGTGGGCTAGCCCCGCCCTGAAAGGTTCAGCATATCTACCTTGTAAGATGGAAACACTGTTACTGCACAGGTAACTTCCACACGTCACTACAACTGTTCCTTTGTGCTCAACCTCTGTGAGTGTTTGTGGGTCAATATAATGACTTTTATACTGAAATTCATTTAACGACAGGGGCTGAGCCCTTATAAGGACTTCCTGTCCTGCTCCATGTTTTACTGGTGCAGGTAAAAACAGAGTGACCTCAGCGGCTCTCAGAGCTCTGAACCACAGAGCACTCAAAGCTTTGAACAATAAAATCCACTCATTTCTCTTCCTGTGCGTGTGACCGTGGCTTCAAACCAATCAGCTCACACGCTGTGCGCCTGCAGGGACACCGCGGGCTGCAGGGCCGTGGGTTTGAGCCCGACCGTTTCCTGTGTGCCTGTCGTCTCTACTGCTTTACCAAACTCGGTGATAAGAACTGTCAGCTGGAGGCATGAAGTGCCCAAAAAGGCGCACGATATCAGACACGTGACACGGAGAGCAGGAAATGACCTCAGACCGCAAACAGCCTGCAGCACATAAACAAAATATACACCGTGTGTGACATCAGTGATGGTAAATGGCCTGGATCTCACACACCACGTGTCTGCTGGACAGCTCCGCCCACTTTTATTCACAGGTTCATCTGCACAGCAGCGACTCGGGTTTTGGCCCAAGGACGCTTTGGAATGGAACCAGCAACCTTCCCATGAGCCACGGCTCTTCATCACAGGCGATCTTCCACAGCCGTGTTCATAAACGGCGCACGCGCCACAGTCTGAGGCTTCGACGCGCCGTGGCCAACACGTTATTGGTCAGATGATTATGTTGTCTGTCCCGTTTGGATCTTTAGCCGTCAGAATTGTTGTCTGAAGGCAGAAAGATGCCAAACAGATTTACTTCACCAAGTGGATCATCATGGCCTTATTGGTCCATTTGATTGACCTTTATTATAATTATGTATTTATTTTATTTTCGTTTTTTTAAAGACGGGACAGACATGACTGGGGGATAGGACAGGGAGAAAGAATGAAAGAAAGAGAGGGAGAGAAAGAAAAAGAGAGGAGGGGAGAAGAGACGGTGAGAAAGGGGGGAAGAAAGAAAGAAAAACACCTGGATCACCTGTGTGGAGAAAAAAAACCAGAAGAGAAAACAAACAACAAAGAGCAACATAATAAAAACAACACCATCACAATAAACTAGCTAACAGTAGATAACAGTAGATAACAGTAGATACTTTTTTAATTTCACCTGTTGAGAATGAAAAAAGAAAACAAGCCGAAGAAAACGAGAGCAACATAACCAACAACATCACAATGATATATGGGAATATGACAGTAAATACTAAATGTTAAACATTATTGTGCAGCACATAAGATCAACAGAACACAGTGTGCTTTGAGGTAGGAGCCAAAAAGGGTGTAGTTTGTGGGTGTGATCACCCGTGTGTACACCTGTGAGCATGGACGCGCTTGTTTTTAAAAGGTTCCTTCATGTAATAATCTGCTAGAGGGTGTGGGGGGGGCCACAGCCCCGTCCTCCAGGGCATGAAGCAGGTATGGAGGATTCCTCATCCACAACTAAACAAACACGTCAAAAACAAAGACCGTGTCTTCAACTCTCTGAGGAAGGTCCCTGAAGGTGACCTGATGATCAGGGATGAAATAGAGGGTGTATTTAACCACCAAGGCGCTGTCCTTCCCCCCACGCAAACCCGCCTCTGGCAGGGGGTTATAGTTGGCGTATTCTTCTGGAGTGTCAAAGAGCATCTTTATGATTGATGGGGTCTAGAGCCACCTTCCACCACCTGGTTGATTTGGGAAAACATCCTCCAGGAAGAAGTACACATGACCAACAGCAATACCTAAAAGATCCACGATGATAGAGCCCAGCAGAAGTGAGAATCCCGTT
Source organism: Rhamphochromis sp. 'chilingali' (assembly GCF_963969265.1). Lineage (NCBI taxonomy): Eukaryota > Metazoa > Chordata > Actinopteri > Cichliformes > Cichlidae > Rhamphochromis > Rhamphochromis sp. 'chilingali'. Next base: position 36,031,685 of record NC_137944.1, read on the forward strand.
AACACCCAGGGCAGGAAGGGTGCCTGAACGTTGAGCAGGCCAAAGAAGTTGATGCGAACATTCGGGTTCCGTCGACTCCACACGTACACCAGCATGATGGTGGAGGCCTGGCCCAGGAACACCAGACTCACAAAAGTGCCAAATATAGTCATCAGAAGTCCACCAAAGAGAAACATGAAGACAAAGTCAGCCGTGCGTCTCCTGAAAGAGCCCTCCTCCAGCATTCGACAGCATCTGTACAGAAAAATCATATGGAACAGGAAATTGAAACCAACCGGACCAAAAAACAGGAAGTTGGTTATTAGTCACCATACCTGATAATTTCTAAGAATTAAATCTGGGTTGAAGTAGAGCTGAAATGGTGTGATGCTCTCTAGTTGCACCGCAGCAGTTGTGAGGACACAGGCGGTTGTGTATGCCCTGGTAACAACAGGAATCTGCAGCTATTCCTGCTGCAGCGTCTGGTAAGCCGTTTTAGACCGACTGAAAGCTTCCGGTACTTTCTTGACACGTCATCCCACAGATGATTACGTTAACGGGCTGACACGTTTCAGAGGTGTTAAGGTTCAAATATTGAGGAAGGAGAGTACAAACAACCATGGTCCAACAAGAGCTTGGTCAAACAATTGATTTTAATGAAATACACGCGTGGGGGACCAGCTCCGTTCGCAGACAGGGCTGATCTCTGACTACTCAAAACATAAACAGATATTTTATACCATCAGGGTTTGAATTTAATGACGCCCCCTCATGCGTCAGATACAATATATGCATACGTCAATTGAAAACCACAATGACTTTTAACACAGTTTAAAAGAACATTGTCTTCGTCTTCACGGCAGGTACTTCCTGTCACTGCCGGATGCTCGCTTATCATCTTGACACATCACAAACTGCTCTTTTGCAACCCCGAGCAAAACATGATTAAACTTTCACCTCTAAATGATTCTCTCTAACTGAGTGTGTGTGTGTGTCTGTGTGCTAACCACAATTGCACCCTACTTCACTTCGCCGACTAGCTGCTGACCTCTCACCAGACAGAGAGACAAAGCCACTCTCATATATGTAATAACCGAACTGAAACTATGTATATATCATCTACTAAATAAATGTTTTAATCAAGAACCTCTACTAAAGGCTTAATACAAGAATATGAACTTATAAACAATAATGAAAATGACCTGATATGAGTGTTTTGTAAGCCTGTATTGCAATTCCTTCTATGTTCTAGTTTCCCTCAGCATGTATCACCTGGACAGTCACGCCAGTGAAGCTTAAGACCCTTAATGAACCGAACATCAACTCAAACAAAGCACAGATATGCAATGTGTATAAAATAGTTATAACTGCATCTAGAATACAAGGTTAATATGATAACAGTATGCATAAACATCTTAAGGCCATCTTAAGGCCATCTTAAAGCTATCTGTTACACTGTTAAAGCAACGATCATACTGCAGATTATATTGTGCTGGTAAAATACTTTTGTTCATCCCCACAGAGGTCTGCTCTGACACTGGCTGTACCGACTGTAAACACGTCCTCCTGCTCGGTGACAGCAGCGTCACACCTCCAGTTTCTGGGTGACTTCCTGCGAGGCGCAGTCTTCCCATCAGTGGTCACCAGATGGTTGGTCTGAAGCTCCTCCTCTTCCTGTTTGTGACTCTGAAAACTGATCCAAGCTCTTTAAAGTGTGTTGAGTCATTTCCTTTTTCTGTGCAGGTTGAACCAATTAGGCGTCCTGTAAACAGCGCAGATTGACTCTAAACGTGCCGTCAGCTTCGACGCCGTTCAGCTCAGTCGGTGTAAACATGTCAGTCTGTGCTCGCTCTGCCTCTGTCACACACGCTTTCTCCAACTTTCTCTCCTGGCTCATCGAAGCCTCCCAGCTCCTGAAAGTCAAGAATAAAAAGGCAGAGTAAACTCCTCTTCCTCGCCGCCTTTCTGCTTCTCAGCAGCTCCGCCGATGAGGTGAGCGATTCCCTCCTCTCCATCGCGCCGCCGCTTTCCCGCCGCTCTGAAGCAAATATCCATCTCCAGCTTCTTCTCCCGCTCTGACAGCCGAGAGACTGCCTGTCATCCCGCCTGTCAGCCTCACAAACGATGACGCGTGACAAAGTGACACACACACACACACACACACACACACACACACACACACACACACACACACACACACACACACACACAGCAGGCTGATCAGTCTACAAAAATTTTAAATGCAGTTTTTGGTTTCTCAAACTTTAAGAGCTGAAAGTGGAACCAGGTGTGTGTGTGTGTGTGTGATTTCGTTACAGTCAGGTAAAGCCTCTACAATAATTCAGAGGAACCCAACAACCACTCTGTGTGTATAGGCACCCAGTGCATCATGGGAATCCCCCAGCAGCTTACACCTACTGCAGCCTAACTGAGGGAGGATTCGGGGTCACCTGATCCACATCGCACCGCGCTCCTCCGTCAGTATGTCAGAGTCCAGTGCAGACGTCTCTAACACGTCGGTCCCTCTCTTCTCTCTCGTCTCAGTGTCGCTGATACAAACGTCTGTTTCAGCCTTTCATTCGTCACCATACTTTTTTCTACCCTTTATTTTTTAGACTGGACCCTGCAGGTATTTGTTGTTGATCTTACAGGCTGAATGTCATGACTGAGGAGATCATTCGGTGAATACAGATACCTGCAGAGCGCACGTTTCCCTCTGGATAGCAGCTCAATTCGGGAATCTGGTGGATGGCGTTACAGTCTGAACATCATCCAGATGATCTCCACGTTACAGCGATAATAATCCATGTGAAATGATTCACGCTTGTATCAGCATGTAGATCAGCTCTGATAATTAATGAACCTCCACTCTGCTGCTGCTGCAATCTCTAATTAACTGATTCTAATCAGACGCCACGCTGCATCCCTCCTCCTCACCCGCCCCTCCTTTTAGCCATCAGCGTGGAGGAGGCGAAGGGAGTGGGGAAGGAAAGAAAACAACGAAGGACAAAGAAGGGAAACAAGAGAGGAGAAGTAGGACGAGATGTAGACAAAATGAGGAGATTAAAGGATAATGATGGAAAATGTAAAAAAGAGGAAAGAAAGGATGAAGATGGACGAGATGAAAGAGGAGACAGAGGCAGGGGGTGGAGGGGTGTAATCATGTGGATACCTCAGAGATGGTAACCACGGGAGCACAGCAGCTGACCTCCAATCATCTTTCGTACCTGAAATTTAATGTTTCATCTGTCTGAGAGAGGTGTGTGTGCGCCTGTCTGTCTATCTCTGTGGGGACCAGTGTCAGCTTGGCATCCTGTGAGGACAGCTGTGCAAAGCGAGGACAGTTTGAGGCTTCAGACTCGACCTGCTCTGGATTTTCGTTCCTGAGCTCTCATAGAGCAGCTTTGCATGGTTCAAATGATCCTTGTTTAGCTCCTCCCCCTCCAAATCACCACGTTTGTGTTTGTCAGGCATCTTTACCTGAGATTCCCCTACAACGAGACCCATAGAGCTGTAACTCTAACTCAGACACAACAAGGCCTAAAACCCACTTCCTGCTGCTCTTACAGTCACTGAGTTTTGTGTTTAATGTCTTATTAAAGTTCGGAATAATGTTTTTCCCTCCAACAGGAAAAACATCAGTAAAATCCTCTCCAATGAGGAAGCCTCATGTGACCGTGGTGCTTTCACAGATTTACTCTTCAAAATTAATTTGCATGAATTTGACGAGATGATGTGGAAAAAACAAACCACAGAGTCAAAACGTTCATTTATACAGAACGTTTTTAGAAACCACTCCATCGCTGTGCTCTGTGCACAAAGGACACAGCTTTCAAAACATTAACCAAACAGTTTGTATCACCATCAGCTGATGGAGGGGCGGTAACGGTGACGTCGCGGTGATGTCACAGTGATGTCACAGTGGTGCGCTCATTCAGAAAGAAGCTTCAAAATAAGGCGCAGGTGTTTCAGTCCAAGCCTGTTTTCTAAAAGGACTTCACTGTTTGACAAGCTGCTACAAAGCCCGAACATTTATCACAAATCTGCCCACCGGGTGAGCATCAGCTGCCGCTGCCACACGCGCTCACTCGCTGTTCTAAAGGCTCCGGTTCCTGAAGTGGATTTCCTGTTCAGGTTCTCAGTCAGTCAGTACCAGGCTCAGTACTCATTTACTTTTAACAGTGAAAGAACCACTCATCCCACAATGTATTGCAAATCCCAGCTCACACAGCGAGCAGCGTCCGGCCTTCTTGAGCTGAGTCGTGGTCCTTGCTGTGGTGCTGTTCAGTAGTGTGCGTGCATGGCCTGGTTGGCCTGTTTTGCAGGTTTCCGGGACATCGTTGAAGTTTTTGTTAAAACAAGGCCGACGTCACACAGATGTGTGGTTCAGCTACACCAGGGCTGCCCAATCCCAGTCCTCGAGAGCTACTATCCTGCAGCTTTTAGATGCATCCCTACTCCAACACAGCTGAATCAAATGGTTTGATTACCTCTTCAGCATGCCATCGTGTTTGGCAAAGGCCTGATAACAAGCCATTCATTTGATTCGGGTGTGTGGGAACAAGGATGCATCTAAAAGCTGCAGGACGGTAGCTCTCGAGGACCGGGATTGGGCACCCCTGAGCTACACCATCATCACCACGGAGAACATGAATAGGGTTTTTACATTAGGAATATCATTACCAATAGGATATGTGTTCATCCACCCCTGAAAATAGTCCCAACAGCTATTTCATCCAAAGCAGGTCAGAAACGGTGTCTGCCAACCAGCTGCTGAGAGAACATTAAGGGCGGCGTTTTAAAGGTGTAGCAGCCAGCAGGGGGCAGTGCTGGTCTGACTCCTCCCATGTATCACAGCCTCGCTCCTCACTTTGGTTCCTCTTCTAACGACGTGCCAGCGACTGATCATTTCCTCTCAGCACTCTGGGCCTTTGGGTCTATCAGCCTGTCGTCTTATCTGTTCTTACCAAGTTCTTGTTGTAAACATGGAGGTCCAGGTGACCTGTTCACTGAATCTGGGCCTTAGCGATCTACCTGGAAAGATGTTCAAGCACGTCGTGTCACGGTCCAGTTGAGCTGCGTGGACTCTGTGAGTCCATCCCACACAGTCAAAGCTGACCTGATGTTTGGAGGAGGACGAGCAGCCTCGGGCTGACAGACCATCACCGCCCTGCAGAAGGTGAGAAACAACGGACACAAGAACCTCTTTTTGTTTCCTCTATGACTTATTTTCATATTATTCAGCATCCAGCCTGCGTGCCAGCTTTCATATCGAGAGTACAGACTGAAGGTTGAAGCAAAAATAAAACATTTAAAAAATCTTTTTCTGATTTGGCTGTGTGTGTCAAAGTCATCAGGTAAAACTGAACTTTTCCCACATTTAGAGTAAAACGCGTGAAATATGAAGCCCCTCTAATGAGACAATATTTAATTCCAAACAATCCCTGTGAAATCTCCTGCTGGTCTGCCTGCCAGGAAAACACGCAGATTAGAAATTCCTTTGAAGGAAGTTTAACGTGATATTAAAGCGGTCGTCAACCCAACAACTTCTTCAAAGATCCTCGCTGCTACTGAAAAAGGCTTCTCACATTATCTTTAACCACCACACCTTTCATTCAGCCGAGTCCACAGAGAGCAGACTGAGCTGAGAGGGTTCAGGCTTCACTGCAGGGACTGTGAACATCAACAGCGCACACCTGAGCACAGGTGTGCGGATTTCAGCTGCATAGATGAGCTTTTACACTGCGGGAGCCTTCCACTGTATGTGCCTGAAGAAAAAGAAACTGGACGCCTGTATGAACACATTTAGAGCTGCCTCACACCGTGACGACGAGGCTGTCTTATTTAAACACGCATTCATCAGTACTAATAATGATAATGATACATGTCTGTTTATAAAGGTCTATAAAGGATTTTCCTTACATAAAAGTGTCCTCACGTCCCTCATAAGTGCTCCTGTTCCTCACGTTGCTCGGTGTTCTCCAGAAATATTTATTGTTGGACACTTTATTAAAAACCACATGCAGCCGCTCCGACAGCAGCTCCTGAACAACTCATGGAAAAGCACATCTGTGCTTCCACACGTCTTCAAGTCGTGCACACGAATCCGTAGGTGATGCATTTTTCAGTAGGAAGTGTGCTTTTTGGGCAGAGGCGTAACCATGGCAACAAAGAAAGCACGGTTTAAAAAAGGTGCCAACCTTTGAAGAATGTGAACCCCGGCCATATTTATCTAAACCTAACGCTGTCAAACACCTAAACCTAACCAAGCGCCATGTTTTTAATAATAAATGACTTACTGAAACATCATAGATCAACACCACCTCTGCTCCAACCTCCAAACACCAACTCCTTTGTCTCTATGAAAGTGCAAAAGCAGACTCACACTGGGGTGTTATTTTCCAGCTTTCGTTCCTAATTTTGAATTTTCCAAACAGTGTAATCATAAGAAAAGAAAAAGCTTTAAAAAATATTTTAGCTGCCTTCCTTTAAAATCCTCATGACTCACATGGAAAAATATGAAATAAAAGATGTTCCTGAAAAGATGCAGAGAGAAATAATAGAAGTTCAGTAAAACAGATTCTTTCACAGCCTGTTATTGAAAAAGAAAAAAATCCCCTGAGGGCCAAAATTAACATTCACAGAAGCAAAAGATAAAAACTGGGTCACAGCAAAGTTTGACACTTCCTGCTTGAATGTATTCAAACCTGCCTGTCAACAAAAAGTAAGCCATATCTATCTAATAGACTCCAGTTTGTGCATGTAAATGGAGAGTCCTCTTCACACACTGAGGTTAATTATGGAGTTCCACAGGGTTCAGTGCTAGGACCAATTCTGTTTACATTATACATGCTTCCCTTAGGCAGCATCATTAGAAGACATAGCATACATTTACACTGCTATGCAGATGACACCCAGCTCTATCTGTCCATGAAGCCAGATAACACACACCAATGAGTTAAACTGCAGGAATGTCTTAAAGACATAAAGACCTGGATGACGCTAACTTTCTGCTTCTTAATTCAGATCAAACTGAGGTTATTGTACTCGGCCCTGAAAATCTTAGAAATATGGTATCTAAGCAGATTCTTACTCTGGATGGCATTACCTTGGCCTCCAGTAACACTGTGAGGAACCTTGGAGTCATTTTTGACCAGGACATGTCCTTCAATGCACATATTAAACAAATATGTCAGACTGCTTTCTTCCATTTGTGCAACATCTCTAAAATTAGAAATATCCTGTCTCAGAGTGACGCTGAAAAACTAGTTCATGCATTTATTACTTCCAGGCTGGACGACTGTAATTCATTATTATCAGGAAGTCCTAAAAACTCCCTGAAAAGCCTTCAGCTGATCCAAAATGCTGCAGCAAGAGTCCTGACAGGGACTAGAAAGAGAGAGCAGATTTCTCCTGTTTTGGCTTCCTGTTAAATCCAGAATTCAAAATCCTGCTCCTCACATACAAGGTCTTAAATAATCAGACCCCATCTTATCTTAATGACCTTGTAGTACCATATCACCCTATTAGAGCACTTCGCTCTCGCTCTGCAGGCCTACTTGTTGTTCCTAGAGTATTTAAAAGTAGAATGGGAGGCAGAGCCTTCAGTTTTCAGGCCCCTCTTCTGTGGAACCAGCTTCCAGTTTGGATTCAGGAGACAGACACTATCTCTACTTTCAAGATTAGGCTTCAAACTTTCCTTTTTGCTAAAGCATATAGGCAGGGATAGCTCAGTAGGTAGAGTGGTAGCCCCATGATCGGAAGGTCGGGGGTTCGACTCCACTGAACGGCTACCCTGAGGTACCCCTGAGCTAGGTACCGTCCCTACACACTGCTCCCCGGGCGCTGCACTGGCGGCTGCCCACTGCTTCACTGGGTGAATGGGTTAAATGCAGAGGAACTATTTCCCTATGGGGACTAACACGCACACTTTACTTTACACTTTACTTTACATAGTTAGGGCTGGACCAGGTGACCCTGAATCCTCCCTTAGTTATGCTGCAATAGACGTAGGCTGCCGGGGATTCCCATGATGCATTGAGTTTTTCCTTTCCAGTCACCTTTCTCACTCACTATGTATTAACAGACCTCTCTGCATTGAATCATATCTGTTATTAACCTCTGTCTCTCTTCCACAGCATGTCTTTATCCTGTCTTCCTTCTCTCACCCCAACCGGTTGCAGCAGATGGCCCCGCCCCTCCCTGAGCCTGGTTCTGCTGGAGGTTTCTTCCTGTTAAAAGGGAGTTTTTCCTTCCCACTGTCGCCAAAGTGCTTGCTCATAGGGGGTCATATATTATGGGATATAGTTATTTTGTTACTTCATTAGAGTTATTTGATATTATATTTGCACTATCTTGCTGTATATTACTGTATATTAGTATTTCTATTGTGTATATAGTATATCTTATTCCTCTCTTGCTGCATTGAGCATGTGTATGACAAAAGAATTAACCGCTTCTTATCTTATGAATGTTGGTTTTTCTCTGTATGTATTTAAATAAATTGAATTTCTTGTACAACATTAGCATGTTTCTGAACAACAGGCAGCCTGAAGGAAGCATCACTGAAAACTGCTGACGTTGTGTTGTTAGCAGTGACTTTATCGTGTTTACAGCCTCCCATGAAACTGATTGTGAAAGACTAGCTGCAGACATTTTCCTCTAACTCATTCTGGCGTGTAAAATCTGCCTGACAACAGTTAATTGTGCACAAACAGCAGGCCTGTAGAGAAGTTTAATGTCTCCCCGCCTGGATCCACAATCCCGTTTAGCATATAGCGCTGTTTGTCTTTGATCCTGACCTGCTTTAGATCCTGGAGAAAAGCCCTCATTAGAATATCAAAGTTGATCTGTTTTACCCTCAAACTCATCTTCTGACGGCTGAGCCCGAGAACTTCACCTCCGCCGAGGAGTTGTTTCCCCGAGGAGAGCGCCGCGAGCTGCGAGCCGCTCTGCTGGGAGACAACGAACCGAAGAACAAGCTGACAGAGCCAGGCGCTGAAGTTGTATAAGAGGAGGATTTCATGAATTATGGGAGGTCAGAGGTCAGGAATATGAACTGGACCAGAACTCACAGAGGAACAAATGAAGATCATCAAAAGTCTGAGTAAGCATTTACTCTGCAATAACAGAAAATAAATGTCTAAATACAAACAGTGAAGATGTTTTCTATTTGAAAGGTGCAAAAATTCCCCAAAAGATGAGATGCAAAATAAAATCTATAAACAAAATCCAACAATTTGAATCTGATGGCAAAACGTCTGAACAGAAAGCTGGAGGAACATTTAGCAGCTAGAATAAAACGGCTCTTTATTTTCCTTCTACATGTGCAACCAAACTGTGGTCATGTTAACTGGCAGCAGGTAACATGAAGCTAAAGAGGGGTGTCAAAAACACCATTACAAAAAGAAGGTAGAAGAAGACTTCTCCAACTCCAGCCCCCGACGCATGTGGCAAGAACTCCAGACCATCACGGACTACAGGATCATCAAACCCTCCCTCACATCCTCTGATGTCTCCTTCCTCAACGAGCTCAACAACTTTTATGCTCGTTTTGAGCGAGGGAACCCCACAACCACAACCAAAGCAGACGTGACGCCGGACCACCAACCTCTGACTCTCTCCCCCACCGATGTAGGAGCGGTGCTGAGCAGGATCAATGTCCACATGGTCCTGATGGCATCCCCGGGCGTGTTCTCAGAGCGTGTTCTGGGGAGCTTGCAGGAGTGCTGACAGACATATTCGACCTGTCCTTGGCCCACGCTGTGGTACCGGCCTGCTTCAAATCCACCTGCATCGTCCCGATACCCAAAAACTCCAACCCATCTTGCCTCAATGACTACCGCCCAGTAGCACTCACCCCCATCATCACTAAGTGCTTAGAGCAGCTGGTCCTAGCACACTTCAAATCCTGTCTCCCCCCCACCCTGGACCCCCACCAATTCGCATACCGCCAGAACAGGAGCACAGAGGATGCAGTCTCCATCGCACTGCACTCTGTCCTCTCACACCTGGACAACAACAACACCTACGCCAGAATGGGTGTTTTTCTGTGTACATTCCTAAACACATATCTGTACTTTCTGCTCCTTACATTCTTACAAATGTTGGACACATTTGAGGGGAGTTATTAATACATGTGAGCCTTTAAGTATCAGACTGACTTAAACCTAAACAGAAACACCTGAGAGGAAATCCTGTTAATGGGCTGAATGACCACAGGTGTCACATAAAAAGAGATGAAAGAAGAAATGGTACTGCACTGTGGCGGACAGTAAGCATGGACAAGATAAACTCAAAAAGACAGCTTTATTATGCTGCTGCTGCTCGAAACACAAACTCGTGAAGAATGAAGCAAACTAGAAGCTCAGAACTTAAACAGGGGAAACCGGAAATAGTAGAAAACCAGGAGCAAAGTAACAGTGGAAACACAGGGCTTAGATACACCAGGGAGCAACGAGCTGGGACTAACGAGACAAGGGGAAGCAAAACAGGAAACACAAGACGATTACAAAGACGCAGACTAGACACTGAGACACGACCGACTGGGGAGACAGAGGGGACAAAGAGACAAGAGCGACTAGACGAGGAACACAGGACAGGCAAAGAAACAAGCCTAAATCCTAGGACTAAGAATAAACACAAGCAGAAAACCAAAAACATGAATAACAATAACCAAAGAATATAAATTAGCCACAAACCATAAACACTGAGTCAGGAGACTCAGGACAAACCGTGTGTCACAGTCAGGGGTTACAGTGGGTCAGTCTATTATTATCATTATTATCATTATTATTGGCACAACAGCAGAACGACTGCAGGTGTCATAGGCTGTGGTCAGCATCTAGCTGGCTCTACAGAAGAGGAGCGAGCATGAAGGGAGCGACGATTTTAAGTGTCAGGTCATCTGAAAGCAGCATTTCTATGAGCTCAGCCAACATCAGCAAGCAGTTTGTCTCACAGTGTGCTGCAGCTAAAGTCTGGCTGCTGATTTGACAGGGAGAGAAAAGACAGAGAGCTAAGTTCACTCAGAGATGGAGACAGATGATAAAGAAGGAGAGAGTTTAGAGTTAAAGGACGGACTGAAACGAACTGAGACAGACTGACTCTGGTATTTAAAGACTGCATGAGAATCCTCTGCAGGTCAGCGCAGGATATACAGGTGAGTTTGCTGCACTGTGATTGGTTTACAGTAAAGACCATCTACTGGAGCTGTCAGTAGGAATTATTGTGAGTTTGATTGTTTTCCCCACACTGAGACATTACAGCTGATTTTAGGTTCCCCACCTGCTGAATCCACTTTAACCCCTGACTGTGCACATTTAGTCTGCCTCTGTGGTTGATAAGGCTCTGTCCTTATTTTTTTTTCTTATTTTTTAATAAGAAAAAAAAAAAAGATAAGGCTCTGTCCTTTGACTCACATTTGGGAAAGAGAAAAACCTCCAACAATGACTGAGACTTTTAACATCTCATCTGAATTATAATCCTTTTTTATAAAGTTTGATTGAATCTGTTTTAATGTTTTGCATAATTGCTTGGTACGGTAATTTGCCTTTGACTAATAAGACCAGACTTGCTAACCTGGTTAAAGTTGTTGGTCAGATTTCAGGGAGGTCTCAGGTCCAGCTTGTGGGCTTTTCTAACAGGCAGGTGCTGAGGAGGCCGACCTCGGTCAAGTTGAGTTCAGACCATCCTCACTTTAATGACTCTGAGCTGCTTCCTTCAGGTCATTGGTATAAAATGCCTGCAGTGAAGACTGAGAGACATGGAGTGTCTTTTATAGCCTTTGCTGTTATCATGGTTAATAGCAAGTGGTGATACCATCACTGCTACACATCGCACTCTGTTGATGCTACTGATAACATTTGGGCTGTTGTCTCTGGGCCTTGTTGTTGTGTGTGTTGTTTCATGTGTGGACATACTGCAATTTGATTTCCCATTGGGGACAATAAAGTTACCATTGACAACGGAGGCAAGAGATAATACATATAACTGTTTATATGTATTAGATAGCGTTTAGAGCATTTAAATACCGTCCTTATTGCCTTTGTGCATTTTTCTATATGCTGCATTTAGAATAAACATAATAGTATAATATTCTAATAATAAGAATAAAAAGGATGTCGGAGGTACTGAAGGTGCTAATCGGCTATTGCCAGGTTTTTTTGAGTTGGATAGTAATAAATAAATAAATAATGACAGATAACAGATGAAATATGGGTTTCATTATTTAGGGGCAGACAGTGAGACAAATAAATGATGAAAGCAGGAAGCAGAAGGATCTGACTCAGGAAGAGAAGGCAAGTCCAAAATAACACAGGAACCTGTGAACACCAGGGCAGGTGGGCCAGCTGTTAGAAAATCTGCTTTTCTGAAGCTTTAGAAGAGTCTAACAACGTTAGGCAGGAAGTCCAGACAACAAAAGAACAACCACACAGGACGAGGAAACCCCACAGCGATCTGGGACGCACCAAAACCACCACCACAAACTGCAAAGGAAACCTCAGAGGTCAAAGGTTATTCATTCCTTCCATTTGCCTAAGCCACTTTAATGATCTTCACTCGTTTCAAAGAAAGAGAGTCACGCTAACATAGAGCTTTTAAATTTAAATAATGTTTGGGTAAACATAAGGCATGAATCCCGTGTTAGAGGCAGATGGAAATGCTCTGCAGCATCAGTGGGAGTCAGCTGAGGAATGAGGTCTCCTGAGTGCAGACCGCCTGTTCTGGTTGAAGGACAGTTTGATGCAAAAAAGTTTCTTCATCAGAGAATCAGGTCAGCAGTCGAGTCTTTGATATGCAGATGTTTTTATTTTTGTTCTGATGAAAACAGCATTAAAAGCCAACTGCAGGGAATTAAATTACCTTCGACTCACAGATCTGAAGCTCAACACAAATTAACGCCCATAAGATCATTTAAATGCAATCACAAACTTTACCTTCTTTCATTCTGCCGTTAGGTTTGATCTGAAAACACGTTTGTGAGCATGAGTGACTATGGAAGGAACAAAAAACAACCACTTTGATGCTACAGAGAACAACAGAGGCAGAGATATGTAAATGTAAAACAGAAAACACACACCAGTCATCATCCATAGCACCTCCAGCATCCATAAAAGCCGAGGTCAAGACGGCCTCTGAAGGCAGCGCAGGACTCGGATTGTTTGTTTGCCAAAAGGACATATGTGAGAAAAGAGCGTTTCAGCGCTGAGGGCTGAATCCAAAAGAGGCAGAGAAACACAGAAATTTAAAGAGCACATTATCATTGAGAAGACTGCGCTTTATTCACAAACAGGTATCTGTACCGCGATCAATCAGACACAAACAGACGAGGGGCCGATGGCGCGATATGGCAGCCTGGCTTCTGTCAGTCTGCCCCAGGCCAGCTGTGGCTACAACCGTAGCTGCCTCCACCAGTGTGTGAATGTGAGAGTGAATAGTGGCATTGAAAAGCGCTATATAAATCCAATCCATTATAAACCACGATCAATCAGACACAATCACGATCAATCAGACTTAATCACAATCAAGATGACCACGACATGACAGATGTTTGTTTGACAGATGTTTGTTTGACAGATGTTTGTTTGTAAGTTGGTAAGTTGAACAGGAGCTACATACAAAACAGGTAAATAAAAGCAATCACGGGAAAAACACCTGATTTGTAATGCGTCAGAATCATGTTTATGAGGTAGGCTGTCTTAAAACACGATGCGAGTGACCTGTCAATCAGCAGATGGCTCCGCCCTAAACGCCTCTGTTTTATCGTCTGTTTGATCTGAACACCTTTTTGCAATGTGCTATCCATTAATACCATAAACGCGCCTGGTAGGAGTTTACTGAGCCGAGCAGGCTGCTTGTTTTATCACAATCAAGAATAGAATAGAACAGCATAGAATAGAATGGCCCTTTATCGTCACTGTAGATGTAAAACATACGCCTGTACGCGCCGCCATCCTGGAAGTACAAACTAGCAGAGTTGCCCGATGCTGGACAGCAGAGAGAATGCTGCTTTAAGACGATTCTGGATCAGATTAAAAAAGGGTTTTAGTAAATATTTTTAAATCTGAGCTGATGCCTGATTCCTGCAGCGTTCATCATCTACTTGTTTAGTGATTGTGTCTTTTTTCACCCCGTGACCTTTAACCCCAACACAGCTGCTGGAAGTGTTTATATTTGCGGTTCTCAGGGAAGTCGATGTGAGTGTTGGCAGCCAGCCCTGACCTCTCTTCTCTTCGAGTTTGTTTGTTTGCTCTCTGAGGAGGAATTTTATCTGTTGGTAAGTCTGAAAGTTAAAAATCTGACGGTTCTGGACGAATGTGTTTCATCAGACAACAAAAGGACAACAAAAGGACAACAGGCGGTCATTCTGTGGTTTGAGACACAAGTGAGTCAGTAAAACTCACTAATGCCTCTATTTGTCTCACAGTCCAACTTTTTAAAGACAGACTCTGTTTTCCACAGTTTTTTCACAGCATCCATAGTTTCACCTCAGCCCAGCATGTCCTCCATATGCAGAGATGGGCAGTAACGCGTAATCAGATTACTTTTTTCAAGTAATGAGTAAAGTAAGGGATTACTATTGCAAAAACGGTAATTAGATTACTGTTACTTTCCCGTAGGAACGCTGCGTTACTAAAACCGTGATTTTTTGCGAGAATGTCTCACGACAGTGACGTAAGCGAGTGCGACGTTCGTGACAACAGCTGTGTGCAGATTAACAATGGATCATATATCGAGTGCAGGAGAGAGTATGAGCGTGCAGCGTTTAAAGCGTGGAAGTACTGACCTTACTTTGAGTTTGATTCCATAAAGAGTGACAAAAACATTAGTGTCCGCTGTGCGTGGGAAGAAAACTTCTTTTTACAGCGAAAAACCCCTAAACTTCCAAACAAGCACCGAGTAGCTACGACGTAATGGGAAACTCACAGAGAAACTCACGGATTCTTCCACTGACCGCGGCACACCTGCACCAGGGTAAACCTCCGCCTACCCCACTCCTGCTTTACAGGTGAAAATAGAGCAACAGGACCGCTGAGTCTTTGACTTTATTTATTTTCTGCTGTGTTTTACTTGCATCTATTTGAAAGACTGAGTGTAAACACAACAAATATTTTATTTTATGTGCTGGAATGTGCAGAAAATAGCTTTAAATGTTAAACTAATTTCTTCCAGTCAGAGAATGTTGCAGATAATTAAATGTTTGCTTGATGCATGAAGTTAAAAGATTAAAACTAATAAAACAAGTTTTAAAAAGAGACTTTTCCATTTGATTACATTTTGTATGATGGATTATGCAGAAAAAGTAGAATTGGGCTGAAAGATCTATCACTTTATCACCTATTCAGGTTGTAAATCGTGTTTTTAAAAAGTAACTAAGTAACTAATTACTTTTGAAAATAAGTAATCAGTAAAGTAACGGGATTACTTTTTGGGGGAAGTAATCAGTAATTCGTTACTGATTACTTTTTTCAAGTAACTTGACCAACACTGTCCACGTGTGTGCATGCCATCACTCCAGGAATAGCGTCAGCTTTAAAAATACGTGATTGGCTTTGCCAACCAATCAAGTATGAGTTTGGATCCACATTCACAAGAGACAGCTGCTGTCCTTGTTTTCTCTGCAGGTCCTGGGAACCAGCCGATCTGAAGCACCAGGGTCAGGAGGCGCAGTCTGCTGAGCTCTGCCCTGAGAGAGAGGAGCTCTGTGGGCTCAGAGAACAGTGAGACCTCCCGACCTCCTCTGGAGACAAAACCAAAAGGTTCAGCCCTTAAAATAAATTCACTGCTTCATCACACAGCCTCAAAGGAAGCTTCCTGACCTTCACTGCTCTGCTGCTACATGACCTCTGACCTCCTCACAGGAAAGCAGAGCGTGTCTCCTGAAAGCGCTGTTAAAGCTGCTTTAGACACCGCCCTCGTGCAGCTCGAGTTTCTCTGAATTTGTTCTTTTCCTGCAGACGAGCTCGTGGCGTCCTCTGCGGGGAAACGCTGCTCTGAAAAGAAAATTAAACACCCTGCAGGGATCAGCAGAGGTACACATCGCATTAATGGGATTTATTCAGCACAATAACTGAATTCACACACACACACGCTTCAGGCAGCGAGAAGAAAGGCCCGGAGAGACGGCTCCGAGCTAACAAACATCCATCCAGGAAGTGTGCGCTCCGAGTTTGTCCCAGAAAAGAAGGACTTTGAGTTAACCCTTTGTCTCTGCTGCTACGTCTGAAACGCCTCAGGCTCCAATCACTGATGCAGGATACAGACATTAATTAGGTGGTAATACTGCAGTAATACTGCAGTAATCTGAGCCTGAAAAGTAAAAGCCTCCTTCTGAGTTACAGTCATTTGGACCAATCATGCTTCACTGCTATGATGTGATTATTAAGACAGATGAAAACTTGTGTTTTTATAGCACGTCTGTTTTGTATTGTGCAGATTTTCATCTGACATTTATTTAAATGTCGGCACACGAGGACCAGATAGGAAGGCGGGAGGATGCACAGTCTGTTGGAGCACCAAAGCGTCTTTACAGTAACTTTGCTCCATGCTTGAGTAAACTGGCTCAACCCAAAGCACTGAAAATCTGACTCCGCCCACTCTGACCTCACGTTTACCTGAAGTAACGGGACCAAAGTTTTGGCCTCCGGACACAAGCAATGAAAGTGGTGACGATGTGGAATCATGTAAGTGGGTCACTGACACCTCTGTTTAAATAACCTGTGACCTGCAGTTCAAACATCCTTTAAATGAAGCTAACAGGTAATCTTTGATTTTTTTATCAAAACCTGTTTTACTTTCATATCATTTTAAATAAAGAACACAGTTCCATCGCTGCGCTTACATATACTTATGTATACATGTAAAGAAAGCCATGAAGACCCCGGGGTCCTCTGAAGTATCCGTTACAGCAGACTTCCCAAAGTGTGGGGCCCGCCCCCTAGGGGGGGTGCAGAGCCATCGCGGGGGTCCAAAACGCTTGGACACTGCTAGCACAGCGCCCACACAAACACAAAGCAGGAGATGAAGCATCGCTGAATATGTTTCCAAACCAACTTCATTCTAAGCCAAAGACTAGAAACTCTGGTGAAGCAAATCTTCCCTTTGGCTTCACCTGCACAGGTGCTGAGGTAGGTCTCCCTGCAGGATTGGTTTCCCTGCATCAGGAGCAGCGCTGGGCTGTTTAAATCACAGATAAACAGGATCCCACAGCTGTTTATGTTTTTAAACCCATTTTGCACAGAGAGGCATTTTTTGAAAAAGGTATTGATGCAATGTTGAACATTATTACACAGGAAAAAACAACTACATGTAAAATAATGACACCGTGACGCCTCTGCCTTTGTAATGGAGGGACAGTAACTGTGTGTAAAACCTGCAGACAGTCAGATTAACAGTATTTTGTCTCTATCATTCTGCAGTTCATCTCATGTAAACAATAACATGGCCACAGCGTGACGTGAATAAAGGCACATACCTTTGACGCTGCGTGACCAACTCTGTATTCCTCGTGATGCTGCAGGATTATAGACTGGAATGACCTGCTCTCTATGTTAGTGGATTTATATAAGAAGTGAAGAAAATAAGAATAGCACCATGTGTTGCAAATACTGTAAATGGTGCTTCTAAAGTAGACACAGAAATGAAAAATACCTAAATACAGTACAAGTATATTCAGGAAAGAGTAAATGTACTGAGATTAGCAGTACGTCTGTCCAGTGGCATCGGGGGTGTCTTTTCACGCGCCGTTATTATCCAATAGTTAGTTTGGCCACTAGTGTGTGCTCTCACTTCTAATGTTGCTTTCTGGGATGATGAGTTGCCGTAAGTTAATATAATAGGTTTCCTGGTTCTGTGGTTTAAAACAAGTCTCGTGTTGGAGGTCCTGGGAATGAGCGCCAGCGAGGGTCCTCACAAAGGCAGAAAAACAAACGTGTGTGTGTCAGCTTGTCAGAATATCGGGCGATGGCGGCCGTGTTTCTGTGAATTTTTGCGTCTGTTATTGAAAATCAGCTGCTTCAGTGAGATCTGTTAAAGGTTCAGAACAGCTTCAACACTGTTTATTCCTTTCACAGGATGTTTGATCCTCACCTGTATCTCCTGTCATCTCGACCTGCCTCAGTCTGCTCCGGCCTCCTCACATCAGCTGCAGATGTGTTTCACACCTGACTTTAAGTCTTACTTTAAGTAGTTCCTGTTCTTATTACACACCTGAGCGTTAGGATCACCAGTGTTACCTGTGTTTTTCTCAAACGTGACATTATTGATGGATATTATTTTATATTTACGTCACCGTCTGTTGATGTCTTCTGTGGACAGGTTTGACTTTGATCTTTCTAAGAATCAAGTCCAAACATTTATCCTCATCCATGACTCAGGAGGCGATGGAAGAATGGCGTGGAAAAACCTTTTATGTTGCATCTGATTGGTGAAATATGGCAGACGTGACCACAGATGACCTCGTCCTGACTGATCCTCGCGTAGTTCTAGTCTGAGAGTCCTGTTAAGGAGCAGTGGACTCTGTGGACTTTAGGAAGCAGGCCCAGGGATGCAGACTGCCATCATCTCTGATGGTTGAGAAAAGGTAAAGTTGTTTTAAGCTGTTATTGTTGGACACAGCAGGTCACTTTGACACATTTAGAGTTTCTCTGAAATTCTGGTTATTTTCACTTCCTCCCAAACACGTCTGATGTGAGCAGGTCAGTCTGACCTCAATGCTTTCATGTACAAAAACAGCTGTTGTTGTTCTCTCTTCTGCCGGCTGCACTTCTCAGTCTGCATTTCACGAAACAAAAAGGAACCAGTTTCATTTTAGTGCCTGTAAGAAACAACACCGGTGGATTCATACTGTGCTAGTTATCATCATCATCATTATCCTCATCATTATGGAGAAGGTTCTGGGGTCAAACAGCCTTCATGTGACAGTTTCCATGGGTTTGGTCTGTTGGGATACGCTCCAGCCTCGGTCTATCTCATATCCCTGTGTGGGATTATAGACTATGTGCACGTTAGCATGTGCTACTTCCGGTGCAGAAACTCCTGTGGGGAGCTTTGTTTCCGGTGTCCTATTCGCGCCTGGTTTATTGTCCAAAACAAGTTAAGCAAATGAATGAATCAAGCAGCGATTTACATTTCTATAGATGTCTCGGGCATTTACCCAATATATCTGTAAATGATGTTCATCGACTTGTTGATATTTTTCCCCGCGCCTCAGAGCAAAAGAGAAAAGGGATTCAAATGTTATATTTCTCAGCTGTCCCTCATTTATCGCGGGTGTTATGTTCTAAAAATAACCAGCGAGAGGTGAACTCAAGTAGCCAATTTTATTTTTTGACGGTGCAAAACGTTTCGTGGACATCGTGGACATACAGCACTGCACTTCAGAGTCACACTGCCAGCGATCGTGGTGAGTGTTCCCACCTTCTGCTCTTTGTAACTTAACGCCATCTTTCCGTTTTCGAGTTTTGGACATGATTTTGGAGGATATCTTCGCAGTAGCGATTGACCGCAAAGTAAAGCTACCGGAAAGGTACAACCCCACATCCGGTCTCAAACCAGGAAGTTAGCATTTTCTCGTGCACAGGGTCAATTGGTTCCAGTGCCCGAGCACACAGGAAGAAACACGTCAAAGGGCGTGGTTACAGAGCTCCTTGTTTTGATCTGTATTATTATCCTGCATCCATCCATCTTCTTGCTTTATGGTGACGGAGGTTGTGTGGTCGGCAGTGTTTTCCAGTGATTGGAAAAGCGACCCTGATCTTATGAGCACAGGTGATGATCGGAGGTCGAGTGGCAGACTGAAAGCTCAGTCTGTCATGTGAACCCTGATGTTAAGTCAGTCCAACGGTCCATCTCACGCTTTGTTTTCATTATTTGTAACCAAGGTAACAAATGAACTCGATAAGTGTAGCAGCACCTTCGACGGAAACCAACGGCGCCTCCTGGAGCCAGACTCTGGAGACAAATATCTGTTGGTAACGCCTGGAGCGTCCGGGATCAACCAGGCGCACCGGGACCGCCACCTGCAGGGACTGTGGTCGAGCGCTGTGTCGGCACTGTGACCCCGGCATTGCTGACTGATCGCTGTCAAATATCAAAGCTTTACCTGACAGGGACGGTGACTGTGGGGCGATCGTGGCTCAAGAGTTGGGAGTTCGCCTTGTAATCAGAAGGTTGCCGGTTCGAGCCCCGGCTTGGACAGTCTCAGTCGTTGTGTCCTTGGGCAAGACACTTCACCCGTTGCCTACTGGTGGTGGTCAGAGGGCCCGGTGGCGCCAGTGTCCGGCAGCCTCGCCTCTGTCAGTGCGCCCCAGGATGGCTGTGGCTACAATGTAGCTGCCATCACCAGTGTGTGTATGGGTGGATGACTGGATGGATGACAGGTTGTGTAAAGTGCTTTGGGGTCCTTAGGGACTAGCAAAGCGCTATACAAATACAGGCCATTTACTGCATGTAATGTTGCAGATGTATGACACGTACACTGTGCTGCTTCAGCGAGCCTGACAGGCTGCTCGCAGACTCTCCAAACACAGACTCCTCACTGAAAGAAAACCTTTAGCCCACGGTGACTCCGAGTCTGCCTCCAGCCTTATGTTGGTCTACAGTCGTCATAATAATAATGATATATCTCCGGCTGTCCTGAAACTGCCCCCAGTCAGGAGCCAGTAAAACACAACAGTGTTATTTCAGGATTCTTTTCCACTAAATGGGATTATTTATTATCCTGATAAGATTTCCTCAAACATAACACCCGCCTGGATGAGAGATGAAGCCTGCCTTTTTCTTTTTGCTCCAGCTGTATTCCCACATCCACTGGATGTGACCTCAGGGATATTTGGGATGTTTCCATGGTGACCCCATCAACCCAATGGAGAGAGGCAGATCATGGAGTAACGAGTATGAAAGTAAACATCCGGAGTTCAACAAACATTCACAGGATTTCATCGGCAGATAAACTGGAACGAGTGAGGACACTGACGTCAGACAAACACACGCACTTATCTGTCACAGTCCCCAGTGTTACTGTAAATCTGTGACTTCATGGTGTTTATGACTGATAGTGTTTTGGGTTCTGCGTCGTATCCTGGCGTTCTTCTATGCTCTCTAAATTCTAGTTTCTTCCTGTGTTCAGTCTTCATGTTCATCATGTTGTTCCCAGGTCAGTCATCTCTGGGCTCCATGTTCCCTGTGTTCAGTGTCAAGTCCGTGCCTCTGTCTCGTGTTTCCTGTTTTACTTTGACGGTCCGTGTCTCATGTCAGTGTTTCTAGTTTAGCTTCCCCCGGTCTCGTCAGCTTTGATTGCTCCCCGCTGTGTTTAACCCTGTCAGTGTCGCGTCGTACTCTCATACCCGGCTGTGTTCTGTGTTATGCCCGGTTATGATTCCCAGTCTAGTTAGTTTCTGTTCCTTTTGCCATCCAGCAAATGAAGCTGAGTTTAGTTTTGTCGTCTCGAGTCCTGCATTCCTGCTGCACACCATGACAGTATCGACAGATAGATACAGAAACTCATCCTATGTGCAGAGCTGCATCGTCATATTAAACATGTCCAGAGTTTCTAATGAGCAGCTGGCGTGTGGGCCCAGCATCAGATAAATGAGGGTTCATCATTTTCTGATTGGATGAGATTCACTGGCTGGACTCGTTGTTTTGGTTCATACTCTGACAGAAGAGCTTAAATAAATCTTTCTGTCCACTTAAAGGTCAAAACAAATTTGCAATTCAAAGTTCAGCAGCGCCATGGTGCTAGAGCTGCTCCGAAACAGGAACCCGAACAAGCCTGGAAGGCTTTCTGGTAATTAGGCTTTGGGAATATTCAGCCGAAGAAACAAGATTCAAGTCGTAGAAATGAAAAGTTGTATTTTTCTCAGTAAACGGTTTTCTTTTTTCCTTGATCCTGTTTTAGCCTCTAAGACGCCGTCACAACGTCGAGCTGAAAACACTGATGCAGACTCTTTTGTGCCTGCAGCGATTCACTGACATGATTTCTGAGCACATTTCTTCTCCTGGTCCACGCCGAGGTTTCATTGCCTGCTTGGCAACGGCCTCGTCCCTGGGGCCGGAGGAAGGAGCTCAGAGCGCGCCCCCAATAATGAGTCAGTACATTTCTTTCCACAGGTCATTATAATCTCGTTAGCTAAGTCCCCTCCCAGCGACCGGAGCGCCGGAGGTCATTTTAGAAGTAATTCCATCACTGAGTAAATATTAGACTTCATGCAGAGAGATGTGTGAGGGCGGGGCTCACCTGACATTCACAGGTGAAGAGGAGCCGAGAGAAGAAAGAAGGGAGGATGCTGAGGATGAAGGTTGCTAATTAGAGCAGAAAGGCTGTAATTGCAGCTGCTCATTATGGTTTAGGAGAACATGGACACACACACACACACACACCGTCAGTACTAATTACCGTGCTGCAGAGAAACATCAGTGTGTGCGTGTGTGTGGTGGTTCACACTGGGCTGACTGGGCCAGTTTGTGGGGCTCGGTGCTGCTGAGAGGCTCTCTTCATCCTGCTCCTCAGCATCACACACACTCACAGGTATCAGGTTCCCTGAGTGTGTGATGCTGAGGAGCAGGTGGCCGTATCACGCTGATCATAAACATCTGTGGCTGCGCTAACCCCGACACACAGCAGGGGGCCGCCTGAGCAGCCTCATTCTTGACTATGACTGTTGTTTCAGAATCAGAATCAGAATCAGAATGGGTTTATTGCCAGATGTTGAGGTTTACAACATTAGGAATTTGCTGCGGTGCTTCAGTGCAAACAATAAGAATTAAAGTGCTATGTAGAAAGAAAGATATGTGCATGAGATATACATGAGATATATACATGAGAATAAGAATTAAGAGTGCTACGTAGATAGATATATACATGATATATACATGAGTGCAGGTGGTGATCAGTGCCAGACATGAAATGATGCAGTGACACAGCGTAGGGTCATGTGTTAGTGGCGGGGACAGTCATGTGGTTATTGTTCATGTGTCCAACAGCAGAGGGGAAGAAACTGTTCTTGTGGCGAGAGGTTCTGGTGCGAATGGACCGGAGCCTCCTGCCTGAGGGGAGCAGGTCAAACAGACTGTGTCCAGGGTGAGAAGGGTCAGCTGAGATCCGGGCTGCACGCCGCAGTGTCCTGGAGGTGTACAGGTCCTGCAGAGATGGGAGTCTGCAGCCAATCACCTTCTCAGCAGAGCGCACAACACGCTGCAGTCTCTGTTTGTCCCTGATAGTGGCTCCAGCGTACCACACGGTGATGGAGGAGGTGAGGATGGACTCGATGATTGCAGTGTAGAATTGCATCATCGTCCGTGTTGGCAGGTTGAATTTCTTCAGCTGCCTCAGGAAGTACATCCTCTGCTGGGCTTTCTTGATGACGGAGGTGATGGTGGGCTCCCACTTCAGGTCCTGGGTGATGGTGGTACCCAGGAAGCGGAATGAGTCCACAGAGGTGATGGGGGTGTCAGTCAGGATGATGGGGGGGAGTGGAGCTGTGTGCTTCCTGAAGTCCACAATAATCTCCACTGTCTTCTGGGCATTCAGCACCAGGTTGTTGTGGCTGCACCAGGACACCAGACGTTCAACCTCCCTCCTGTAGGCAGACTCATCCCCGTCAGAGATGAGCCCAATAACGGTGGTGTCATCTGCGAACTTGATTAGCTTGACAGACTGGTGGGTGGAGGTGCAGCAGTTGGTGTACAGGGAGAAGAGCAGAGGAGAAAGAACACAGCCCTGAGGGGAGCCGGTGCTGATGGTCCGGGAGTCCGAGACATTCTTCCCCAGCCTCACGTGCTGCTTCCTGTCCGTCAGGAAGTCAGTGATCCACCGGCAGATGGGATCAGGCACATTCATCTGGGAAAGCTTGCCTCGGAGATGGTCTGGAAGGATGGTGTTGAAGGCAGAGCTGAAGTCCACAAACAGGATCCTGGCGTAGGTTCCTGGGGAGTCCAGATGCTGCAGGATGAAGTGTAGGGCCATGTTGATGGCGTCGTCTACAGACCTGTTGGCTCTATATGCAAACTGCAGGGGGTCCAGGAGGGGGGCCGTGAGGGTCTTGAGATGGGAGAGAACTAGGCGCTCAAAAGACTTCATGACCACAGATGTCAGAGCCACGGGTCTGTAGTCATTTAGTCCAGTGATCCTAGGTTTCTTGGGGACAGGGATTATGGTAGAGGACTTGAAGCAGGCAGGCACATGACATGCCTGCAGTGAGGAGTTGAAAATGCCAGAAAACACTGGGGCCAGCTCGTTTGCACAGTGTCTGAGGGTGGCAGGAGACACACCGTCTGGGCCGGGAGCTTTCCGAGCATTCAGGTTCTTAAACTGCTTCCTCACATCTGCTTCATGAATATGAAGAGTTGTGGTGGGAGGAGGTGGTGTGAAATCCTCTTTTGTGTGGGGTGAGGAGGGGGGTGTTGTAGGTGAA
This sequence comes from Rhamphochromis sp. 'chilingali', assembly GCF_963969265.1. Lineage (NCBI taxonomy): Eukaryota > Metazoa > Chordata > Actinopteri > Cichliformes > Cichlidae > Rhamphochromis > Rhamphochromis sp. 'chilingali'. The sequence continues at coordinate 36,056,080 of NC_137944.1, forward strand.
CAGTTTGAAGGTGGTGATGGCTCTATGGAGGGGGGAGAGGTGGGGGAATGAGTGTCCAAAGTGCCTCTATTGTTGGGGTCGTTGGAGGTGTGAAGGCTGCCTGATGGCTCGTCAAAACGACAGTAGAAGTCGTTAAGGGTGTTGGCCAAGAGCAAGTCATCAGTGGAGTGGGGGGTTTTAGGCTTGTAGTTTGTAATATTCCTAAAACCTTTCCACACAGAGGCCGAGTCATTCTCTGAGATCTGCTGCTGCATCTTCTCAGAGTGCTGATGTTTGGCAATGTCCACTTCTTTAGTGAACCTGTACTTGGCCTCTCTGTAGCAGTCCCTGTCTCCGCTTCTGAACGCCTTACTCTTTTCCAGCCACAGCTTTTTGAGTTTAGGGGTAAACCAGGGTTTGTCATTGTTGTTGTTGTTGTTGTCATAATTAGCACATTGTTTGCTTGGCTAACACAACCACCGTGTGTTTGGACAGGAGGAGACCCTGAAGCCTGCAACGCCACCCTTCATGATCTGATTGGTTTAAATGATGAGTCTAAAGGGGTTAAAGGTCAACAGGAAGTTAGCTGTTTAGTGTCATTGTTACTGTGCTCACTGAAGGGCAGCAGAGCAGCTCCCAGTCTGAGGACCAGAATGGAAGGCCTGCTGTCTGAGCTTCTGCAGGTGGAGTTCAGGTACGTCAGAGGTGATGCTGACGGTTCACCATCGAGCTGAGCTGTGACCGAGCTGAACTGCAGGAGGCTAGCCCCTCGGAGTCCTCCTCCTGCTCCTTCACTGAGACGAAGTAGAAGGAGCAGCACTAACCGAAGCTGGAAGAATGATGCAGACATGCAGATGTTTCTTCTTCATGTCATCGTTGTTTTCACCTGCGTGTTGCACACCTGAGCTGCAGACCACAACACGGTGCTGCCTTTAATAAGCACAGCAGCTCCTGCCAGCAACAACAGCTGGTGAAATTCAAGGATCAGACTCCGGCTGGGATTTAAGTTAGGATCAGCTGGTTGACTGGAAAGCAGGAGCAGTAATTATACTCGGACACGTGGTGGAATATTCCTGCACTCACCAACCAAGACAGGTAATATTAACACACACACCTGAGGTCCTTTCTAAAGGAGCTGACATAAATCACACTCAGACTCTGTATCACCTGTAGCTCCTGCTTCCATGTGTATTAATCACAGCATTGATGAGCAGGTGACGTAGAAATCTCCACAGAGGTGGTGCTGTTTGCTCCAGCTTTGCTTCGCCCTCGGTTCATCAGAGAGACGGCGCCGTCGTCCCGGGACTCGAGCCGGGGTCCTGTGGGTCACTGTTGTTTGTGAGGACTTTGTAGTGTTTTTGAATAAAGCTGTAACGTGTTTTGATGTTGTCTGTTCCAGATGTGGGCAGGTGTGGCACCACACAGCAGCCACATCTGGACGGTGTAACGTGGACGTGCAGCTGCAGATGTGGTCATCACTTCCTGCCATCTGAGGATCTGTGTTTTCGTACCTGAACCTCACACTTTCTGCTTGGCGTCGCTGTGCTTACCTGGCCAGTGTTACCTGTGCCTGCTGTGTGTTTGACCGTCTGTGAGGTGATCTTTATGGTTTCAATTAAATCTGAAAACTTTTTGGTCCTCGTTTGCCTTCAGCACCACGGACAGCGCTGTCACGCCTCGGTGCAGCCTCCCGCTGTGCGTGGACGCCCTCAGCAGTGAGCTGCTCGCTAGCCCAAACTTAGAAACGAGTCACATGACTGATCAGATGTGATGCTAATTATCAAAAGCATGCCTAACCTGCGACTTCATTTTATTCTGTTTATTTATTTTGTTGTCTTCTGTTTATATTTGGATTCATGTTCTGTTTTCATTTTGTATTTGTTAATGTTTTTTTAATTAATTTAATTGATGCCAGACGGACGTCTGTGCAGCTTCAGCTTGGGAACAGGAAGTTGTTTGTTCCACGCTTCTTCTGTTGCTCGTTGGTGATTATTACTTCAGAGAGAGGCTCACGCTTCCTCTCCTTGTTGCTGCAGAGGATAAGGTCGTGCTGGCTCTCTCTGGTGCATAATTTTCAGCAGCAGCATCAGTAAAACCTTTCACTCAGCAGAAAAAGATCTGAGGACCAGAAAGCCTTCAGGAGTGACGCCTCAGTGTGCCGTGGAGGAAGCACGAGATGAGCTGCAAGGACGTGCTGCTCAGGGCTTTGTGGATGACATCATCATCATCATCATCATGAGATGTGGGAAGAATCTGGATCAGAATATCCAACAGAAATATCCTGTCTCAGAGTGACGCTGAAAAACTAGTTCATGCATTTATTACTTCCAGGCTGGACGACTGTAATTCATTATTATCAGGAAGTCCTAAAAACTCCCTGAAAAGCCTTCAGCTAATCCAAAATGCTGCAGCAAGAGTCCTGACAGGGACTAGAAAGAGAGAGCAGATTTCTCCTGTTTTGGCTTCCTGTTAAATCCAGAATTCAAAATCCTGCTCCTCACATACAAGGTCTTAAATAATCAGGCCCCATCTTATCTTAATGACCTTGTAGTACCATATCACCCTATTAGAGCACTTCGCTCTCGCTCTGCAGGCCTACTTGTTGTTCCTAGAGTATTTAAAAGTAGAATGGGAGGCAGAGCCTTCAGTTTTCAGGCCCCTCTTCTGTGGAACCAGCTTCCAGTTTGGATTCAGGAGACAGACACTATCTCTACTTTCAAGATTAGGCTTCAAACTTTCCTTTTTGCTAAAGCATATAGTTAGGGCTGGACCAGGTGACCCTGAATCCTCCCTTAGTTATGCTGCAATAGACGTAGGCTGCCGGGGATTCCCATGATGCACTGGGGGTTTCTTCTTCACTCACTATGTGTTAACAGACCTCTCTGCATTGAATCATATCTGTTATTAACCTCTGTCTCTCTTCCACAGCATATCTTTATCCTGTCTTCCTTCTCTCACCCCAACCAATCACAGCAGATGGCCCCGCCCCTCCCTGAGCCTGGTTCTGCCGGAGGTTTCTTCCTGTCAAAAGGGAGTTTTTCCTTCCCACTGTCGCCAAAGTGCTGCTCATAGGGGGTCATATGATTGTTGGGTTTTTCTCTGTATCTATTATTGTATGAGCTACTGTACAATATAAAGCGCCTTGAGGTGACTGTTGTTGTGATTTGGCGCTGTATAAATAAAGTTCAATTGAATGTTATTTCCTGTTCTTTTCCCCCTCAATAGTGGAATGTCGGAGTATCCTCCCAGCGTTCAGATGGACGTGTGAACTCGTGTTAACATCATGCAGAGAGATTATAAGAATAACCTCTGTCACGATATCCCACGCCGTCTGCTCTCCTGTGTTTTCTTTGAAACTCCAAATAAGAGCGTAGGCTCATACAACGCTCTGTATCCTTTCTGCAGCTCATGTCCTGTGAAGTGTTTGAAGGTGAACACACAGCTCGCTGCTGATTGGTTCATTTTCAGATCGTGCTGTCGGGGTTCATGTGAGGATGAGCAGCGGCTCTTTGTAATCACTCTCTGCAGGAACTCATCAGCACCATTCAGCTGTGTGAGCACACCTCAGCTCTTAAAAGGACGCGTGATTAGCCGCGGCTCTCCAAATCTTCCGGCTCAGGTGTGCAGAGGAACCTGAAGCCGTTAATATGCAGCTGGATTGAGGACGCCGCCGGCTCACGTGAAGAATGCTGCTTCCATTAAGCTGTGTTCAGCTTTTAAACTGAAAGCACGTCTGAATGATGCTGTGGCAGCTTTCTTTCTTTCTGGAGGGTTAAATTCACCGAGCGTCCTGAACACGCCGAGGCGTGGACGTCCAGTCGGACCTGAGAGTGAAAAACATGAAGCTCAGCTTATCTTTCTGCTCTCGTTCAGAACCCTGCCTGCTGGCCAACGTCCCAAAAACGTTGTTTTCCACATAGGTCACCGTGTTTTACAGCAGGCGGTCTCATAAATCTGAGAAACGGCAGATCAGATGACCCTATACATCACACAAAGGTCAGCAGCCTGACGCAGGGAAGTGATCTGTCTTCTTACAGAGGAGCTGAAAACGTGCAGCGGCGGAGCGTGAGCAGTGAAAGAAACTGAAGGAGGCCCATTAGTATGGAGCAGGGAGCTTTAGAGAGGAGGCAGGTGGAGGCAGGAGGACCTCACACGCTGGTGGAGGTGCTGGAGACGCTGAAGGTCACTCAGATGTGCAGGAACCAATAAGGGCTTAAAAGGACGTTATAAAAGCTGTAAACGCTCTGCATCATTCTGAGGATGTCGAGTCGGATCACGCGTCACGTTTCAGTCCAAACGGCTCACAAACATCTGGACTTCTTTAAGAAGTTTCATCCAAGATGCTTCTTCAGTTGGTGAGAGTCCCAGATGTTTAAGCCCTGTGGGAAGTGTCCCTAAGAGGGCCGTGGACCCCATGTTGATCCTCTGCCTGGGTGTGACAACAGGTGTGGGTCACAGTCAGCCAAAGCTTCAGGTGAACCCACTGTGAGGGTGGGGTAGGGTGTCACCCTGCTGTGGTTCTGGTCTGCTGTCTTACTTTTGGATGTTGTGGGTGTGGTCTGACCGTTCCCACGCCGACGCTCTCAGCCTCCCACTTTCTTTCCATAAATGTGGTTTCATTTCTCAGCCGCTGACACTCGGGTGTTGGTCGCTGCTCTTCTACGTACATTTCCCAGCAGCCTCAGCGTGTCCATCGGTTTGGTCGGGGTGAGCGGTGCCGTGCACACCGCCGGCTGGAGGCAGACAGACAGGGATGAACGTCTCCTCCTGTTGGAGTTTTCTTTGGAAAATTGTCCAGACTTGTAGAAATCATGTTTATCAGCTAACCCACCATCCGGAGCGAGAGCAGAGGTGTACTCGGGCAGGTTTCTGTACGTCTCTGAGACAGGAACATCAGCGAGACGTTCCCGTCTCAGCTGAGAAACAAACTCCAGCATCATCAGAGAGCCGGGAGTTCACACATGAATGACACACAGCTGTTAGTGACCGAGGCCGAGGCAGAGAGTGTGCCAAAAGCTCCAGGTGGGGCGGGGGAGCCTCAGGCGCTGTGGACCCAGCAGGTGATCCTGCGGTTCCCAGAGGCCCCTCTGATGGTGGGAATACCAATCAAAGTTTTCCTGGTTCTCCCAGAGTTTTATTCTTTGTTCACAATGACTCACAGTTTTACCAAAGTCTCTTCAACAGTGTTACAAAATCACTTCATCCATGAAATATTTAAACTTCAAATAAAGTTTAAAAAAATTAAATAATTAAAAAAATTTTTTATAAATAATTTAATTTCAGCCTAAATATCTTCAAAGTGACCTAAAGAGTAAAATGTGCTGTAAATGTTGCTCAGTGTTCACAAACTGCGGTCCTGGGCTTTTTGATGCCAGCACAGCCAGTAATGCCAGTCTCTGGCCAAGCTCCGCCCCCTGAACTTTTTGTTGGACTTTTGCAGGTTGTCGTGTTTTCCCCGGTCTATGTGCACCATTAGAGGCGCCGTCAGCCTCGCCGTGCCGTCCCATGTGTGTTTGTCTCAGCCTCGTCTCAATAAAGTTCCTGCTCTTCTTAAACCTGCTGCCACGAGTCTGAAATCATCCTCGCCGTGACAGGACGCACTTCTGGAGCTTTGCACCGAGCAGCTCGGTAGGGATGTGCGAGTCATGAACGAATCGTTCAATACTCGAGAATAACTTTACTGACTCGTAAATCATGATTCACAAGCCCAACTGACTCACTGACTCATCCCTGTTGCTGTTAGCAAACTAACCATTAGCAGAAATATATCTAGCTTATAATTAAAGTTGTGGAAAAAACAACAGCCAGTTTCTAAACAAAAACATTTCTGCTCTGAACTGGAAGAAAAAACCCTGAGTAGAAGCTCACATCGAGACAATAGCTCCTCAGTTCACAGTTGCATCGCTCTGCTAACATGCTAACAGCACGTTTGAGTTACTCACCCCCTCCCTCCTGGCTCACAGCTTCTTCTTCTTCTTGGTTGGCGACCAATGTTAAGGTGCATTAGCGCCCCCTGGCACACAGCTCAGTGGATGCTCGAGCTACATGTAAGGGTTGGGTAGTTGTAGCTCAGGTGGCAGAGCAGGTTAGCCGCTAATCAGAAGGTCGGTGGTTCAATCCCGGGCTGCATGCCAAATATTCCTGGGCAAGATACTAACCCCATGTTTGCCTACTGGTGGTGGTCAGAGGGCCCGGTGCCTCCCCTCTGTCAGTGCGCCCCAGGTGCTACAATGTAGCTGCCATCACTAATGTGTGAATAACTGAATGTAGTGTAAAGTGCTTTGGGGTCCTTAGGGACTGAGTAAAGTGCTATACAAATACAGGCCATTTACATATGACTCACTCACCCCTCCCTCCTGGTTCTCCGCTGCTGAAACTCAGAGCGTGTTACCGTGGAAGAGTTGCTCCTTCACCTGAGATGAAGTCTGATAGTCTGACTGACACAATGTAACATTCAGTCTTTGTTTGTTTTGCAAAGATAACAAGCAGACTAAAGGAAAAACTATATGAAATTCACTATTTCACAAAATTTTTTAGATGAGAAAATATATATTTGACACATTTGAGGAAAATACAAATAGAATAAAATAAATGTTCCCTTTAGAAATCTCAAGTTTTTTGCTCTTTTTTGCTCTTTAAGATATTTTTTTCAATCACTCATCTTAGCAGCAGGATTTACATGAAAAGAAAAACAAATTCAGTTTAAGTGAAAATATCCATTTTTTGCACTCTCTGACTCAAAAACCGGATTCATGAGTGACTCAGTCAAACTCAATTCAGTAAAAAGAATCGAGTTTACCATCACTGCAGCTCGGCGTGTTAATGAAGCAGCTGAGGAGGAGCAAAAACTTCTCTATTGTTTATGCACACGCTCAGATCGCTTCATCCATCCTCCCTCACTGATTCTATTTCCTCATCTTCATCCATCTTCCTCCTCCTCCAGAGGCTGCATCACACAGCCAATGAGAAACATTTACCCTGTGTGTGTGTGTGTGTGTGTGCAATCGCAAAGTTATTAAGATCACTCAACCAAATGATCTCTGCGGGCAGCAACACACACGCACACACACACACACACACACACACACACACACACACACACACACACACACACACAACACACGCACGCATGCACACACACACACACACACACACAACACACGCACACACACACACACACACACACAACACACGCACGCACGCACACACACACACGCACACACACACACACACACACACACACAACACATGCACGCACGCACACACACACACACACACACACACACACACACACACACACAAAACTATTCATCATTGTTTGTGTGTGTGTGTGTGTGTGTGTGTGTGGTGGGCGTACAGCAATTTCACAATCCTCACAAACAGGAAAGTCTCCACAGTGACGACTACGTTTACACACAAACTGTCTCATCCAATCAGGCTGCACCTGCCCCCTTGCCGGCCTCCCATTGGTTAGCCAGCTCATTAGCGTCAGACTGTCCATGTGACCTCAGCAGTTCCACTTGCTGTGGGACCTGCTGTGACGCCGCTGACGTGGATCACTGTGCTTCTGTCGTGACCTCACGTGAGCCGCGTGATGACAGCCTGTGAGTGTGGGTAAACCCACCCTCACTGACCTTTGCACTGTGGTTGGTTTACATCACATGACGTTCCGTACCGACGGAAGATGGCGCTGTTTTTAAAAGTATAAGCACTTGTTCCTTAAACCCAGAGTCACACCTGTGTGTGAGAGCCTTTACGTCCACATTAATATCACAGCCTGACACACCTGTACAAGACAAGTTGTTATAACTCACCTGGATTAAAGTTTGCATTGTCAGGGGCGTGGCCTTTGAGTGACAGGCGGACGCAGGTTGCTGTAGCGGCTAGCTCAGCTAACATCCTGTCCATGGACGATGATGATGAAAACAGAAGAGCTGAAAAGTGCTGCTGATAATCTCTGTATGTGTGACACAGGACGCAGATCATGTCCTGTCATCATCAGCATCACACAGTTTTGAGTCTTTGTTGGTGGCCCCCCCCTCGTTGGGGACATTCATGGACTTGTGATACTGATATGCAGCGCCTCCTGCTGTCTGGACACCAGCAGCAGCAGTTTCCTCCTGACCAGCTGAGCAAATCAAATAAAAGTCGTGGATTTCATCTAATATGTAAAATCTCCTTCAGCCATCCTCGGCGTGAGTCCCTGAGGAACCAAGGTTCCTGTCAGTCCTCTACAACTTTCATGAGCACATTTGTTGGTACACGTGTCGTCTTCACTTTAAATCATTAAACACGGTTTCATGTGAGCAGCATTAAATATGAAACACGTACATGCAGTGATATTAAAACATTGTCTCCTTCCTCTGTGTCCTTTAGTCAGTTTTAAGAATTGCTGTGCTGTTTTAGATCTGAGTGCAAACAAAAGCACCAATTTGGAGCTTTTTCCAGCGTGGTGCAGGATCTGGCTTTAACTGAAGAGGCTCCTGTAGTGATGCTGTTGGGCTTTCATCACAGGCTTCTGTGAAAAGTGCTCATTCCGCACTAAAACCGTATAAAACTTTATGCTTTTGTTGGATTTTTGCTTGGCCGGAGAGCTTTGGTGGGAAGATCATCATCTCTCAGACACAGAGCAGTGCAGGAGATGGGAGAAAATAAAACCTCCCAGCTGGGAAATTCATGTTCTGATCAATAATTCAGGATTCCAGAGGAAGAAAGGTTTCTGTTGTTTCCAAAATTCATGACCACAATCTTTTCTTCTTCCTGTGGAAAAGCTTTCAGAGGCTAAATGTCAGCGTGCTGCTGAAAACACTTTGTGCTTCACTTATGTCCTCTTTCCTACAGCTGTGGTTTCAGCGCTCTAACATCCCTGCAGCAGCGCGGCCCAGACACACACACACACACATCACTACTTTTATCTGAACCACATTCAGCTGTTTAAAAAACACACGTCCAGGTATGAGGCGTCACATGACCTGCTGAAGCACCGTCACAAAGCGATGTCCTCGGTTTTCATGGACGTCCTCTCACTGGACGTAAGAACTGCACATCGGACCTCACTATGGCAGAAAAGCATGTTTTTCACACACACAGTGAGAACAGATTAAATTGATCTGCTTCGGGGAGTAAAACATGAGTCACTGTTATTCATGAGCGCCTGTGTGTGTGTGTGTGTGTGTGTGTGTGTGTGTGTGTGTGTGTGTGTGTGCGTGCGCGCGTGTGTGCGTGTGTGCGTGCGCGCGTGTGTGCGTGTGTGCGTGCGTGCGCGCGTGTGTGTGTGTGTGTGTGTGTGTGTGTGTGTGTGTGTGCGTGCGTGCGTGTGTGCGTGTGTGTACAGCATTAGCTACACAAGCCTGACACACCTGAACTGAACCCAAACTAATATTTGTCATGGCTAAACGATGAAAACGCCCCGAGGCTGCACTCATACTCGCCGTGTTTAAGTTTAGCAGTGCCGCCATGATTTTCCCCTTTCCTCAGACACAGGCTGCGTTTTCTTGTTGCTAGGGAACAAATACAGTACACGCTGGGTATTTACAGTCCATGAATCATGCACCTATAGAAACGAGGACTGCAGTCTCTGTGAGGTCATTCAGTGGTAAGGCCTGCTTAGCCAGACCACGCTCTGTGAAATGATGCTCGTTATTAAAGAGTGTTCGCCTCGCTTCACGGGCGATCGTGGCTCAAGAGTTGGGAGTTCGCTTTGTAATTGGAAGGTTGCCGGTTCGAGCCCCGGCTCCAACAGTCTCGGTCGTTGTGTCCTTGGGCGACTCCACCTGTTGCCTACTGGTGGTGGTCAGAGGGCCCGGTGGCGCCAGTGTCCGGCAGCCTCGCCTCTGTCAGTGCGCCCCAGGGTGGCTGTGGCTACAATGTAGCTGCCATCACCAGTGTGTGGATGACTGGATGTGTAAAGAGCTTTGGGGTCCTTAGGGACTGAGTAAAGCGCTATATAAATACAGGCCATTTATTTATTTACCATCGCGTTTTATTGATAAGAGACAAATGAGGACGTCATGTGATTACAGAGACACAGACTGGCTCCACGATGGTTGCTTCTTGCTCCTCATATTAAAAGAACAACAACAAACAGTCTGACCCTCCATGGGCCTCAGTGTTGAATTCAGACTATGACTTGTACCTTAACAAAGGTAAGAAGCAGCATCACATCCTGCCTTTGTCTGGAATAAAGCGGCGCTCGCGGACAACCGAGTGACATTTTTGGGAATCTTTTCTTTCCCTCCGCCTGAGTCTAATGATGCAATTAACCTTAAAAATGTGTCAGTTTGATAGCTTCAGAGCATTTCAGTGTTAATTCTGTGTCCATTAGCCCCGGGGCAGAGCGAAGGGCCGCACACAGAGAACAGGTGACATTTAGATACCGACAAATTGGTATGACTCATTTTTGTATCACTGTTCCTCCTGACATAGGTGTCACGTTTAAGGTCAGTTTGCAGCTCCTGAGATCCTCAGGCTGAAGTCCAGGAGGTCAACAACACAAGAAAAGTTTGGTGGCAAACAGAAAACAGCTGTTCATGAAGGGATATGTTCAGAGGTTCAGGGGCATCCTCGTCTGTAAAATAAATGCTGCTTTTAGCTCAGACACACGAAGACTAACAGCAACACTTTAATATGTACGTGCCAACGTCTTTGCCTGGTCATTACACGCTTACTGTCAGGCTAATGTCCATCTCAACATTCCTGAAGTTTGTAATCCCGTAATCTGAGCATCTCTGTGCTACACACACTTCCCAGCCCAAATTAATTTGGAGCTTGCTTTGTTAGTAGAGATCCACCATCTTCATCCTGGAAACCAAAGACAAGAGTACCTTCTCCTCTGTGATCACTGCCAGGTCCCAGTGACCCCATCGTCAGCATCAGTGCACCTGCCACCTTGGACTTCTGTCATTGGTCAGTTTGGTTCCTGTTTCTTCATTCTGCTGGTCTGGGTTGGGAAACCTGCTCGATCCTAAATGATCCATCCTCTCTGCTCGTGTCTGCTGCTGAGTATTTAGTTATTTGTCAGACAAGCATGGACCCAGCAGACTGCACGATGTAAAAAGTCCTTCATAGAAGACTGAATCATGTAAGTGGATTGGAGGGACAAGATCTTCCTGCGTTTGTGGTCAAATTCCCATCTTCACATATTCCAGTCTTCTTTGAATCCCCTGAACTACACCTCGCTTCGATACTGTCGACCACAATATCCTATTAGAGCGATTAGAACATGCTGTAGGTATTACAGGTACTGCGCTGCAGTGGTTTGTATCATATCTATCTAATAGACTCCAGTTTGTGCATGTAAATGGAGAGTCCTCTTCACACACTGAGGTTAATTATGGAGTTCCACAGGGTTCAGTGCTAGGACCAATTCTGTTTACATTATACATGCTTCCCTTAGGCAGCATCATTAGAAGACATAGCATACATTTACACTGCTATGCAGATGACACCCAGCTCTATCTGTCCATGACAATCTATTCTTTTTTTCCTTTAATCAAAGAGAATCTGTGAAGAGTTCCTTCAGCTTTTTCTTCCCCTTGCTGTAAAAACGTTGGTTTGTAAAACCAGTGCACATATTTAGCATTACTGTTAACTGTATTTACTGCACCAACTTCTTTTTAGTTGAGTTTTGCCTCTACAGTGACTTGCAAAAGCCCCTTGAACTTTTCCACATTTGTCACATTACAGCCACAAACATGAATCAGTTTTATTGGAATTCCACGTGAAAGACCAACACAAAGTGGTGCACACGTGAGAAGTGGAATGAAAATCATCCATCATTCCAAACATTTTTTACAAATAAATAACTGCAAAGTGGGGTGTGCGTAATTATTCAGCCCCCTTTGGTAGAAGGGGAGGAAGCTGCTCTGGTCAGATGAGACCAAAATGCAAAACGCTTTGTGTGGCGGAAAACTAACACTGCACATCACTCTGAACACACCATCCCCACTGTCAAATATGGTGGTGGCAGCATCATGCTCTGGGGGTGCTTCTCTTCAGCAGGGACAGATGTTTGCCTGATGTGGAGCAACAAAAGTAAATACAGGAGAGTTTATGTACATTTCACAGCTAGTTGCCAGCCCTACAGACCTTTGCACATCAATAGTTATATTTGCCTCATCCCAGGATGCAAAGCAGATGTGGTTACGGGAGTTTGTTCAGCTCAAACGTGGAACAAACACTGGCTAACTGGTCCGTCTCGAAGTCGGATCAGCGTTCACAAGTTCATTAGGAAACACACAGAGCTGGAAACGAACCAGTGTCATGATCCTGGGCCATGTTGACCCAGCATTCTTAGTTTCATGTATTTTTGTATTTTGTTCCTTATTTGACTTCCCCTTGTGACTTTTACCCCTGTGTGCCCCTCTGTGTATCTGTGAGCCCTCGTTTCCCCTCGTGTTTTATTCCGTGTTTTCCCCAGCCCGTTATGTCTGCGCTCTCCCCGTGCTCCCTCTCTCCTCCTGTCTGCGCCGCTGTGTACTTCCTGTTTTACTTTGACGGTCTCCCGTCAGTATGCGTCATGTTGTGTTGCTCCTGCCCTGTCTCGTTACGATTATCTGTGTTCCCCGTGTGCTCCCACCTCCCTCGTTAAACCTCTGTGTATTTATGTCCGCGTCTCCCTCTGTTCAGTGTCGCGTTCCCCCTCATTCATGGCCATGTGTTTCTGTGTGCTAGTGTTTTGCTTCCCAGTGTAGTTTCTAATCAGTTTGTTTCGCCGTTTCCCTCCAGCAATGTGCTGTGTTTTGAGTTCATTCCTGCCTCTGTGAGCTTGCGTTTGGGTCCACTTCCTGCCTGCCACACAGCAGAATCATGACAACCAGAGTTCGACTAAACACTGCAAGTCACAGAGTCAGCTAAATTAATTCATTTAAATTTTAGGTGCAGACAGTTATAATGCAGGAAGGTGATGATGATGATGGAAGGGCTTTAATTTTATTTTGTTTCATGAAATGTTCTTAAGAGGAAACTCAGAAAGCCACAGAGGAAACCTGAGAAACAAAGTCAAAGACATGGCGGGCATCACGGGTGCTTTACATCCAAAAACAACTAAATCCAAGAAGCAGAGTGAAGAGTCACCATCAGGGGAACGAGACACAGCTGAAGCTGATAACGACAACGTATTTGTAAAGACCGAGCCCACACACTGCTATGATTATTACAGTGGTTATTATACTTCCACACATGCAGGGTTCGATACTTTCCAACTTCCCAGCTGGTCTCTGGCGTCACTACATAAAGAGGAGAAACCTCATCAGGTTTATCGTGCACACCTGTCCCTCCAGCCTCCTTGGCACCGCCCCATGAGCTCACTGCACCACCCCTGCAGCTGAGCCAGGGACCACGCCACCACCACAGCATTAAACTTCAACAAACACAAAACCCTGAAAACACAACAGGAACAATTATGGAAGGTGTTAAATATTCCAATTCTTTGATCTTTGGGCTGAAGGAAGAACAACACTCGGTGTATAAATGCTCAACAATCTCTTTTTTCCATACAACACTTTGAGCATTAACCATCCGGAGGGGACATGTGGACAGGAGGGTGTCCGCCAGATCTCGAAGTGTCTGAGCGTTCCTCACATTCTTATAGCTTCGGCCCCCCTCCACACTAAGCATTCACATTCTTTCTGAGTGACGGCCTTGGCTTCCTGTTTTGTCTCCTCCTGATGAGATGGTCAGGATGATCTACAGTGTGCTCTGTTCTCTTTGTAATCAGAAGAGAAAGGTCATGACTCTACACAACAGCATTTCTTATAAATCAGCAGTCTAATGTAATACCAATCAGTCTAATAAATGTAATAGCTGTCACCTTCTTCTACATCAGGAGCACAATGCAACCTAAAATGACAATCTTTAATTAGGGGTATAACGTGGCATAAGATAATATAATAATCTCACAAAGGAAAACAAAACCCTGCACAGGTGCCAACAAAGTCTAAACTGAAACTCAAGAGGCCAAAAAATGTGGAAGGCTGATCTGGATGAACTGACAGAGGAAAGCTCACAGAGACGGCTGATCAGGAAATGAGACACAGGTGGAGGCAGTTAAGGCGGGTTGGACCTTCTGAGAGGAAACACATGCAGAAATAAAAACCTCAAACTGTGATGACGCTAACCTTTAAAAGAGCGACAGTACAGCATGAACCAGAGGAGTACAACAAAACCACCGATGGTGAGGAACGCTGAGGTGACACGGCCGCACAAACAGGACGTTACATGAAAGATTCATTACTTTGTGCTCCACGAGGATGCTCCTCCCAGCAGCCGACGGGGTGACGACTCTGTCGGCTGGCTGAAGTGTTTCCGTGTTTTTAAAACGCACTATTACATTTTTCAGTGTTAGATCTTTCTGCCTAACCTTAACTACACATTCAGATACAGCCTCGTGTTCCTGACTGGATGTTAGTGAGACGTCAGGCTTTTGCTTCCTGCCGGATCGATCTGAGCCTGAAGTGTCTGATCTAGCGTGAGCGCCGGGAACGTCGACTCTGGCAGCAAAGACGTCGTATTCCTCGGGCTACATCACTTTGTCCTTTCTCCAGCTAAATACAGACTGACTGATGTAAAGTTTAAATACATCCACACTACTGAAAAAGTTCCTAAAACATGGATAAAAATGAAAAGTTCCACTGAGCTGCATCATGAACTGATGAGTTCAGATCCTTTATTGTGTTTCTGGCTTCATCAAGCTCCAGATGTGCCTGATGGCTTTCCTCAGTTATGCAGCTGTGCTGCTGGAGCTCATGAGGATGACAGCACATGTTGGTCCCTGCAGAAGCCTCTGCCATGTGCACTATGCCCCATCCCTCTGCTCCTCTCAGACCACGGGACGAAGGGGTGGAGGTGTTTCTACACGTGTGTGGTGGAGACTGAGCTTCCTGTGTGGGTGCAGTAATGAGCTGCGTTCACGCTGATGGTTTCAGACGTGTTTCCACCTCAGTGACCGAGTCTGAACTCCACCAACACCCACCCACATCTGCGGCTCACACACAGCTCTCGGATTCATCGTTGGACTATCGAGGTGTAGCTGACGGAGTCACTGGTTCTTTGTTCTTACAGCTGTTTTGGTTTTGAAGCAGCCCCTCATTGATTTTCAATCTGAAACCTTGAAGTTAATGATTCACAGTGAAGCGCTCTGAGCTTCCCTCTCAGCAGATCTGCAGATACGCCTTCAGTCATCACTCGGGATAATCAGACTGAAGCTTCTTCATCGCCCGCAGCCGAGGAGGGGCCGATCGGCCCCAACGCCACATCACTATTCGCCTCCTCGCTCCCTCTGCTCCAGGCTCTGACGCCTCCTCTCCTGACAGGATGTTTGTCTTCCTCCTCCTCACTGCAGCCTGTCCTCTCCACCCTGCATGACTGACTCATCTTAATGGGAGTATTTTCTAGGTTTACAGCTGCCGGGCGCACGCACGCACACACACACACACAAGACGCGCGCGCACACACACACACACACACACACACACACACACACAAGACGCGCGCAGACACACACACACACACAAGACGCGCGCAGACACACACGCACAAGACGCACGCGCACACACACAAGACGCACGCACACACACACACAAGACGCACGCACACACACATGACGCACGCACACACACACACACACACACACAAGACGCGCGCGCACACACACACACACACACACACACACACAAGACGCACGCACACACACATGACGCACGCACACACACACACAAGACGCACGCACACACACATGACGCACGCACACACACACACACACACACAAGACGCGCGCGCACACACACACACACACACACACACAAGACGCGCACACAGACACGCACAAGACGCGCGCACACACACGCACAAGACGCGCACACAGACACACACAAGACGCGCGCACACACACGCACAAGACGCGCACACAGACACACACACACACACAGACACACACAAGACGCGCGCACACACACGCACAAGACGCGCACACACACACACACAAGATGCGCGCACACACACACACACACAAGACGCGCGCACACACACACACAAGACGCGCGCACACACACGCACACACAAGACGCGCGCACACACACGCACAAGACGCGCGCACACACACACACACACAAGACGCGCGCACACACACACACACACAAGACGCGCGCACACACACACACAAGATGCGCGCACACACACACACACACAAGACGCGCGCACACACACGCACAAGACGCGCGCACACACACACACACACAAGACGCGCGCACACACACACACAAGACGCGCGCACACACACGCACAAGACGCGCGCACACACACACACACACAAGACGCGCGCACACACACGCACAAGACGCGCGCGCACACACACACACACACAAGACGCGCGCACACACACACACACACAAGACGCGCGCACACACACACACACAAGACGCGCGCACACACACACACAAGACGCGCGCACACACACACACACACAAGACGCGCGCACACACACACACAAGACGCGCGCACACACACACACACAAGACGCGCGCACACACACACACAAGACGCGCGCACACACACACACACACAAGACGCGCGCACACACACGCACAAGACGCGCGCACACACACACACAAGATGCGCGCACACACACACACACACAAGACGCGCGCACACACACACACAAGACGCGCGCACACACACACACACACAAGACGCGCGCACACACACGCACAAGACGCGCGCGCGCACACACACACACACACAAGACGCGCGCACACACACACACAAGACGCGCACACAGACACACACAAGACGCGCACACAGACACACACACAAGACGCGCACACAGACACACACACACAAGACGCGCGCGCGCACACACACACACACACAAGACGCGCGCACACACACGCACAAGACGCGCACACAGACACACACACAAGACGCGCACACACACACACACACACAAGACGCGCGCACACACACGCACAAGACGCGCGCGCGCACACACACACACACACAAGACGCGCGCACACACACGCACAAGACGCGCACACAGACACACACAAGACGCGCACACAGACACACACACAAGACACGCACACAGACACACACACAAGACGCGCACACAGACACACACACAAGACGCGCGCACACACACACACAAGACGCGCGCACACACACACACAAGACGCGCACACACACACACACAAGACGCGCGCACACACACACACAAGACGCGCACACACACACGCACAAGACGCGCACACAGACACACACACAAGACGCGCACACACACACGCACAAGACGCGCACACAGACACACACACAAGACGCGCGCACACACACGCACAAGACGCGCGCACACACACACAAGACGCGCACACACACACGCACAAGACGCGCGCGCGCACACACACACACACAAGACGCGCGCGCACACACACACACACAAGACGCGCACACACACACGCACAAGACGCGCACACAGACACACACAAGACGCGCGCACACACACGCACAAGACGCGCACACAGACACACACACAAGACGCGCACACAGACACACACACAAGACACGCACACAGACACACACACAAGACGCGCGCACACACACACACAAGACGCGCGCACACACACACACAAGACGCGCACACACACACGCACAAGACGCGCACACAGACACACACACAAGACGCGCACACACACACGCACAAGACGCGCACACAGACACACACACAAGACGCGCGCACACACACGCACAAGACGCGCGCACACACACACAAGACGCGCACACACACACGCACAAGACGCGCGCGCGCACACACACACACACAAGACGCGCGCGCACACACACACACACAAGACGCGCACACACACACGCACAAGACGCGCACACAGACACACACAAGACGCGCGCACACACACGCACAAGACGCGCACACAGACACACACACAAGACGCGCGCACACACACGCACAAGACGCGCACACACACACGCACAAGACGCGCACACAGACACACACAAGACGCGCGCACACACACGCACAAGACGCGCACACAGACACACACACAAGACGCGCGCACACACACGCACAAGACGCGCGCACACACACACAAGACGCGCGCACACACACACACAAGACGCGCGCACACACACACAAGACGCGCGCACACACACGCACAAGACGCGCGCGCGCACACACACACACACAAGACGCGCGCACACACACACACACACACACAAGACGCGCGCACACACACAAGACGCGCGCACACACACACACGCACAAGACGCGCACACAGACACACACAAGACACGCACACAGACACACACACAAGACGCGCGCACACACACTCACAAGACGCGCGCACACACACACACACAAGACGCGCACACACACACACACACACACACACAAGACGCGCGCACACACACTCACAAGACGCGCGCGCACACACACACACACACACACAAGACGCGCGCACACACACACACAAGACGCGCACACACACACACACACACACACACAAGACGCACGCACACACACACAAGACGCACGCACACACACATGACGCGCGCGCACACACACACAAGACGCACGCACACACACACACACAAGACGCACACACACACACACAAGACGCACGCACACACACATGACGCGCGCGCACACACACACAAGACGCACGCACACACACACACAAGACGCACGCACACACACATGACGCGCGCGCACACACACACAAGACGCACACACACACACACACACAAGACGCACACACACACACACAAGACGCACGCACACACACATGACGCGCGCGCACACACACACAAGACGCACGCACACACACACACACAAGACGCACGCACACACACACACAAAGACGCGCGCGCACACACACACAAGACGCGCACACACACGCACAAGACGCGCACACACACACAAGACGCGCACACACACGCACAAGACGCGCACACACACGCACAAGATGCGCACACACACGCACATGACGCGCGCACACACACGCACAAGACGCGCACACACACACACACACACACACAAGACGCGCACACACACACACAAGACGCGCGCACACACACGCACAAGACGCGCACACACACACACACAAGATGCGCACACACACGCACATGACGCGCGCACACACACGCACAAGACGCGCACACACACACACACACACAAGACGCGCACACACACACACAAGACGCGCGCACACACACGCACAAGACGCGCGCACACACACACACAAGACGCGCACACACACACACAAGACGCGCGCACACACACGCACAAGACGCGCACACACACACACACAAGATGCGCACACACACGCACATGACGCGCGCACACACACGCACAAGACGCGCACACACACACACAAGACACATGCACACACACACGTACACAAGACGCGCACACGCACACACAAGACACATGCACACACACACGTACACAAGACGCGCACACACACACACACACACAGAAGACGCATGCACGCACACACACACACACACACACACACACACACAAGACGCGCGCGCACACACACAAGACGCGCGCGCACACACACAAGACGCGCACACACACACAAGACGCACGCACAGACACACACAAGACACATGCACACACACACGTACACAAGACGCGCACACACACACACACACACAGAAGACGCATGCACGCACACACACACACACACACACAAGACGCATGCACGCACACACACACACACACACACACAAGACGCGCGCGCACACACACAAGACGCATGCACACACACACACACACGTACACAAGACGCGCACACACACACACACACACACACACACACAGAAGACGCATGCACGCACACACACACACACACACAAGACGCATGCACGCACACACACACACACACACACACACACAAGACGCGCGCGCACACACACAAGACGCATGCACACACACACACACACACACACACACACAGACACAGACACACACACACATACACACACACACACACACACACACACACACACACACAATAATAAGAAAAATATGGACTCACATTTCCACGTTTTACATCTGCAGGAAATTGAAATTGTAAATGACACAAACACACGTTTGCTGGTGAGCTGCACAAAGACACAGTAACCCAACAGGAAGCCACAGTTAAAGTTTCTGATGGAAAGCAGCTCCACCACCCAGGTGCTGCTAAAACCAGAGTTCACCTTTACTCCAGTGTTTTGTATTTCAACCTGTAAATCTGACGGTCATGTGTCCCTGAGTGAGTCCAGTTTGGAGTCCGTGGCTTTCGAGCGTGTTGCTCAGGTGATGACAGAGACAGACAAAGGGCCGTTTGATGGATAAATGTGAGCTTAGGTCCAAACGGCAGGCTGATAAACTCTGAACCTCTGGTTTTCACATTTCTCCCGCCTTCTTCACTTTGGCCTTGCAGCTGGTGATCTTTGGATTCATGATGTTTTTCAGACGGGATCAGGAACAAGATCCCAGCACTGTTTCATCCTGAGCTTGTTTTCTTTCTTCTGCAGCATCTCTGTGATGCTGGATTTGAAGTGCAGCCACAGTAAACTTCTTTACACTCTTTCATTCTCTCCTCCAGCTCGCTCTCTTTTTAAAGCGTACACTCTCAGTGTGATCCTCTCCTCCAGCCTCCTCTGTCCGTCCGGCTGACAGCTGGAGTCAGACAGGACCAGAATCAAAGGCTGAAAAAGCATGAATAAGAAATGAAAGGAAAGGCCAGGAGAGGAGGAGGTGATGAAACGACACACGGTCAATGTGAGAAAACACGGAGGGAGGTGGCAGGAAGTGAGAGGAGAGGATGAGGAGGAAGATCGTGAAGAAGGGTTTTTGAATTTGGCTACAGATGAGAAGCTGAGCCTGAAACAGACTGAGGCTTCATCGCGCTGACGGCTGTAAAATCAAAGATGTTTCATTTAAAAATGAAAGAAAAACAGTTTAAAACATGACAGCGCCCCCTGCAGGTGCATACAGATCGGTGACCCGAGCAGCGGCGTGCACTCGGAGCAGAGCTGGGGGGGGGGCACCGACGGGTCGGTTAAAGTGAGACTGAAGGAAGAGTGCAGTGCTGCGCTACTGCTGAAGTACACCGGGTGTGTACATGTACACGTGCATGTGAAGGTTATAATAGTCCTCCTTCCTTTTACTTCCTGTTTTATTTTGAAGGTCGTGTCCTTGTGTTTTCTCCATTCAGTTCAAGTCCGACCTGTCTCTCGTACCTTTCTCCCCATGAATCCCAAATAAACCTCTGGACCGACGCCTGCTTCCTGAACCTGCTTCCTGAAAATCCCAAACCTTCCCGAGGTTTGGGATTTTCACACTTTTAAACTTCCAACGAGCCGTCCTCTATCTATGAAAACACCCCCACCCCTTATTTGTTTGTTTATCTGTGACCTAAAAGTGGACTCACAGAAATCTGAATTGTTGACCTCTCTGCAGGTCTTTGATCTGTCCGATGGGGTGCACTAAAGAACCTCCACACATCCACTGTGAGGTCAAACTGAGACAGTTTCACACTCAGCTCCAGTGTGAGGTACATCCACCCACCTGCAGCAGGCTGTGGTGGCAGCAGAGAAGCTCCCGTTTCCCTCCACCTGTAGACTCCACCTGCACCTCCTCCACTGAGGAGCTTTGAGATGTATTTGCTATGAGTGCAGACTGAGCCTTCAGTCCTGTGTGACTCTCTGACCTCCTCTGACCTCAGAGTCTCTTTGAACTCCAGAGTTCTCCAGGTGAGGGCGAGGATCTGCCGATGGGGCCGTCGTCCCTGTAGTCCTCACTTTTCCTTTACTGGACGAATCTCCCAGATTCCGAGTGCGGCTCGGATTCCTGCAGAAAGCAACAGCTGCACAGTTAAAACAGTGAGATGCCATAAAAAGCCTGGAAGGACTCCACACTGTTCATGAACCGACCGCAGCAATAAAACTTCCTGCTCTGAAGGTCTAGAAGGTCTCCAGCTCCATAGAATAGAATAGAATAGAATCACTCGGATTGGTGGGTGGGGAGGTGATGGTGTTTGTTGACCGAATGGCCAGAGGACGAAGCAAACGTCCTGTTCGCGCTTTCACTCAAAGGTCCTCGCTGCGTTCGTCTGTAAACCATCCAGGTTCGGTCAGAGATCTCAGACTTATGGACACTCCTGATGTTCCTGTAACAGAACAGCACTGGGTTCAGATCTTGATGTTGGCTGTTTGTCTGAATCCCCCCCCCCCTCCCTCTGTTACTGCCCATGTGACCTTCGACCCCACATTCACACACTGACGCTCAGCTTGGGGTTCAGTACCTTGCCCCAAGGGTAAGTTGGCCTGAAGATGTGAGCAGTCAGGCATCAAACTACCAACCTCCCAGTCAGTAGGTGACCTGCTCTGCCTGCAGTAACAATAGGTGTTTGCTGTTCCAGAGTCTGTGCAGAGATGTGAGCTGCAGGAGAAACTCCAGCAGCTTAAATCTGTGCATTTCCATTTTGACAGTTTGAGTTAAAACCTGCGCTGGCCTCTGACAGAGGAGCTCTTCATAATCAGACAGTAATCATAATCTGAAAGACAAAGCAGCCGCGTGAAGTTTGAAATGACTTTCACCTGCTGATATCAAAGCCCAGGCTGATTAAAGTCAAACGCAGCCTCCTGGACCTCAGACGGCCGTCGTTCGCTCTGTCGGCCGTTCGTCTGTGTGTTCACCGTGCTGCTGCTCAGACAAGTAAATTAGATTCACCTCCTCTTTGTCCTCCTCCTTTATCTCTCGCTCTGTTTGCACTCAGCTGATTGGCTCGGCTGCTCTCTGATGGAAACTTCACTCAAACGAGTGAGACGTTGAGGCAAGCGGGTCAAAGCGCGAGCAGCAAATTCAAACAAATGTTTTACGTCACGTTAAAGTCACGCTGAAGGAGTTCAGGTTTCACCTGCTGGTCAGATCAGGAAAACAGATCCTGGATCAGCAGAGTTCATGAGGATGTCAGTAACCGCTGTGACTCAGGAAACAGATTCTTAATGTTATAATCTTATAATGTCAAAACCAAACTCTGGCTTTACAGCGCCACCTTCAGGCGTCATGGGAGACGTCTGCTCATACACCTGTGACTGTGTTTTATTATCGCCTCACAGTCTCTGGTTCACAGGATCATCCTGCTGGTCCGAGTCAGAGTGACTATGTGAGTAGTATTTATTTAACAAACTGCAGAGGCTGGTGCTGACTGCTGCTACTGCCCCCTCACTGCTGTGAGTCCTGTTTGTGAAGGGCAGCCAATCAGAAGTAAGCTTCTTTCGAGGGGGAGGGGCTAATACAGCCTCTTTCACCCAATGATAAAGAGCTACTTTAGGAAAGTCCAAGAAAACTGAGCAGCTATAAATCAAACTCAGTGTAAGTGCGGAGGACAGTGAGCATAAAAGTGGTGATGGAGGAGCGGCGCCCTGCAGCCGTCACCTGCTCGTCTGCAGCTGCACGAGCAGGTGAGCGGCGCCCTGCAGCCGTCACCTGCAGCTGCACGAGCAGCTGGGAAAAGCCGAAGCTGCTCGTGAGCAGAAAGCATCTGACAGAAACACAATGCTGTTTTCAGCAGCGCCGTCAGCACCTGCACCTCTGAAGATTTATCTCCAGGACGCCGGCGCCGTGACAGATCTGCGTTATTAGCCCATCGACGCTCAATCGGGAGGCAGCTGAGATACGCAGGGAATTCGAGGCCTCGTGTTCGCATGGCCCAGTTTATTTTCAGGCTTCCTGCTAAGCGGTTTTGAAGGAGGAGGAGGCTTTCTGCTGCCATTCACAGCAGCTGTTTGAAGTGAAGTTGTTTTTTCTTTTTCGGGGGGATTTTGGAGGCTTTTGTCGGGCAAGCAGAGCGATGGAGTCGTGGCCCGTCGGTGGATTACTCGCTGGCTTCTTAATCGTCAGTAATCCCTCCATTCTTCTCCACGTTTTGCTATTTCTGTGTGAAAACTGGAGTTACTAAAGCCAACTTCAGGGTTTTCAAATATCTGTGACTTGAGTTCGTGGGTTAGAGGAGAGATTCAGCGAGAACAGCAAACCCAGCTCACTTTTCCGGGTTTCCTTCAGCCCAACAGGACCAGCCGAGTTAAAAGACCAAATTAGGGCGCTTCGTGTCAAAAGTCTGTTTGGATGGCCGGTGTGGATGCTCCGCCTCTGCATCTAAAATCAGGACAATCGGCCTCTCTCTGCTCACGACTCTGCAGTGTCTCTGCAAACTTATACAGTCCATGAAGTGATGAGCTGGTGCTGCAACCATGAGCGGGATGAAGAGTCACCCAGAGACCAAAAACAGCCGGTCATCTACTTTCACATTTACGCTAGCACTTTGTATTACAGCTCGGTAATGACGTGGTAATAAAGCGGTAATAGAAGGGTAACAAGGGGAAACAAGAGTAACAATGTGGTCATTTACCAAAGTAATAACCATGTAACATCCAAGTAATATCATGGTAGCAACAGTGGTTACAGTTGAGTAATATTACCCTGAAACTTGTGTAACGGGACAATAACAAACTGGAGGAAATAATCGAAGTTCTGAAAGAAAACAGTGTTAAAGTGTGATGTAATGAGCAGATCAACACTTTCACAGATACAGACTGCCCTATTGAAAACATGCACCATTATATTTTGTGCATAACGTAAAATAATTAATTCATCTTTTTCCTTTTCTGCCCAAAGCAGGATATTATAATATTTAATGTTTATTATCAGAAATAAACCACTATAAAGTTTATGGGGGTAGATAGCTATATTCTGGTTATACCAAACCTCGGGCTCATCCAGGCTGGAGAAACTGATCAGGAGGGCTGGCTCTGTGGTCGGCGTGAAGCTGGACACTCTGGTGACAGTGGCAGAGAAAAGGACATTAAAGAAACTGCTGGACACTATGAACAATACTGGGCATCCTCTGCACACGGCCATAAGCAACCAGAGGAGTCTGTTCAGTGACAAGTTGCTTCTCCCCAAGACAAGAACCAACAGACTTAAAAACTCCTTTGTCCCACACGCCATCAGACTGTTTAACTCCTCTCTGGAGGGGAGAGGGAGGGGAGACAGGGGGACAAAGGAGGGGGACAACTGCGCTGTAGTGCCTCTTCACTGTGCAATGCTTTTGTTAATATCCAACGATGCAATAGACTCACAACACCTGAAATGTGCAATTCCCTTGTACTGTTATTCCTATTTGTTCTATTTATCCCTTTGTATGCTCTGTATTTGTCTGTCTCTGTATTTCAAATTCAAATTTTATTTGTCACGTACACAGTAATACACAGTACGATATGCAGTGAAATGCTTAAACAACTGCTCGTGACCTAAAAAAAGAGGCTATGAATAAGATAGGAAATAAATATGAAAAATTAAAAAGGGTAAATTTAACTAGGAAGGAATAAAATATAAATTAAGGTTAAAAATGAAATAACTGTACAACACAAATTAGAATGAAGGGTAAATTTAACTGGGAGAATAAGATAAAATATATAAATTAAAGTTGAAAATAAAATAACTGTACAACAAAATACACAATATAGAACTATATAAGAATGTAGAAGAAGAAGAAGAAAGTGTGTACATTATTGTACTTTATTGAGCCCCGTGGGGAAATTGCTCTCTGCATTTAACCCATTCACTCAGTGAAGCAGTGGGCAGCCATTGGGCGCCCGGGGAGAAGTGTGTAGGGACGGTACCTTGCTCAGGGGTACCTCAGGGTAGCTGTTAAGGGGAATCGAACCCCCGACCTCCCGATCATGGGGCAACCACTCTACCTACTGAGCTATCCCTGTATGAAGAAATATAAATAAATATATACACAATAACAGCAGCGTGATTTAAGTAATGAAGTGAAACAAAGTCCAGAAAGTCCAGTGTGTGTGTAAGAACCGTATGTGTGGGTCAGTACTGTGTGGTGGTGTGATTGAGAGACCGTATCGCCTGCGGGAAGAAGCTCCTCCTCAGTCTCTCTGTGTTGGTCTTCAGGGAGCGGAATCGCTTTCCTGACCTCAGCAGAGAGAACAGTCCATTGTTGGGATGGCTGAGGTCCTTCACGATCTTCCTGGCCTTGGTCCAGCACCGCCTGCTGTAGATTGAGTGCAGGTCAGGGAGCTCGGAGCGGATGGTGCGCTCAGCTGACCGCACAACCCTCTGTAGAGCTCGTCTGTCCTGCATGGTGCTGTTCCCGAACCAGGTTAAGATGTTTCCCGCCAGGATGCTCTCTATGGTGCACGAGTAAAAGTTCCTGAGCACCTTGGAGGGCAGTTGGAAGTCTCTCAAGCGTCTGAGGTGGTAGAGACGCTGTCGGGCCTTTTTCACCACGGTGTTGATGTGACAGGACCATGACAGGTCCTGCGTGATGTGAACTCCGAGGTATTTGAAGCTGTCCACTCTCTCCACTGGGCACTCGTTGATGACGGGGGTCTGGTAGTTCCTCTCCTGCTTAGTGCTGAAGTCCACTATCAGCTCCTTTGTCTTACTGACGTTTAGAAGGAGGTTGTTCCTCTGGCACCAGTTCTCCAGATTCCTAATCTCCTTCAGGTAGGCCGTCTCGTTGTTATCAGAGATCAGGCCCACCACGACGGTGTCGTCAGCAAACTTGATGATGGTGGTGGAGCTGGTAGTGGCCACACAGTCATATGTGTACAAAGAGTACAGCAGGGGGCTCAGAACACACCCCTGGGGGGCTCCAGTGCTGAGAGTGGTGGAGGCTGTCTCTGTATCTGTCTCTGTATTCATATGTGTGTATATATGATATATTTCTGCTCACATTCTGTAACTTCTGTCGGTGCTGTGCTATTGGAAACCGAATTTCCCGGAGGAACCCACCCGAGAGATTAATAAAGTTTTATCTAATCTAATCTAATCTAATCTAATCTAATCTAAGTGCAGGAGAATTGCCAGGATTTATACATCAGGGAAACCAAACAACCTCTGGCTACAACACAGCAGAGCCACCTCGTCAGGCCAGGACTCTGCAGTCTATTTACACCTACAGGCCAGTGGACACTCTTTCAAGGATGAGGATGTAACATCCTGGACAGGGAGGAACGCTGGTTTGAGGGAGGAGTCAAGGAGGCCATTTACGTGAAAAGGGAAAGACCATCTCTGAATGGAGGAGGGGCCTAAGGGTGCATCCTTCACCATCTTACAATGCTGTGATTGCAGCCATTCCCCAACTCTCTGTGACTCATGGTTATTGGTCAATGGTTGTTGATCAGTGGTCATGACAACCATAAACTGACCTCCCAGCCTTTGTTCATTCAGTGCTGCTGGTTTCAGTCATTATGCAAATGTGCTGTTTATAAGGTTGAAGCCTGCAGTCAGCTGACACTGACACTGGATTTACCTACCTGAATGACTGAACATGCATCAAGACAGAGCAAAGTTAGATGATGGTTGTATGATTTAAAATCACTTTGTCCATAAAAATCACGTAAACAGACATGAAGAAGAATGTGTTTGTAAAACTAGCGTTAACGTCTAAGACACTGTTACTACTATCAAAGCTGTCAGATTCTTGGTCACAACATCTGCATCATCACAGAAAAGGTCTTTTACTCCACACCTTTGAAAAGTTTGACCATCAGATCCCAGAAGAATTAATAATTGAGTTTGCTGCAGCACGATGTAGTTTAAGGTGTGAGAAGCTGCTTCTGCATACATTTGTAAGACTAAAGTTACAAGTGATTTACAATCAGGTCAATCCATAATACAAGAAGGAAAATCCATGAGGTGGTTCACATCATCTAAGCAAGACTCAAACGGAACTGTTAAAGTTCACTTCCTGTCAGTTCACTTCCTGTCCGACTTTTTTTTTACCTGAGCTGTAAAATCACCCTGACTGACAAAGAGACGAACACATTTGGAGAAACTCCTCGATATGTGGAGATTATAGAAGTAAATCATGCAGACGTCACATGTTAAAGGAAGTGATGGAAGTTCAGCTCATTTGGCTCTAAATGGCTCCTAATTTATTATCATCTGTAGCCTCATGTTGTAGCTTTATTTGGCAAATATGAATGCTTTGTGTGTTGTTATAACATAGTAATAAATGTTTTATGAACATCTGACACAGTCAAAGCGTACAAATAAAAGTTTTATATAAATCATATTCTTTGATGTCAAACTTAGTGTTCACAGAAACGGTTTTAGAGAACTTACACAGCTTTACTTTTCACAGTGCAGGAACTGAAGCCCGGACTCAGGAAGCACGTTCAACAGTTTATTTACAAAAGTCACACCAAGTGATGCACATACACATATATACATACATGCACATACACATATATACATACATGCACATACACATATATACATACATGCACATACACATATATACATACATGCACATACACATATATACATACATGCACATACACATATATACATACATGCACATACACATATATACATACATGCACATACACACATACATGCACATACACACATACATGCACATACACATACATACATACACATACACATATATACATACATGCATATACACATATATACATACATGCACATACACATATATACATACATGCACATACACATATATACATACATGCATATACACATATATACATACATGCATATACACATACAGTGGGGCAAAAAAGTATTTAGTCAGCCACCGATTGTGCAAGTTCCCCCACCTAAAATGATGACAGAGGTCAGTAATTTGCACCAGAGGTACACTTCAACTGTGAGAGACAGAATGTGAAAAAAAAATCCATGAATCCACATGGTAGGATTTGTAAAGAATTTATTCGTAAATTAGGGTGGAAAATAAGTATTTGGTCACCTCAAACAAGGAAAATCTCTGGCTCTCACAGACCTGTAACGTCTTCTGTAAGAAGCTTTTCTGTCCCCCACTCATTACCTGTATGAATGGCACCTATTTGAACTCATCATCTGTATAAAAGACACCTGTCCACAGCCTCAAACAGTCAGACTCCAAACTCCGCCATGGCCAAGACCAAAGAGCTTTCGAAGGACACCAGGAAAAGTATTGTAGACCTGCACCAGACTGGGAAGAGTGAATCTACAATAGGCAAGCAGCTTGGTGTGAAAAAATCAACTGTGGGAGCAATCATCAGAAAATGGAAGACATACAAGACCACTGATAATCTCCCTCGATCTGGGGCTCCACGCAGGATCTCATCCCGTGGGGTCAAAATGATCATGAGAACGGTGAGCAAAGATCCCAGAACCACACGGGGGGACCTGGTGAATGACCTGCAGAGAGCTGGGACCAAAGTAACAAAGGTCACCATCAGTAACACACTACAACGGCAGGGAATCAAATCCCGCAGTGCCAGACGTGTTCCGCTGCTGAAGCCAGTGCATGTCCAGGCCCGTCTGAAGTTTGCCAGAGAGCACATGGATGATACAGCAGAGGATTGGGAGAATGTCATGTGGTCAGATGAAACCAAAGTAGAACTTTTTGGTATAAACTCAACTCGTCGTGTTTGGAGGAAGAAGAATACTGAGTTGCATCCCAAGAACACCATACCTACTGTGAAGCATGGGGGTGGAAACATCATGCTATGGGGCTGTTTTTCTGCCAAGGGGACAGGACGACTGATCCGTGTTAAGGACAGAATGAATGGGGCCATGTATCGTGAGATTTTGAGCCAAAACCTCCTTCCATCAGTGAGAACTTTGAAGATGAAACGAGGCTGGGTCTTCCAACATGACAATGATCCAAAACACACCGCCCGGGCAACAAAGGAGTGGCTCCGTAAGAAGCATTTGAAAGTCCTGGAGTGGCCTAGCCAGTCTCCAGACCTCAACCCCATAGAAAATCTGTGGCGGGAGTTGAAAGTCCGTGTTGCTCGGCGACAGCCCCAAAACATCACTGCTCTCGAGAAGATCTGCATGGAGGAATGGGCCAAAATACCAGCTACTGTGTGTGCAAACCTGGTAAAGACCTATAGTAAACGTTTGACCTCTGTTATTGCCAACAAAGGTTATGTTACAAAGTATTGAGTTGTATTTTTGTTATTGACCAAATACTTATTTTCCACCCTGATTTACCAATAAATTCTTTACAAATCCTACCATGTGGATTCATGGATTTTTTTTCACATTCTGTCTCTCACAGTTGAAGTGTACCTCTGGTGCAAATTACTGACCTCTGTCATCATTTTAGGTGGGGGAACTTGCACAATCGGTGGCTGACTAAATACTTTTTTGCCCCACTGTATATACATACATGCATATACACATATATACATACATGCACATACACATATATACATACATGCACATACACATATATACATACTAGAGATGGACCGATCCGATATTACGTATCGGTATCGGTCCGATACTGACCTAAATTACTGGATCGGATATCGGAGAAAAATAAAAAATGTAATCCGATCCATTAAATATCACGAAAGCATCTCACAAAACTTGCAACACCCGTAACTCACCTCAGAACGTTAGCACGTCGGAGCAGTATGCATCACGTGATAGAGCAGCTGTGGCATGCAGGACCTGTCGGTGGTCTGGATAGCATGTGGAGCTTCGCTAGCAACCTGGCATTTCATCTCCGACAAAGTTATCCCGAGAGAAGTAAAGCAAGTGTGTAAGTCCATCTCTGAATGTTTGTAAAGCATTCCTGCGTTAAGCTTAACAAACGACTGCCTCTTCTTGCTGCTACTTCAATCATGAAACTGCTTAACGATCAGCTGATTGGCTTTTCTGTCGCGAGTCTGTGTCTCTAGTTTGCTTTTGGCCCACTTTGCACCAGAAAGAGGAAACCAGCGGCTGAACAACAGCAGCACGTTTAAGCTTGATCAGCTGTTGTTAGAATTTATTTAATATTACTTTCTACACCAGGATCTTTTTCTACGTAGCTGACGCTGGTAACTGTGCAGGGGCGGATCTAGCAAAGTTTAGCCAGGGGGGCCAATAGGGCATTAACAGGGAAAAGGGGGCACAAAGACATACTTTTCTTTCTTATTCTCATTTAAAATGTCTAGCTTTTAATAAATAATTATCTGACACCCAAAGTTTTAATTTGATGCAAAATGAATAGAAGTCAATTACTGTATATAGTAACTATTAAGTCTAATATATATACCCTAGTAAGCTATAGTACTTTTTCCTTTGGGAAGGTACCATCTGTGCAGTCTGCAATTCTGTTGAAGAAAGATGTTGAATCTATTTAATATTTCTTGAAAAACAATTGATTTCTGTGCATTTTTTTTCACACTGCATCAAATTAAGGTTGATTACGTCGATTAAGCATCATGAGGTGGAGCGTGAGGGGTGGTTCCCTATTTTTTATTTATTTATTTTTGTTGCTGCTGGGAGTTGGAACCCTATTAGTTAGGCTGCTTAATATTTACGCTAAGTACTCTTTAAAATACCAGAATAGGGAGGATGGTGTAGGTTTGAGTTTATTAGATTGATCAGTATTGCTGAACTATGAAATATTTTTTTTTGCATATAGGTATAACAGAATAGCTTTAGTGTTGTTGTTGTTTTAAACTTGAGTATGAACTTATACAAAATGCAGCAAGATATTTAAAAAACAGTTTTGTTGATTAAAAAAAACACTATATCGGATTCATATCGGTATCGGCAGATATCCAAATTTATGATATCGGTATCGGTATCGGACATAAAAAAGTGGTATCGTGCCATCTCTAATACATACATGCATATACACATATATACATACAATGGGGCAAAAAAGTATTTAGTCAGCCACCGATTGTGCAAGTTCCCCCACTTAAAATGATGACAGAGGTCAGTAATTTGCACCAGAGGTACACTTCAACTGTGAGAGACAGAATGTGAAAAAAAAATCCATGAATTCACATGGTAGGATTTGTAAAGAATTTATTGGTAAATCAGGGTGGAAAATAAGTATTTGGTCACCTCAAACAAGGAAAATCTCTGGCTCTCACAGACCTGTAACGTCTTCTGTAAGAAGCTTTTCTGTCCCCCACTCGTTACCTGTATTAATGGCACCTGTTTGAACTCATCATCTGTATAAAAGACACCTGTCCACAGCCTCAAACAGTCAGACTCCAAACTCCGCCATGGCCAAGACCAAAGAGCTTTCGAAGGACACCAGGAAAAGTATTGTAGACCTGCACCAGACTGGGAAGAGTGAATCTACAATAGGCAAGCAGCTTGGTGTGAAAAAATCAACTGTGGGAGCAATCATCAGAAAATGGAAGACATACAAGACCACTGATAATCTCCCTCGATCTGGGGCTCCACGCAGGATCTCATCCCGTGGGGTCAAAATGATCATGAGAACGGTGAGCAAAGATCCCAGAACCACACGGGGGGACCTGGTGAATGACCTGCAGAGAGCTGGGACCAAAGTAACAAAGGTCACCATCAGTAACACACTACAACGGCAGGGAATCAAATCCCGCAGTGCCAGACGTGTTCCGCTGCTGAAGCCAGTGCATGTCCAGGCCCGTCTGAAGTTTGCCAGAGAGCACATGGATGATACAGCAGAGGATTGGGAGAATGTCATGTGGTCAGATGAAACCAAAGTAGAACTTTTTGGTATAAACTCAACTCGTCGTGTTTGGAGGAAGGAGAATACTGAGTTGCATCCCAAGAACACCATACCTACTGTGAAGCATGGGGGTGGAAACATCATGCTATGGGGCTGTTTTTCTGCCAAGGGGACAGGACGACTGATCCGTGTTAAGGACAGAATGAATGGGGCCATGTATCGTGAGATTTTGAGCCAAAACCTCCTTCCATCAGTGAGAACTTTGAAGATGAAACGAGGCTGGGTCTTCCAACATGACAATGATCCAAAACACACCGCCCGGGCAACAAAGGAGTGGCTCCGTAAGAAGCATTTGAAAGTCCTGGAGTGGCCTAGCCAGTCTCCAGACCTCAACCCCATAGAAAATCTGTGGCGGGAGTTGAAAGTCCGTGTTGCTCGGCGACAGCCCCAAAACATCACTGCTCTCGAGAAGATCTGCATGGAGGAATGGGCCAAAATACCAGCTACTGTGTGTGCAAACCTGGTAAAGACCTATAGTAAACGTTTGACCTCTGTTATTGCCAACAAAGGTTATGTTACAAAGTATTGAGTTGTATTTTTGTTATTGACCAAATACTTATTTTCCACCCTGATTTACCAATAAATTCTTTACAAATCCTACCATGTGGATTCATGGATTTTTTTTCACATTCTGTCTCTCACAGTTGAAGTGTACCTCTGGTGCAAATTACTGACCTCTGTCATCATTTTAAGTGGGGGAACTTGCACAATCGGTGGCTGACTAAATACTTTTTTGCCCCACTGTACATGCATATACACATATATACATACATGCATATACACATATATACATACATGCATATACACATATATACATACATGCATATATATTTACAGAATGTGCAGGGGAGACGGGGTCCAGGGATCCCAGGAACAACAGTCCTCTTCAGTCACACACGGCACTCGAAACACTCATGTCAGCAGACTGTGACTTTTCCACAGTGCCTTTGTGCCTCTTCCCACACTTTTCACGATCAGACACAGTAACTCATCAATCATTTGTGTCCGCTGCCCTCCTCAGGTGTGCTGGATTAGATCCAAATGCAGAGTCTTCTTCAAGATTCAAGATTTTTTATTTTGCCATTTGCACACAGGACCAACAGTCCATGCACACTGGAATTCTTGTGCAGAGCTTTCCAAGTCAAATCACACTTTAACAATATAACAATATAAAGACAGAGAAAACAGAAGGGTATAAATAAAGTCCGGAGTGGGGTAATCGTACTATTTTCTATATACAAGGGAAAACAAAACTGTACAGAGTTTGTAGTTCTCTACCTCTTATTGCACATGTTTCACATTCTTCACTGGGGGTAAAAACGGCTTTTTGTCAGTTCATTAAAAAATATCTCAAAGAGCGATGTTTCAAGGGGGGAAACGGCTGAATGCGGTGAGGGGACCAGCAGCTGCTTTCTTTGCACCTGTGGACTCACAGAGCGAAGGTGTGAGGCTAGAAGCGAGACGGTGACACCGCCAGGGTCAAGGGTTCAAATCCCACCAGGATCACCAACGCTGCACAAATAGGTGGTTACATTCCAGATGGAGGCGATGCTGAGGCTGCGAGTCCCGAAGGAGCGGCCTCAGATTCGTGAGACTAAACCTCGCTTACAGCCCGAGCGTCCAGCGAAATGCAAACCCAGACGAGCCGCAGCTAATTATTACTGTAATGATCAGTTCAGTGATACATGTTTTTCATCATTTCATGTTAGGAGTCATTGCTTCATGGCCTCATGAGCATGTTACTCATGTTATTGCAGTTTACGCAATTCATTTATGGGGTCACATTACGTGTTTCTCAGTCTTCTTGTATGATTTGGGGGGAGTTTGGAGCTAAAGGAGTGAACATTTTACCCCAACAAAGAGCCATGCAGTAAAGAAGCAGCATTAAAACATGTGACGAGGGCTTTCAACCTGCAAAAAGCCATCTGCCTCTGGGTAACAGCAGAGACTTCTGACAGAGCTTCACCTGCTTCCAGGTGCGTGCAGGCGGTGCGCTCCAACAGCCCAGTTTGCTCATGAAGGTTCCTCACTGGGAGACCTGGAGGCATCAGCGTGGTGGCCATAATAACAGCTGCTTGGTCTGCAGAACGGAGAGGCTGCAGTCACAGAAATCCTAAACAGGAGGGAAAGAGTTAGTTTGGGTCAAAAAGCAAAAATATCAGAAAATCAGATTGATTTTACGCTTTATACGC
Source organism: Rhamphochromis sp. 'chilingali' (assembly GCF_963969265.1). NCBI lineage: Eukaryota > Metazoa > Chordata > Actinopteri > Cichliformes > Cichlidae > Rhamphochromis > Rhamphochromis sp. 'chilingali'. Next base: position 36,090,797 of record NC_137944.1, read on the forward strand.
AATAAGTGGGCTCGCTGTCGTCACTGAGGACAGCTCTGAGCATCCACGCGCTCGTTCTTATTACTCACTTAAATATTCTGCTGTGAGCAGAAATCCTCATACTCTGCACAGGCACAAACTGACTCTGCGCCGCTTCAGCAAACCTGATGCTAAATCTTCCTTCTTGTTGTCAGAGCCTGTTCTCGTTTACACGACCTCCATAAAACAACGAGGTTCAACATGTGGTGAGTTTCAACATAGTGGACATCCGGTGTCACGTCTTTAAGGTGAGATGACTGAAAGGCAGTTTCAATTCTCAGCTCTTCTCTTTTCCTACGTCCTTAGAAACCCCACTTTTCCGCGACCTTGATGACGTTTTTATGGAGGTGAAGGATGCATGGTCCATGTGGAGTGATTTTGGCCGATTGGCTGAGTTGTTGTCAGTGGTTGTATCTTGTGTTTCACTCCTTTGTTTCTGTACAGCAAACTTTCTGTTTTTAAATGTGCTATATAAATCAGTTGGATTTGGATTTAGTTCATGTTGATGGGACCTTTGACAGCTGGTCACGCCGCTGAGTTAGCTTCAGGCTGTTTTCTGTTCTCTCTTCATCTGTCGGGTATTACAGCTTTACAGCTGTCAGCACATTTAACCTTGTTGGTGATTGGTCAGCTACTGCTGGCCCTGCCAGGTGATAACCAGATGCTGGTGACCTCTGACCCTGACTGCTGATGTATGGGTGAGCGAGCCCAGATAAGGACACGTCAGGTATGTGGCACTGACTTCACTGCAGCAGTGAAGCAGAGCAGACGTGATGCAGATTGATGAAATCACCGCAGGGTCCGAGCAAAGAGAGGATTCTGCTTCATTTGTCTTTACTCGTGATGTGTCAGATCAGCTGTTTTCTGTAAAGATGTTTCTGTTGTAGTCAAAGTGAACGTCTTCTTTGCTCTGTGTTTGTTCTTTCAGTAAAGAAAACGATGGCTTGTTCTCGTGGAGCCTGCTGAGGGCGCCGTGAAGGCGCCGTGAAGGCGCCGTGAAGGCGCCGTGAAGGCGCCGTGAAGGCTCCGTGAAGGCTCCGTGAAGGCGCCGTGAAGGCTCCGTGAAGGCGCCGTGAAGGCGCCGTGAAGGCTCCGCTCGCTCTTAATTGTTCAGAAAAACAAAAAGAACTTTTCTGAAGCCTGAGTTTACATTTCAGTTTGATTTGTACAATCACAACACAAACAACAGTTCCCTCACACCCTACGATAACAAAAAGGAAACAGAGAAAACCCGACAATCATGTGACCCCATACAATCACTGAGGTCACATGATGGGATGGCCGTCACACAGCAGTGAATGACAGCTTGGAGTCCTAAGTTTGTTTTTCTGTGTTTTTTTACTCCAGGGAACGTTCGATTCCAGTGACACTTCAGGGACAGCTGCGTGATGACTTTTTCCAAGACATGGCTGACGGAGCGCGACCAGGATGTCGATTCTTCGACTGATTTGGAGCTCCATTTCTCCGGGATGGAGACACGGGGCTAACAGGGAAATCCCAAAGAGGGGACTATGCTGTTCTATGCCGAGAGAGGACGAGGACCAAGGATGCTGACACGTGTGTCACATGGGTGTGACATTATTGTGAATATTAAAACTGTTTGATTGATACAAACTCATGAAGCAGTCACACACCGACGGAGGGTTTTTCCTGTTCAGCAGATCTGAGTCCTGTCAGTCCGCTTTGAACTGCGTTACCCAGAAGCCCTCTGTGGGTGGACGCGACAGCAAGGCTCATTTTCACATCCAAAATTTGGAATCCAGCAACAGAAGAAGCCCCTCTGACAGAAATAAGGTTCGAGGAAAGATGAAAGCTGTGGGAGGACTGAAGGCTAATTGTCAGGTCTGGCTTTAATGACGGAGACACGGAAAGAAGAAAGGCTGACAGGAAGTCATAATTACCATCTGCCAGGGTGGCCTCGCTCAGATGGAGATGAAGAAGGAGAAACGACATGAAGAGCGATCCAAAGAGAGGGAGCACATCCATTTTCTGTCAAACCCTCCAACACTCTGCAGTCATGCCGCTTTTCCAAACCTCCACTCAAAGCCAGCCCCCACAGAATCGTAACTTTATTGAAAACAACAACGTGGACGGTGTTTGGTTGTGTTTATGTTCAGCAGTGATGCTCTTCATCATCTCTGAGCACATGGTTCAAATATGGACTCTGTTTGTTCTCAGGCTATACATCAATGATGTCCACAGGTGGGACGTAACAAAGTACAAATACTCTGTTACTGTACTTAAGTAGCATTTTCAGGTGTGTGTACTTTACTCGAGTAATTGTTTTTTGGACTTTTTACTTTTAATTCCTAAATTTTACAGTAATGTTTGCACTTTTTACTTCTCGCATTTTCAAAGCAGGCTCGTTACTTTTGGTTTAACACATTTGAGGGAAGTTATTATTTCACGTCATCATGACCTTCAAACATCAAACTGATTTAAACCGAAGCAGAAACACATGAGTGGAAATCCTGTTCATATATTTATAATAAATATTATTAATACATGTGGCATAAAAACAGATGAAAAAGGCAAAATCGTGTGCTGCAGTTAGCTGCCGTTAGAATCAGAATCAGAATCAGAATCAGAAAGGGTTTTATTGCCAAATGTTGAGCAGGTTTACAACATTAGGAAATTGCTGCGGTGCTTCAGTGCAAACATACTGTCATAAATTGCGCTTAAATAGACATGAAAAAATTAAAGTAAGAATAAGAATTGAAAGTGCTACGTAGAAAGATATATACATGATATATACATGAGTGCAGGTGGTGATCAGTGCCAGACATGAAATGATGCAGTGAACACAGCGTAGGGTCATGTGTTAGTGGCGGGGACAGTCATGTGGTTATTGTTCATGTGTCCAACAGCAGAGGGGAAGAAACTGTTCTTATGGCGAGAGGTTCTGGTGCGAATGGACCGGAGCCTCCTGCCTGAGGGGAGCAGGTCAAACAGACTGTGTCCAGGGTGAGAAGGGTCAGCTGAGATCCGAGCTGCACGCCGCAATGTCCTGGAGGTGTACAGGTCCTGCAGAGATGGGAGTCTGCAGCCAATCACCTTCTCAGCAGAGCGCACAACACGCTGCAGTCTCTGTTTGTCCCTGATAGTGGCTCCAGCGTACCACACGGTGATGGAGGAGGTGAGGATGGACTCGATGATTGCAGTGTAGAACTGCATCATCGTCCGTGTTGGCAGGTTGAATTTCTTCAGCTGCCTCAGGAAGTACATCCTCTGCTGGGCTTTCTTAATGACGGAGGTGATGGTGGGCTCCCACTTCAGGTCCTGGGTGATGGTGCTACCCAGGAAGCGGAATGAGTCCACAGAGGTGATGGGGGTGTCAGTCAGGATGATGGGGGGGAGTGGGGCTGTGTGCTTCCTGAAGTCCACAATAATCTCCACTGTCTTCTGGGCATTCAGCACCAGGTTGTTGTGGCTGCACCAGGACACCAGACGTTCAACCTCCCTCCTGTAGGCAGACTCATCCCCGTCCGAGATGAGTCCAATAACGGTGGTGTCATCTGCAAACTTGATTAGCTTGACAGACTGGTGGGTGGAGGTGCAGCAGTTGGTGTACAGGGAGAAGAGCAGAGGAGAAAGAACACAGCCCTGAGGGGAGCCGGTGCTGATGGTCCGGGAGTCCGAGACATTCTTTCCCAGCCTCACGTGCTGCTTCCTGTCCGTCAGGAAGTCAGTGATCCACCGGCAGATGGGATCAGGCACATTCATCTGGGAAAGCTTGCCTCGGAGATGGTCTGGAAGGATGGTGTTGAAGGCAGAGCTGAAGTCCACAAACAGGATCCTGGCGTAGGTTCCTGGGGAGTCCAGATGCTGCAGGATGAAGTGTAGGGCCATGTTGATGGCGTCGTCTACAGACCTGTTGGCTCTATATGCAAACTGCAGGGGGTCCAGGAGGGGGGCCGTGAGGGTCCTGAGATGGGAGAGAACTAGGCGCTCAAAAGACTTCATGACCACAGATGTCAGAGCCACGGGTCTGTAGTCATTTAGTCCAGTGATCCTAGGTTTCTTGGGGACAGGGATTATGGTAGAGGACTTGAAGCAGGCAGGCACATGACATGCCTGCAGTGAGGAGTTGAAAATGCCAGAAAACACTGGGGCCAGCTCGTTTGCACAGTGTCTGAGGGTGGCAGGAGACGCACCGTCTGGGCCGGGAGCTTTCCGAGCATTCAGGTTCTTAAACTGCTTCCTCACATCTGCTTCATGAATATGAAGAGTTGTGGTGGGAGGAGGTGGTGTGAAATCCTCTTTTGTGTGGGGTGAGGAGGGGGGTGTTGTAGGTGAACAGTTTGAAGGTGGTGATGGCTCTATGGAGGGGGGAGAGGTGGGGGAATGAGTGTCCAAAGTGCCTCTATTGTTGGGGTCGTTGGAGGTGTGAAGGCTGCCTGATGGCTCGTCAAAACGGCAGTAGAAGTCGTTGAGGGTGTTGGCCAAGAGCAAGTCATCAGTGGAGTGGGGGGTTTTAGGCTTGTAATTGGTGATATTCTTAAAACCTTTCCACACAGAGGCCGAGTCATTCTCTGAGATCTGCTGCTGCATCCTCTCAGAGTGCTGATGTTTAGCAACGTCCACTTCTTTAGTGAACCTGTACTTGGCCTCTCTGTAGCAGTCCCTGTCTCCGCTTCTGAACGCCTTTCTCTTTTTCTGCAGCTGCAGCTGCAGTTAGCTGCCGTTAGCTGCAGTTAGCTGCCGTTAGCTGTGATTTTTTGTGTGTCGTTTTGTGTTTTGGCACAACAGCAGAACGACTGCAGGTGTCATAGGCTGTGGTCAGCATCTAGCTAGCTCTACAGAAGAGGAGCGAGCATGAAGGGAGCGACGATTTTAAGTGTCAGGTCATCTGAAAGCAGCGTTTCAATGAGCTCAGCCAACATCAGCAAACAGTTTGTCTCACAGTGTGCTGCAGCTAAAGTCTGGCTGCTGATTTGACAGGGAGAGAAAAGACAGAGAGCTAAGTTCACTCAGAGATGGAGACAGATGATAAAGAAGGAGAGAGCTAAGGCAAAGTGTTTGCTGTAAGTTTCCCAGTTCAAACCTCAGAGTCATCAGAGTGACGCCTGCTGTTGTCCACACAATGTCACCGTGAATCATTCAGGATTAACAACACAAATTGTATCGATAGCAGAAACAGTCTTATAACTTATAATTCTCAATTCTCAATGATCCAGGTAAGTAAATCTCCAAAAGTTGATTCTGTTTGACGCTACGTCCAGATGAACAGAATAAACTTTTGGAGATTATAAGTTACTTATATTAATTGCAATGTGATTAATTTCAGGAGAGAATTAACACGTTTCTCAGTTTTGTGTCTGATAACATGCTAGTAATTACATCTGCATGACACAGAGGTTAGATATGGTTCAACTTGTTGCACATAAATATACTACAGATACCAGGCTATTCAAATTTTACTTACTTTTACATTTAAATAGAGGATTTTTTTATATTGTAAAGTATATTAGAAATATATGTATATATATTGGTGCTTTGGTGCGATGGCTGAGGTTACCCATATGGAAAAGAAATAGTAAAAACTTATATGATTTACTCATGAAAGTGGCCACTTTCATGAGTAAATCATATAAGGCGGGGGGTTAGGCGCCCCCTCCTAACCCAGGAGGGGGCGCTGTCTTCCATTTTCTATCTGTTGTTCAGGATATGGATCACTTTCTGATTAGCTTAACTAAAGGACTGCATAACAAAGATGGCTCATTTATGCTGATACAGCATATGCTATATGTTTTGGAAGCAACAATAATAATTTCTAATTAGTTTTTAATTAAATGTCAATTTGACTTTTCCTTAGTTTGAGTGTTAATCTTGTTAATGATTATTATATGCAGGGCATTTGTAACAAGCAAGCTTTCAGGTATTTCAATATAAACAGAAGTTTTCGACTCTTGTAGACAAGTCGCAATAACTACATCGTTCAAAGCCTCATCATCCACGCAGCATCCTACGGGACTGCACACACCCAGGACACCGGGTGTTTAAGCTGCTGCTGTCTGGCAGGAGGTTCAGGCTGCTGAGGTCCTGAACAATATGGACTCAAGGACAGCTTTTACAACAGGGCAACAGCCCTGATCAATGCTAACAGCTGACCTGACTGGCTACCTCCCTGGACTTTTTTAGGGGGAGAGTTAACAACGGTAAAAACAGTAATAATAATTATATTTATATTTATAACAAGGTGCAATAATAATTAATGTGCAATAATAACAGTGTGCAATACAAATACACTTATTCTTCTTTTTTATTACTAAGTTATTATACTGTGTTGTGTTGTTCGTGTTGGTTGTGATGTGTCGTATCGTGTTGTGTTATATGTAGTGCCGACGTAGGACAGTTTTCCAATTTCATTGTACTATGTACTATGTATGACTGTGCAATGACAATAAAGAGTTCTCTTATCTTATCCAACCTGTGACAGAACATTTACCAAATTAATACTAAAACTAAGATTATTTCTTCTGTACGTTTGTTTGCTTTGTGAGCTAACACATGTCAGGTAGTTTTTTTCCTTTTCAGTGCTCTGAGATGTTTTTGTCTCAGAGTTCAGTTTGTTATAGGTAACTATAATAACCCTGCTGGCTGCTATTATCCTGTCTGCTTGGCTTGACTGTGTTATTTTCTTTGACATCTTTCCCAGGATTTGTACTTGCCACCTCTGACTGACATGCATTCAAAAATATAATTATTTGAAGCTGTCTTGTTAAGTTAGTGTGGTCCATGTTAAACAGCAGAGGAAACGTGTCCTGTGCTGCTGCAGCTTCCGGCTGTTTGACGAGCAGAAGGACGTGTTGATCCTGTTGTTTCTGGAGGAGATCCCAGCCTGGCAGCTGTCTCCATGCTACCGCATGAGGAAGCTGGTGAAGAAACGCACCTACCTGAGCTGGCCTCAGGCCGGCCAACACCCGGGAGTCTTCTGGCAGAACGTCCGGAGAGCTCTGGAGACTGGGAAGGAGAATCCCGAGCTTCTGAGGGGACCGGCAGGATGCTGAGAATAAGAGCAGACGTTTGATGCTCAGAGCAGTCACTGAGTAACACTGTACTAAAATGTCACCTATAACAGCTGCACTGCAGAATATTTGGTTGAAATAGGTGATAAGATTCACTGAATACTGCTGGGCTAACACTGGTCTGAGTAAAACATCAGTGACTGGGAGAAATGGTTTGTTAGGTTAAAGCAGCTCGTCCACACGGACGGAGGTGACGTCAAAGCTGGAGAGACGAACGAGTCTGTTTGAAGAGCTCTGGGAACGTTTTTGTTGAGCCTGCAGCTCCGTGTCTTTGGCTCCAAGACGCTCTAATCCACAGACACCTGCTCATATTTCAGTTACATGAGGATGACCTGCGCCTGCATTAATAATAGATATGGTGGCTCTGCTGGTCAACCTTTTGTTCATGAAATTGTTGTTTCTCTGTGGTTCTCATTCATTGGCTTGTTTTAATCAAATCTTTAAAATGACGTTTTAAATTATGACTCAGATGATTATTTAATCTCAGTTAAGAGCGATCTGTGTGAGAACACTTTCATATCCACAGATGATTGGCTGTCTGCCGTTTGAGAGCGTGTCTTTGTGTTTACAGCGTGTTCAGCAGGCAGCAGCGTCACTGTGTTATTGATCAGGGACATTAATCTGGTTCAGAACAGAAAAAAATCCCAGACCATCACTGATTAATTATACTTTTAATTTCCTCAAACGAAGCCTCCTTAATTTGTCAGTATTGATCAGACGAGGCAGTGTGGCTGCAGCGCTCAGTCTAATTAATCAAACTCAGATTAAAGTGAGAGATACGTTATTGGACTCATTTATAATCTGACTTTGCTCTTTGTGGTTCATGTTGTATGAAAATCTTTCTGCAGCTGCAGACGACCAGCAAACCCCCGATCAGGAAACTGCTGCTTCGTACTGATAACTGCAACTAACCAGTGCTGCTAACTAATACTGACAAGAAATACTGCAAGTAAGTCACCATCACTAGTCGCCCTGTGGAGTCAGGTAGCATGACAGAAAGCTTTGAGTCAGCTGAGCGGGCTCCACGCTGTCATGTTCTGACAGTTTTTATTTTTCTGAGTCAAAGGTCATGCAGCCTGCCGCTTCCCTGTGTGTCAACAAAAAGTTAAAACTTAGCAGCAAAATGTGCTTGTGTGAAAATCGATGTATTTCTGACTTCCATGGCAGTGACAGTTTTAAACGCTTGTCCTTCTTAACCGCTTACTGCGGTCAGGGTGGGGGTGGAGCCTATCTCAGCTGTCCCAGGCATGATGTTTGAAGGGCCATCATCTGAGCTCTGCTGTGACGCTTCTCATCACTCAGACAGTTTGAAGCTCGCCGATGTTTGTCCTTTTCAAAGACTTTATGTCCTCACGCTGATGATAAGGAGAAACTGACGGGACTTCCTGTTTTGTTTGGGACACGGAGACATGGTGGCGGTGATTCATCAGTCTGTTTCAAGCCAAACCACCGTCTGTAACCACGAAGCTTTCACGCAGTAAACTCGGGTGGTTTTACCTTCTGATTGGTCTGAGTTTCTTCATGCTTCCTGACCTGCCCCGCCCTCACGGCCCTCACCTGTCCCAGCCCGTTCTCACTCACGAGGCCTAATATACTGATGATTTGTCACGTCCCGCGGTGTTCCCGAGGAACGCAAAAGGTGACCGTCCGCATTCTTATGCTACATGCAGGGTTATGGATGAAATCCAGTAGAATGATGCTCCCGCGTCACATGTCCCAGCGACCCACTTCTTATCCCTGACCAATCACCTTCTGGATCATTTCTTGTGGTTGTTGTCTCACTTCTGCTGCAGCCTTATTAAAAACATGTGACTTATGCTGATTCCACCCTCCCACCCCCAACACAGGCGTGGTCGCTAAACAGGAAGTTAAAACGGCGTGTAGCAGGGAGGCGGAGTCTGACGGCCTGGTATGAGAGCGCTCTGGATTAGCAGTCCCATCGAAAGACGCTCAGCATCTAAATTCTCGAATCTTTCAAAGACGATCTGTGGACTCCTCGATGGCATCCCATAATTTCCTGATTTATTTATCAGGCGCTCTCTCACACTGAGTTTACAGAGGCAATAAAACTGCTTCACAATGATGGAGATTAAAACATAAAAAAGGAAATTAAAGCTCATAAAGCGCGACCTTTACGCCTTCAGCCGCCCCAAAGTGCCGAAGACGCCCTCACATCCTGCAGACACCGGGTCAGGCAGACAGCCTGGAGAAAGCGTCTTTGTGCGTCATACGTCCATATGTGTCCTCACCGTCCCTCTCTGCAGGGCTCACGCCGCGTGCTTACACTTGGGCCTAACAGCCGGGAACAGGGCCGGGATAGAAACACAGGAAAAGACTCTGAGGATGCCACACGTTGATTAATGTCCTGCATGTTCAGAAACCCCGACGTGCTGATGTCGTCGATGATTCCTTCGATGTCAGCTCGGAGGTTGGCTCTGTGTAATACCTGAGGCCAGCTGTTATTGTTGTGGGGACGGTGAGATTATTTACTGCTGACTCCTGAAGGAAAAGCTCGACTTTATTACATCCAGAGTTCATTAACGTTGCAGCACAGACACACAAACTGAAAACACGTTCACACAGCAGCGGCTCAAACGTCGAGTGGCCGATTTCAGTGAGAAAGCAGAGACGCTGCTCCAAAGCTTCCAGAGTCTGGTTTCCAGGGAAAACTGAGAGGGACCGTCCCAGAGAGACACCATCAGGATTTACTGACGGCTGCTTCACTGAGAAATTTCACTGCTGGGCTTCACCCTCATCATCCTCGCTCACTTGTTAGGTTTCCCACAACACAACCTGCTTTTCTCAGACACGCCCCCTCATCACAGAAATTATGTTCAGGAATCTCTGGCTCCTCTCTGGGGTCCACTTCCAGCTAAGCACACCTGGAAAACCTCCAAATGGAGCCCACGAGGGACGGGGATCAGATGGCGTCTCTGCTCTGAGCAGGCCAGCGAGCGACGATTAGTGCTGACATCACACCAGTTCACCGGCCCCTCGTGCTCCACCTTCCCATGGTCATTAACGAATCGGATGCGTCGTGTCGTTGTGCTCGAGGTCCTGCTGCTCTGCCGAAGCAGCTGATTAACCTCAGTTCAGTTTCACTGCAGTTCATATTAAACCCAATAAATTCACAGCAGTCCAAATTTATGGGTTTAATATAAGATAAGAGATAAGATAAGATAAGATAAGATAAGATAGAACTTTATTAATCCCTCGGGTGGGTTCCTCTGGGAAATTCGACTTCCAAAAAAAGCACAGCAACGACCAAAGTTACAGTTACAGAACTGTTATATATATATATATATACACACACACACACACACACACGCACACGCACACACACACATATATAAATACAGAGACAAATATAAATAAAATATACAAAGGGGATAAATAGAATAAATAGGAATAAAAAATAAAAATACAAGTGAATTGCACATTTCAAGTATTGAGTCTATTGCACTGTTGACTATTTACAAAAAGTATTGCACAAGGTATCCGTCTTTAAAGGAAGCAGTAAGTCCGTTTTCTTCCTCATGTCTGTAAAAGTTCAACAGAAACAACCAGGAAGTGTTTCCTCTGACTTCTCCACAAACACTCGGACAGCTTCTGATGCGATAATCAGCGAGACGTGGGCGGATCAGCAGGTCAGTGGGCGGGATTTTAAATCTCAGGCTCTTATTAGAGATCACAACTGCTGATCACTAACATCCAATCAGAATCCTGAACCTGGAGCTCACACCTCTTGGACGCTCTGTTAGCACATTAGCCTCACAGTGGCCGCGTCATGGGTCAGATAATTACAAATGCTCCAACAGCACAAACACGGGGCAGACAGCTAGCAGCCACCTGTCAGTCAAAGAGGCCACGCCCCTAATAATACCAAACTTTAAACAGGTGAGTTACAGAGATGTCCTCCCCGCGTACAGTTTGTGTGAACATGTTTGTCAGGAGTGACTCCCTGCTGCCTCTGCTGGACGTCAGAGGAACTGCAGGTTAGGTGGGCTGTGCTCCTGTGAGGTGATATCGTACGATATTAAATGTAAAGTACGGGGAGTCGAGCTTCCCCCCGCCTGGTGGTCCGCTGTCTCTGTTCTTCTGGAGCGTTTGTGGGCTCTGGTATGGAAGGACTGAAGGGTGAGGAGACGTACAGATGATGCAGTCATGTCTCCATCCTTACCCTCAGCTTTGACCCTCAGCATTTTGTTAGTTTCCCTCACAGCGAATCACATTCACCTCTGTGCTGCTAGGTCACGGCGGGTGACATCTTGCCATGCCCTCTTCCTGCTCCTCTTTGTTTTCTTCATTTCTTTGTGTTCGGTTTGCATCGTCTGACTTTTCTGGACTCTCAGTTTTAGTCTGTGTTTCTCTGTCTAACCAGAAGGATCTGGCTTCCTGTTTGTCTGTGTGAAGGATTTCTAATAAAGCTGCTCAGCGTGACTCAAGTCAGCGAGCAGCAGGAGCTCACCGGCCACTTTCATCCTTTAACCAGGGAGTGGGGGGTATCTGAAGCAGTGCTGCGGTGCAGGCAGATGCTTACAAGGCGTCTGTTTAAAATAATTTTCCACAGCCTTCCAGCGGGCCGGATCGGAGGTTCTGGCAGGCCGATTCTGGCCCCCGGGCCTCATGTTTGACATTATGGACCATCCTACAGCAGATTTTCTGAAGAATCTTCCTCTCCTCTCCGGCCCTCGCCATCCTCTGCTGCTTTAGCTCCTCCCTTTTCACTCCTGCTCTCCTCTCATTGGCTGCCCACAGCTGTTTAGGATCCTGTGAATATTCCTACAATCAGGCTTTTAGAAGAGTTGGGACTTTGATGTAAGCCTCCGGTCCGGTCCAGCTGGAGAAAAGTGTATTTCCAGGTGCTCCCTGGTCAGGATCTTAAACTTGAAGATGGCGCCTGTGTTTGGCTTTGTCGCTGCTGCAGCTCACTGGAGGCAACAGTGCAGTTTTTCACTGTCTCACTCGTCTTTTCCACTATAACTTTTGCTCTTTTGTATTCTGACTTTGCTTCTGCTGCTCTAATTTATGATCAGGACACACTGTGAAACATCAGAGACTCAATGGAGAGCTACTGGGGCAGCTGGGACAGCTACAGAAAACCTCCTCCCTCACCCTCCGCTTGCCGCCTTTTATTGAAAACAGTTACAGTACACACAAGCACCTCCCATTGTAAACCCCCCCTGTGGTTCTAAAAGATAAGGCGCTATTTGTGTATGTGTGTGCACGTATGTGCGAGCATCTGTATGTGTGTGTGTGTGTGTATGTGAGTGTGTGTTTGTGTTTGGGGGTGCGTTTGTGTGACCTCCTGCCCACAAAAGGGTCATAAAAGGTCTGCTCACATTCTGTAACTTCTGTCGGTGCTATGGTAAACCAAATTTCCCGGAGGAGCCCACCCAAGGGATTAATAAAGTTTAATCTAATCTAAAGGCAGGAAGTTTACTAAGCAGGAAACAGAACCTTCACCCAGGATGTGCCTATGATAAAACACTACAGCCGCCCCGCCAACAGACAGGCCGGGGAGGGAGTCTTTGATCCTGCTGCTGCAACTAAGACTTACAACTGTAAGTAACACAATGACAACCTTTAACAGTTTGACTCCAACAACTCCCAACCAGGCTGACTGCAGCAGCCATCACAAGCCCCCGCCCTCTCCTCCACCCTCTCCTCCACCCTCTACACCCTGTCCTCCACCCTCACCACGCTCTCCCCCATCCTCCCCTCTACCCTCTCCACCACCCTCTACACCCTCTCGTCCATCCTCTCCACCCTCGCCTCCACGCTCTCCCCCATCCTGGTTCGATCCCTGGGCTCTCTGTCCTGGTCGTTGTGTCCTTGGGCAAGACACTTTACCCTACTTGCCTACTGGTGTTGGCCAGAGGGGCCGATGGCGCGATATGGCAGCCTCGCTTCTGTCAGTCTGCCCCAGGGCAGCTGTGGCTACACCTGTAGCTGCCTCCACCAGTGTATGAATGCGAGAGTGAATGAATAGTGGTATTGTAAAGCGCTTTGGGTGCCTTGAAAAGCGCTATATAAATCCAATCCATTATCCTCTCCTCCACCCTCTCCTCCACCCTCTCAATGCTCTCCACCACCCTCTCCCCCATCCTCTCCTCCACCCTCTACACCCTCTCCTCCACCCTCTCCACGTTCTCCCCCATCCTCTCCTCTACCCTCTCCTCCACCCTCTACACGCTCTCCCCCATCCTCTCCTCTACCCTCTCCTCCACCCTCTACACCCTCTCCTCCACCCTCCCACCCTCTCCACGCTCTCCCCATCCTCTCCTCCACCCTCTCCTCCACCCTCTCCACGCTCTCCCCCATCCTCTCCTCTCCCCTCTCCTCCACCCTCTACACCCTCTCCTCCACCCTCCCACCCTCTCCACGCTCTCCCCATCCTCTCCTCTACCCTCTCCTCCACCCTCTCCACGCTCTCCCCCATCCTCTCCTCTCCCCTCTCCTCCACCCTCTACACCCTCTCCTCCACCCTCCCCACCCTCTCCACGCTCTCCCCCATCCTCTCCTCCACCCTCTCCACCCTCGCCTCCACGCTCTCTAACCTGATGTGTGCTGCTATCGTTGTTTCTTTAATACCTCTCCCCTCTGTAGAGGGAGAAGCTCAGACTGAGTCAGCGCTGCCACCTGGTGGAAGAAAGCAGAAACTGCACTTCATGCTCAAACCAACCTGTGAACACTGAAACTCCCCGTGTGGTGGCCTGCGTCACAGATGATTGGACTAAACCTGATGTGCTGCACTGCTCGTGGTGATGACTGAAACCTCCGTGAGGCTGAACCGAGCGCTGAAGCTCCGCCCGCCTCGGCACACAGACTGGCTCCAGGTCAGCTGACGGCCTCTGTGTAAACAGAACGCTAATATGAGTGAGGCAGCAGCATGTCGGTGAAGGTTGAAGCCAATGGGCTGCTCACAGTGAGGAGCTCCGTGCAGCTGTCTGCTGCAGTCATTGTTTAAAAAACAACTTCTTCCTCTTTAATATTATTGATAACATTTTCTGTTTCCTGCCAAATGAATTATTAGTGTTTCATCTTTCATCAAATAAAGAAACCTTGAACACTTTAGCTGTGCTGTATGATGATTGGCCGGCACTTATTGCAGCTCTCTCCCTGACACACCTGAACCCTTATTAATAAATAAACATGCTGAGCTGCGTGACACGATGTTGTGTCTGGAACATGTCTATGAATAAAACCGTTTGCATCAGTAACTGTGACAATGAATGAATGGGCAAATTTTCATGTTGGAGCGCTGACTTCAGCTCAGGAGAAGAAGCTTGAGGTGAGGTGGAGGTTTTGTAAAGATGGTGGCAGTGCTGAGCCTTTCCCTTGCATGATGATGTAACAGGTATGATCCTTCACTGCTTCAGTCTAAAGGTGCTGACATGAATCCAAATGTCCATCCAGCACCGGAAACACGTATGTTTCCTGTCTGTAGCCACATATGGAAGGGCGATGTCCATCCACTTTAGCCAAACACAGTGAGACATCATGGCGGCTCCACAAACCGGTGCCCGCCCTCATGTGTTTGAGACACACCTCAGTTGTAGAAGTTACACTCTATGATATCACCAAGGCTCAGCAGGGGAGTGCACACACCTGTGTGGTCAGAGCTGATGGTGACAGCACTGCATCCAAGCATGGTGAACCCGGACAGGTAAACAGGAAGTGTCTGGCAGGTTTAAACCGTCGATCATCACCACAGAACTGTGTTTTCTGAGCACGCTCACACTGCTTCAGCTGGGGACAGAGTTTAGTGAGCATGTCTGCTCTAGCAGATTAAGAGATCCGGTTTGAGTTTCCATCTCAAACCACCGGGTGGCGCTTCTGTGTCATTGCTGATTACCTGAGTGCATGTGCAGCAGGTGTGGCTTAGATCCTGGGTTAGCTTTGTATGTCTGTGGCTGTTGTGTGTTCCACTCATTACAATCAGCTGATTGCTGACAGAGAAACGCTGCACAGTGATTGGATGTTTAAGTGTGATTGCAGCTTTCCTCCACCAGAGGGCGTTCACGAGTTAAAGGTTCTTCAGCTGTGCAGAGAGCAGAAAGTTTGTCTCATCTGTGTGTGTGTGTGTGTGTGTGAGTGAGCATGAGCCAGAGGCAGACAGATGGATCCAGGAGAGCGGCGCTAACTGGATGTCGGTAAGCTCAGAGTTCAAAGGTCGTGGCGTGGCTGCAGCTCATGGGTGGCTGAGCGTGAACATCAGGACGTTTCCAGACTGCAGCAGCAGATCAGTGATGGACTTTGAGCTGTGGACGGGTCACACCAGAAGTTTGCTCAGTTGAAGTTTGTTTTCCTGTCACATGGTGGCGTTAGTCTCCGCCCATCAGAGACCCTTTAACCGTCCTCCTGCTCCCGCTGATGGGTGCAGCCTGAGCGGACTCTCTGTGTCAGACTGCCTGAGCTCGCAGGTCGTCAGCAGACACTCTGTAGGTCTCCCCCAGTCTTCATCGTCAGCTCCATCTCCCAGTGAGCTCGGGTCCATTGCTATAGCAACGGGTTGCCATGGGCAACGAGACACAGCCAGCACCAGTCAGCATCCTCCTCCTCCTCGCAGTTGTTGTGAGAGGCAGGCAGGCAGAGGGGAGAGAAGGCGCGGCGCGTGCAGAACAGCAGAGACGAGAGGAGAAGAAAGACGCTTTCCTCTCCCTGCCACCGGAATAAAACCCAAAAAGCAAAATAAAGACATCAGCATCCAGTCAGACGCCTGCATTCTGCTGTCTGCGTCTCGGAGTGCAACAAGAGGATGGCAACAACTTGTTCATGCAGGAAAGTGTCTGTTCAGTGCAGGCGGTGACCCCGACGCCAAACCTGCTGCCGCCAAGCAAGAGTGCGCCGACATCACCTGCTGCCGCTGCAGGGTGAGTCCAACTTCCTGTCAATCTCATTCTACCTGAATCGTGCCTGTCAGGCGTCCTGTGGGTGCAGAGCAGCAGGGTTCAGGGTGGTGCAGCGAGGTGAGCCGTGGACCTCGCCGTGTCGTTTCCATTGGCACAAAACATCAGCTTCTAATTTCTGTGACATTGTAGCAACAATGTCGCCTTGTGATAGCAACCGTTTCATATGTTAGAAGGTTTCACCCCGAGGAGCATGGTCATGTTTGATCCCCGAGACCATTCAGACCCACAGACCTGTGGAGAGCGTGTGTGTGTGTGTGTGTGTGTGTGTGTGTGTGTGTGTGTGTGTGTGTGTGTGTGTGCGTCTGTGGTCTTTTGACTGTGCCTTTATAATGGCAGCTACAGGTGGGGGCTGCAACTCTCTCGCACTCGTTTGCAGCTCTGTTTGAGTTAATGGAAGCAGACCTGACTGACCACAGACACTGACCACAGGCACTGATCACAGACACTGACCACAGACACTGATTACAGACACTGACCACAGGCACTGACCACAGACACTGATCACAGACACTGACACAGGTACTGACCAAAGACACTGACCACAGACACTGATCACAGATACTGATCAAAGACACTGATCACAGACACTGATCACAGACACTGACACAGGTACTGATCACAGACACTGATCACAGACACTGACCACAGGCACTGACAACAGGCACTGATCACAGACACTGATCACAGACACTGATCACAGACACTGACCACAGACACTGACCACAGGCACTGACCAAAGACACTGATCACAGGCACTGATCACAGACACTGACCAAAGGCACTGACCACAGGCACTGATCACAGACACTGACCACAGGCACTGACCACAGACACTGATCACAGGCACTGACCAAAGGCACTGATCACAGACACTGACCACAGGCACTGACCACATGTACTGACCACAGGTACTGACCACAGACACTGATCACAGGCACTGATCACAGACACTGACCACAGACACTGATCACAGACACTGACCAAAGGCACTGATCACAGACACTGACCACAGACACTGATCACAGACACTGACCAAAGGCACTGATCACAGACACTGATCACAGACACTGACCACAGACACTGATCACAGGCACTGATCACAGGCACTGATCACAGACACTGACCACAGACACTGATCACAGACACTGATCACAGGCACTGATCACAGGCACTGACCACAGGCACTGACCAAAGGCACTGATCACAGACACTGACCACAGACACTGATCACAGACACTGACCAAAGGCACTGATCACAGACACTGATCACAGACACTGACCACAGACACTGATCACAGGCACTGATCACAGACACTGACCACAGGTACTGACCACAGACACTGATCACAGACACTGACCACAGACACTGACCACAGACACTGATCACAGGCACTGACCACAGACACTGACCAAAGACACTGATCACAGGCACTGACCACAGACACTGACCACAGGTACTGACCACAGACACTGACCACAGGCATTGATCACAGACACTGATCACAGACACTGACGACAGGTACTGATCACAGGCACTGACCACAGACACTGACCACAGATACTGACCACAGATACTGACCACAGCACTGATCACAGACACTGACGACAGGTACTGACCACAGACACTGACCACAGGTACTGACCACAGACACTGACCACAGCACTGATCACAGACACTGACGACAGGTACTGACCACAGACACTGACCACAGGTACTGACCACAGACACTGATCACAGACACTGACCACAGGTACTGATCACAGACACTGATCACAGACACTAAAACTAACTAACTTCAGACGTGCCGCTGATCGTCGTTCGAGCAGGAAAAAGTGTTTCCTTTCATTCACAGGTTTACCGACAAATTAAGTTTCAAGCTAACAACGAGACGCAACAAGCTGAGGATCAACGACTAGTCAAAGAAGGAAAAAGAATATGTTACACATACAGTGGGGCAAAAAAGTATTTAGTCAGCCACCGATTGTGCAAGTTCCCCCACCTAAAATGATGACAGAGGTCAGTAATTTGCACCAGAGGTACACTTCAACTGTGAGAGACAGAATGTGAAAAAAAAATCCATGAATCCACATGGTAGGATTTGTAAAGAATTTATTGGTAAATCAGGGTGGAAAATAAGTATTTGGTCACCTCAAACAAGGAAAATCTCTGGCTCTCACAGACCTGTAACGTCTTCTGTAAGAAGCTTTTCTGTCCCCCACTCGTTACCTGTATGAATGGCACCTGTTTGAACTCATCATCTGTATAAAAGACACCTGTCCACAGCCTCAAACAGTCAGACTCCAAACTCCGCCATGGCCAAGACCAAAGAGCTTTCGGAGGACACCAGGAAAAGTATTGTAGACCTGCACCAGACTGGGAAGAGTGAATCTACAATAGGCAAGCAGCTTGGTGTGAAAAAATCAACTGTGGGAGCAATCATCAGAAAATGGAAGACATACAAGACCACTGATAATCTCCCTCGATCTGGGGCTCCACGCAAGATCTCATCCCGTGGGGTCAAAATGATCATGAGAACGGTGAGCAAAGATCCCAGAACCACACGGGGGGACCTGGTGAATGACCTGCAGAGAGCTGGGACCAAAGTAACAAAGGTCACCATCAGTAACACACTACAACGGCAGGGAATCAAATCCCGCAGTGCCAGACGTGTTCCGCTGCTGAAGCCAGTGCATGTCCAGGCCCGTCTGAAGTTTGCCAGAGAGCACATGGATGATACAGCAGAGGATTGGGAGAATGTCATGTGGTCAGATGAAACCAAAGTAGAACTTTTTGGTATAAACTCAACTCGTCGTGTTTGGAGGAAGAAGAATACTGAGTTGCATCCCAAGAACACCATACCTACTGTGAAGCATGGGGGTGGAAACATCATGCTATGGGGCTGTTTTTCTGCCAAGGGGACAGGACGACTGATCCGTGTTAAGGACAGAATGAATGGGGCCATGTATCGTGAGATTTTGAGCCAAAACCTCCTTCCATCAGTGAGAACTTTGAAGATGAAACGAGGCTGGGTCTTCCAACATGACAATGATCCAAAACACACCGCCCGGGCAACAAAGGAGTGGCTCCGTAAGAAGCATTTGAAAGTCCTGGAGTGGCCTAGCCAGTCTCCAGACCTCAACCCCATAGAAAATCTGTGGCGGGAGTTGAAAGTCCGTGTTGCTCGGCGACAGCCCCAAAACATCACTGCTCTCGAGAAGATCTGCATGGAGGAATGGGCCAAAATACCAGCTACTGTGTGTGCAAACCTGGTAAAGACCTATAGTAAACGTTTGACCTCTGTTATTGCCAACAAAGGTTATGTCACAAAGTATTGAGTTGTATTTTTGTTATTGACCAAATACTTATTTTCCACCCTGATTTACCAATAAATTCTTTACAAATCCTACCATGTGGATTCATGGATTTTTTTTCACATTCTGTCTCTCACAGTTGAAGTGTACCTCTGGTGCAAATTACTGACCTCTGTCATCATTTTAGGTGGGGGAACTTGCACAATCGGTGGCTGACTAAATACTTTTTTGCCCCACTGTACCAACAGACCTTCCTGCAGTGCCTTCAACGGCCACCAGGGGAGGCTTTGACTCACTGATGTAAACCATAGACTGTATATAAACAATGGCTATCATAGGGTAGTGACCCCACTTCCTGCGTCTTTGTGACTCTGATGGGAGTGTAGTCTTCGACCTTTGTGGTTTATTCAGTTGGACCTGAGAGCAGAAACTCATCATGAAGGTGTCAGCTGAGCTCTGATCAGCTGATCGTTGTGGGAACAGGAAGTTTGCATCTAAAATAAACTCACAGAGATTCACAAATGTTCGCACACAGAAAGACCTGAAACTCTATTTAATACCTAATAACCACCATTTAGTGAAACTGGTCTGTGCTCAGAATCAGAGCCACGCCTCTGTGACATCATCAGCACAGAGTTTCTGAATGTCTGTTATTTATTTATACATTTACTCATATGAAACTAATTGAACACTGATCACCTGGGGACAGGAAGTCACACCCATCTCTGATACCAACACACCTGATCAGAAGAACTGGACTGGAACAGCAACCCAGCAGTGATGGGTCAAATGACCTTTATTACCTTTGACCTTTTTGACCTTTGTGGAGAAGCTGTGGCTTTGTGTCAAAAGAGTTAAACTGCACCAATCACAGCAGAAGCTAAACAGCACAAGACTGAAGATCAAAGGTCACACTTCAGCTATGATTTAAAAGTGTGATGGGAGATCATGACGCATCATCAGGACATCTTGGTAGTGTAAAGGCAGAGCAGGTCATCTGCAGATCAGAAGGTTGGTGGTTCGATCCCTGTCTGCTCCAGTCACCATGTCTTGGCTAAGATGTTACATCAGGTTGCTCTCTGATGCGTGTGTTAGCTGAAAAGCATAGAAAACGTGCTCGTGTGAGTGGGTGAACGAGGCAAGTTGTATCGAGTGCTCAGATGAGAACCTGTCCATGTTTTGTTTTTTGGATGCCAAACCACCAAAGACACATTTGTAACCAGCAGCTGTGATGGATTTTTAAAGGCTGAGCAGAAACACGCCCGCACATGTCTGCTGCTTTGAAATCCATAAAGTATATCAGTTTGAGTGACTGCTATTCATTTCTTGGAATTTGTAAGTAACTGTGATATTGTTTTACACGGTAAACACATTTTTGTGCATTTCATTTTGTTGGAAAGGTCACAGAATCATGACTTTAATAAACACTTCACTGCAAAGTCCGAGGGACGTAATGTAACAGCAAGGATGTGTAAAAGGGAGGAGCTGACATGAGACAGAGACACAAAGAGACAAAAGGACAAAGCCGCAAAGGGACATAGAGACAAAAAGACAAAACGACAAAAAGACAAAGCGATAAAGACACATATGCATAAAGACACAAAAAGACAAAGACACAAAAAGACACAAAAAGACAAAGAGACAAAAAGACAAAGAGACAAAAAGACAGAGACAAAAAGACAAAGAGACAAAAAGACAAAACGACAAAAAGACAAGACACAAAAAGACAAAGACACAAAAAGACACAAAAAGACAAAGAGACTAAAAGACAGAGACAAAAAGACAAAACGACAAAAAGACAAGACACAAAAAGACAAAGAAACGAAAAGACAAAGCGATAAAGACACATATGCATAAAGACACAAAAAGACAAAGACACAAAAAGACAAAGAGACGAAAAGGCAAAGGGACAAAGAGACGAAAAGACAAAGGGACAAAGAGACAAAAAGACAAAAAGACAAAACGACAAAAAGACAAAGCAATAAAGACACATATGCATAAAGACACAAAAAGACAAAGACACAAAAAGACAAAGGGACAAAGAGACAAAAAGACAAAACGACAAAAAGACAAAGTGATAAAGACACATATGCATAAAGACACAAAAAGACAAAGACACAAAAAGACACAAAAAGACAAAGAGACTAAAAGCCAAAGAGACAAAAAGACAAAGAGACAAAAAGACAAAACGACAAGACACAAAAAGACAAAGAGACGAAAAGACAAAGCGATAAAGACACATATGCATAAAGACACAAAAAGACAAAGACACAAAAAGACACAAAAAGACAAAGAGACTAAAAGACAAAGAGACAAAAAGACAAAGAGACAAAAAGACAAGACACAAAAAGACAAAGAGACAAAAAGACAAAGCGATAAAGACACATATGCATAAAGACACAAAAAGACAAAGACACAAAAAGACAAAGAGACGAAAAGGCAAAGGGACAAAGAGACGAAAAGACAAAGGGACAAAGAGACAAAAAGACAAAACGACAAAAAGACAAAGCAATAAAGACACATATGCATAAAGACACAAAAAGACAAAGACACAAAAAGACAAAGGGACAAAGAGACAAAAATACAAAGCGATAAAGACACATATGCATAAAGACACAAAAAGACAAAGACACAAAAAGACAAAGGGACAAAGAGACAAAAAGACAAAACGACAAAAAGACAAAGCGATAAAGACACATATGCATAAAGACACAAAAAGACAAAGACACAAAAAGACACAAAAAGACAAAGAGACTAAAAGACAAAGAGACAAAAAGACAAAGAGACAAAAAGACAAAACGACAAAAAGACAAGACACAAAAAGACAAAGAGACGAAAAGACAAAGCGATAAAGACACATATGCATAAAGACACAAAAAGACAAAGACACAAAAAGACACAAAAAGACAAAGAGACTAAAAGCCAAAGAGACAAAAAGACAAAGAGACAAAAAGACAAAACGACAAGACACAAAAAGACAAAGAGACGAAAAGACAAAGCGATAAAGACACATATGCATAAAGACACAAAAAGACAAAGACACAAAAAGACACAAAAAGACAAAGAGACTAAAAGACAAAGAGACAAAAAGACAAAACGACAAAAAGACAAGACACAAAAAGACAAAGAGACAAAAAGACAAAGCGATAAAGACACATATGCATAAAGACACAAAAAGACGAAAAGACAAAGCGATAAAGACACATATGCATAAAGACACAAAAAGACAAAGACACAAAAAGACAAAGAGACGAAAAGGCAAAGGGACAAAGAGACGAAAAGACAAAGGGACAAAGAGACAAAAAGACAAAACGACAAAAAGACAAAGCAATAAAGACACATATGCATAAAGACACAAAAAGACAAAGACACAAAAAGACAAAGGGACAAAGAGACAAAAATACAAAGCGATAAAGACACATATGCATAAAGACACAAAAAGACAAAGACACAAAAAGACAAAGGGACAAAGAGACAAAAAGACAAAACGACAAAAAGACAAAGCGATAAAGACACATATGCATAAAGACACAAAAAGACAAAGACACAAAAAGACACAAAAAGACAAAGAGACTAAAAGACAAAGAGACAAAAAGACAAAGAGACAAAAAGACAAAGAGACAAAAAGACAAAGCGATAAAGACACAAAAAGACAAAGACAAAAAGGTACAAAGACACAAAAAGACAAAACGACAAAAAGACAAAGTGATAAAGACACATATGCATAAAGACCCAAAAAGACAAAGACACAAAAAGACAAAGAGACAAAATGTAGTGCTGTCAGCGTTAATCTCGGATTTACGGACCGCCCCGTGCGTGGGGCTGCATTAACGAGCTAACTGCGCTAACACATTGACGCCACGCAGCCCCACGAACGGGGCGAACAGAGAAACTCGCTGACGGCGATTTGTTGCGTTAATGCGGTTATGGCGTTAATGTCATTTTAACAAGATTAACACTGACAGCACTAACAAAAAGACAAAGAGACAAAAAGAAAAAGAGAGAAAGACATAAAGGGACAAAGAGACGAAAAGACAAAATGACAAAAAGACAACAGAGCTAACTCGCTGATGGCAATTTGTTGCGTTAATGTGGTTTTGGCGTTAACGTCATTTTAACGAGATTAACACTGACAGCACTAACAAAAAGACAAAGATACAAAAAGACAAAGCGATAAAGATACATATGCATAAAGACACAAAAAGACAAAGGGACAATAAGACAAAGGGACAAAGAGACAAAAAGTAGTGCTGTCAGCGTTAATCTCGAATTTACGGACCGCCCCGTGCGTGGGGCTGTATTAACGAGCTAACTGCGCTAACACATTGACGCCACGCAGCCCCACGTACGGGGCGAACGGAGCTAACTTGCTGACGGCGATTTGTTGCGTTAATGTGGTTTTGGCGTTAACGTCATTATAACGAGATTAACACTGACAGCACTAACAAAAGGACAAAGAGACAGAGTTGGAGTTGGCTGAAGCCACGGTGATGCGAGGACGTCTGCAGGCTCAGAGTGAATCAGCTGTTTCTGGGACTGAACTGATTGTCCTCTTGCTCACATGTTTGTCAGCTGATCTGAATCTGAATCTCTGCACCGCCGTCGAGCTTACTTCATATGAAAGGCCGTGATTGACGTGTGAAGCTCTTTCCATCGCAGGTTTAAAGAAACTGCAGCATGAAAATGTTTTTCACACCATCAGAGTCAAAAGTGTTAAAACAGACTGTGAGCCACGCTGACGCCAAATCTGTCGACGTGTTTCATCCAAAAACAGTCCGAGTGTGGACTGCACATGCTCAGTACCAACCTGAGACAGAACAGAGGAGCTGTCAGAATATTTATATCCACACCCTCCTGTTTTAACTTCATTTATATTTAGATGAACTGATCCATGTGTGAGATCCATATTTAATTACAGTTCTGAGACAACAGACGCACAGAAATAGACTCAGAAACAGGACGGATTTTTATACTTGACTGATTCTGATTCAGTGGAATTCTCTTTATTGGGTCCTCCTCACCTTTCATGGGAGACATTAACAGATCAGCCAAAAAATGAGGAGATGCAGGTGGGTTACAGAGACATTACAGAGGTTAGAGACGCACTCCAACAGTAAAGAGGAGAACAGTAAAGTAAGAGAGACGCAGAAAGTAAACATGAACAAACATAAGGAGACGACCCATTCTCACACAAAGGAAAAACATGAGATGCAGGATGACCTCAAAGACATAAAAACATGTAAAAGATGGAAAACGGGCAGAAATAGGCGCTAAGAGCAGGTTTCCCACACACTGAATAAACCTGTTGGATTAGCAACCGTTTCTCTGTTCTGGGCAGACGGACTCGATGTGGAGGCCGGGTGTGGCTGAGACCGAGCACCAGACTGGATGACAGATTCAATCTGTGCAGGTCTCAAAAACAGCGTTTAATCCAAGAGAATCACAATCAACCTGAAATATGAAGAGGGGCAGTGACAGCGCAGCACTTCCTGCTGTCACAGAGACACATTTCATCAGGAGGGAGATGAGAAACAGAGAAAGTAATTACAGCGCTGAAATAAAGTGAGATGAAGTGCAGATGGAGAAAACAGGTCCGATAGCTGAATTCAAAGTCATTAACTGCAAACAGAGAGAGTCACAAAAACACAAGGAAACATTCAGATCTGAGAATGCAGGGCTCAGATAACCTGAAGAAAAGTTCATGAAACTGAAACAAGTGTGACTGTTCAAGGCACGAACCCTCCAACCTCCAGGGTTACGCCTCTGTCTGATTAGCCACAGTTCATACTGTAACAGTTCTGATGATGCATACTGTGCATTAGAATTAACCCGACAGTGATTTTATTCAATAACTGACTTATTTTTGTCTGTAAAAACAAACCTTCTCAGACCTGGACATGATTATTGATTTCAGGAAGTCATAGTTCCCCACCTGCTGTCATTACCGCTGCAGACAGTCAGACTGTGGACAGGTATTTAGTAGGGGTGCAACGATACACAAAATTCACGGTTCGGTTCGATACTTTGGTGTCACGGTTCGATATTTTTTCGATACAAAAAAATGTTCATGCTTTTTTCATTTGTCATTTATTAAAATTATAAATATATATTTTAACTCAAAAGTACAGTTTTTAAATTTAATGTTGCTGAAACAACAAAGTAATAAAAAAATTAATCTATCTGATGGAGAAATCCCGCATCTTTGGAAAAGAGAGTTTATTACAGAGAAATGGCTCTTTCCAAAATAAAAGCTATACTATACGCTTCTTCTGGGCTATATTCTCAGCAGAAGTTAAACATATCAGGTCCCCATGAGGAGAATCCTGTGCTAACGGCTGTCTAAATGACTCGGGTAAAGTGTGTAGCAAGCGTGCTTGTTGTTTTTGTCTGCTTCCACTTGTCTTTGCACTAGGATGCTGTCGGAGTAAACGTGCAGTCATATTCGTTGTGTTCCCACTAGTGCTGTCAGCGTTAATCTGAAATGACGTTAATGCCACAACACGGCAAATCTCCATTAACGAGCTACCGCCGATCGCCCCGTGCGTGGGGCTGGACGGCCAACACGTTAACGAGCTAACTGCGCTGACACACTAGTTCCCACCCATGTAATTGAGCATTGCATGGCAAATCCAACATACTGTTTTACTTTAGTCCATGACACGCTTACCTTCAGGGTCATACGTCACATGAAAACCAAAATAGTTCCAAAGGCCAGATCTGAATGAGGGTGGGGGAGGTTCAGTTTGCCATGTTGAACCTCCCCCACGAGCTTAACTTCTGTCTTGCTAGCTTGCCCTGCGCTCAGTGAATCTGCGCTCGACTACTCTGCCTAGGCTGCACTGTCGAGCGCAGATCCACTGAGCGCTCAACACAGACAGCATCGTCAGAAGGAAAGTTGATAAAATAAATTAAAAATGTTGTATTGTTCGATACATATGCGTACCGAACCGAAAGCACTGTATCGAACGGTTCAATATCGATACGAGTATCGTTGCACCCCTAATATTTAGGCGTTGTTCCATAAACTGTGCTTCGAGCCTCACACTGAGGCCACCACCAAAACATTCAGTACAGTCTGTTCTTTTTAAAGGAAATTAGAACTTGTAATGTCTCGTCTGAAACGCTGCTTGGTTTGGTAACATGACTGACGAACACGAATTGGCTGGAACATCTGGTAGAAACTGCCAGAAAACTCTCAGGGCGTTTGCAAGACAGGCTTTTAGCCATTTATAGGATGCATGTGCTGGGGAAGGCTCCGTCTGTTATGAATTGTTTTAACCACTCACTTCACAGAGAGTTTGTGCCATTATCCTCCGTTACCCTTGTTTTCCTGAGCCCAGTGAGAGCTGCTGCCACACTGATACGACTTTGTGTCGATGATTAGCACCACGATCAGCCTGCAGTGTGAAGCACAGCTGGACCTCAGAAAACATCTGCATGTTAGGCCCACCCTCCTCCTTGCTCTCTGTGGTGGTGACGGTCTCTCGGCTGTCCACCTACTGAGGTGACTTATCGACGAGCTGTCGGGCATCGCCGTGGCAACAATCACTTTCCCTCATTAGGAAACACACAGTGGTCACGTTGCTGCTGTTGAAAGCTGGGAAACATTTTCTGTTGTATTTTTCTTATTTATTACACCGTGAATAAAGATTTCCTATTTTTGGTAACCTTGATGACCGCACTGCTTTAAAGCATCTGCTGTTTAAACCTTCATCTGATGGAAAATAAAAACACAGAGTAGCTTTTCTCAAAGTTACAAAAGAAGGTCTCCAAAGGTTGATTCTGTTCATTTGGACGTAACGGTTTCAGTGGGAGAAACATTTCATCAACATCCAAGTGACTTCTTCAGTCTCAGCTGACTGTTTCCTCAATCTTATATCCTACCCTGGAACGCCACCAAGCCATTGGTTCAGGTATGTGGATGACACCTGGGTGAAAATCAGATCTCAGGACGTTCCACATTTCACGGATCACATTAACTTGGTGGACCGACACATCAAATTCACCAGGGAGGATATGAACAGGGGCAGGTTAGCCTTCTTAGACTGTGAGATTTCCATCAGTAATGGGGGACATCTAAAAGCTGACGTGTACCGTAAACCTACACATACTGATCAGTATCTAAGGTTTGACTCTCATCATCCACTGGAGCACAAACTGGGCGTCATCAGGACGCAACACAGAGCGAACACCATCCCCACTGACACAGCAGCCAGGGAGGCAGAAGAACGCGGAGTCAAGGGGCCATTTACGTGAAAAGGGAAAGACCATCTCTGAATCGAGGAGGGGGCCTAAGGGTACGGCCTTAACGCCCACTCACATCCTACCCTACTACAGTGGTGGGTCTTATCACCAATGGTGATGAGACGGCCTACAGGGAGGAGGTCAGCGCCCTGACCCACTGGTGTCAAGACAACCATCTCACCCTCAACGTCGCAAAGACAAAGGAGTTGATAGTGGACTTCCGGAGGTGCAGAGAAGTACACACCCCCATCACCATCAACGGCGCTGCTGTGGAGAGAGTGAGCAGCTTCCGGTTCCTTGGTGTACATCTGGCTGAGGATCTTACGTGGTCAGTACACACAAACAAAACAGTGAAGAAGGCGCAGCAGCGCCTCTTCTTTCTCAGGAGACTGAAAAGATTCGGCATGAGCCCCCGCATCCTCAGGACCTTCTATCACTGTGCCATTGAGAGCATCCTCACTGGATGCATCACCACCTGGTATGGCAACAGCACCGCCTACAACTGCAAAGCTCTCCAGCGAGTAGTGCGGTGCTCTGAACGGATAATTGGAGGTGAGCTTCCCTCCCTCCAAGACATCTACAGGAAGCGGTGCCTGAGGAAAGCGGGGAGGATCATCAAGGACTCCAGTCACCCCAGCCATAAACTGTTCAGACTGCTTCCATCAGGAAGGAGGTTCTGCAGCATCTGGTCCCGTACCAGCAGACTGAGAGACAGCTTTTTCCACCAGACCATCAGACTGCTGAACACGTCATAGACACCTCAGCTTCACTACTGGAACTTTAACATTATGCACTCCATACTGTACAGTAATGCCACTGTTTTGCACATGTCTCACTCTGTATATTTTATTTTATTTATTTTATATATTTTATTTATTGTTTACTCTATTTAATTTGTAAAATATGTGTACACACACACACACACACACACACACGTAGAAAAATATTTAGTATACACATCCAGAAATGCATATACTATTATATATTGTACATATATTTATTAGTTTCAGATGTAGCCATTCTTGTATTTTGCTTGTTTACATTATTGTATTTTGCACAACTCTGTTGCTTGTGAAGCTCGCACACAAGAATTTCACTCACATGTGCTGTACCAATGTACCTGCACATGTGATGTGACAATAAAAGTGATTTGATTTGATTTGACATCCTGGGCCATCTGACCTCAGGAAATCACATGATAAGGTGGGGCCAGGTTTCACAATGAGCTAACCCGAAACCCTGGCTGATTGGGACCCACACCAGCTTTCACACCTCGGCTCATGTGATTAGGTAGAGGATCATCAGGGGTCTTTTGTCCCTCTGTGGGGGGAAACTCCCACTAGGTTTATATCTGGGACTCTCCACCATTTGACCTTAGAACTGAAGAAGCTTCTCGGATGAGAGGTGAAACGTCTTCAAGCAACTTAAAGAAGTCCAGACGCTTTTCTTTCCAAGCTCCTTAGACTACGATGACCTGGATGACTGAGAACCTTCACAGACATAAGTCTTGAAATAAGTCGTAAAATTGAGCAAAGCGTCAAGGCCAGGTTTTCTTAATAAAGGGCCTTCCAGGGTGGCAGACTGGGGCACACTTAACCCTTTAAAGCCGGTCGGAGCGGGCACGCTCCGTTTTGCGTAACTATTTTTAAATCCTGGTAGCACTGCAACCACGTAAGCTAGCGCAATAAGGTTTATTTGCATATGAAACCGGAGGAGTTGTACTTACATCTGATGCCATCAGCTTGCCCTCGGTCACGGTTTCCTTCCACATATAGCTTTGCAAAAACTGCATAAAAAGCTCTTGCAGCAACAAAAACATAATATTCCTGAAACACGCTTTGCCGATCCGATCCCTGTTTGTAACACTTCAGCGCGAACTATCGCCGCATGTCCGCCATGACCTGCC
>NC_137944.1:36132719-36292719 GCF_963969265.1 Rhamphochromis sp. 'chilingali'
AAAAGGGAAATGTACTATTAACATTCTATTACATGTATGTGATTATTACAGATTTAATTCATATTTCAGAGTAGTAATTGTAAATTACTTCGTGTAATCAAGATGAGAGACCACGGCTATAAAAGCGAAGGTGGATTTGGGAAGCCTGTCGCAGCCATGTCCTGTCCGTATACGCGAGCCACCCATTGCGGAAGGTGCAAGATTGATAAGGAGAGTCCTCAGAATTCAGCGTATATTGCGGGATAGACAGGATCCTTTAGCTCAGCGCGACAGTGTGCTCATAGAGAGATATCGATTTTCCCGTGAGGGTATTATTCACTTAACCAACTTGTTGACGAGGGGGTGCAGGACCACCACCTGTCTTTTTTTCCTCTGCCCTTTTCTTGGTTGCTGTTATAAACAAACAGATTATTCCAGGGTCTCTTTCCAAGAGACTAAAAGCAATATAAGTGATAAATATTACCATTCTGTAGGATATTCTTATATTTCACTTTTACCTGTTCCCATGTTCTAGTGGGTCCTGTCGTGGCTCTAATGTGAAAGAGGATAAAATATAACATATTATAATATAATGTAATATAATATTGGATAATATAGTGTAATATAATAAATCTACCCTACCGCCTACTGGTGTTGGCCAGAGGGGCCGATGGCGCGATATGGCAGCCTGGCTTCTGTCAGTCTGCCCCAGGGCAGCTGTGGCTACAACTGTAGCTGCCTCCACCAGTGTGTGAATGTGAGAGTGACTGAATAGTGGCATTGTAAAGCGCTTTGGGTGCCTTGAAAAGCGCTATATCAATCCACTCCATTATTATTGTTATTATTAAATTACTTACGAGTTTAATTTGTCAGCAACTTCCTGCCAGCCCTCTCTCCTTGCTTTTGCAGCCTTTGCAGTGTTCCCTTGCGTTCTGATTAAACTCTGAAACTCCTGAAATCCCTCACTCAAGAGTTCTTGCTCTGCTGCCGAAAAATACCGAGCCGAGCGCGCTCCGTCGACATTTTTGCCGACCAATCAGAGGGTTGCCGATCAATGTTTCTACTATCGATGCGTGGCCCCTTTTACGACACCCAGTGATGTCACATTACTGCGTCCAGCTGTACTAATCGTCAACAGCAGGTGTGTTCGGGGAACCGGATTAGCGAGCTCACGGTTAGCGCGATGATTTGATCTTGGATGTGTCATTTGATCTTGGATGTAGTAAGCGACGTACGAAGAACGGGCCCCTGAACAGCGCAGTCCCAGGAACAGCTAAGATACTGTGCAGGACCCTCAAGCTCCCAGTCCTCTGGTAGAGGACCCGAGCTGGAAGGACAGACCGCCCGCAGGGGTGGTACACTCTTTATTAGGGATGGGTATCGAAAACCGGTTCTTGTTGAGAACCGGTTCCCACTGTTTCAATTCCTTGGAATCGTTTGCCACTTTTAAAAACGATTCCCTTATCGATTCCAGTCGCCCCGAATGACGTCATCACGTTGAGTAGCGTCTTTTACCCAGTAGGAAACACGGCGCCTGAGCGGCACAAACGCTCAAAAGTTTGGTTACACTTTATGATAAAGGATGACAACAGGGCAACGTGCAATACTTGCAAAGTAGAGATTTCATCAGAGGGAGGAAACACTACGAACATGCAAAAGCATTTGCTCAAAAAACACGCGATTGCTTTCAACGAATGTCGTGTTTTTGATCCGCTCCGGACTAGCGATGCTCAACCCAGCAGCAGCGGTAGCGTTTCCACGTCCTCTCCCGTTAATACTGCAGGTAACTAATCAATTAGCATTGCATATTATGTTAGCGCGATTTACCTTATTACAAAACCTGCTATTACTGTGCGTTGCATTTAGTGACCATGATGAGAGAGACAGAGTCTGGCTGGCTCAGATGCTGGCAGTTCTCGCTGCAGTCTACCGGTAGCGTCTCCTTTCAGGCCAGGATAGACGAATGTCACCCAGCAGTGTCTAAGTTTGTGGTCAAAGGCTTGCACCCATTTGCCACAGCAGATGCCCCGATTTCACTTTGGTAAGTGAATGTGTTTAATTGTAGGCAGGACATTACTGGATATTCTTGTGTAATTGCTACAGAATAATTTATGTTAAACTTTGTTATTGCTACAGGAGAATATTTATTTTATTATTTTACATATACATTTTTTTTCCTGGGGACCCTGTGACACCCCATTGAAGAGCCGTAGGCTGGATCTCTTAAGATCTCACTGTTGGGTTTGTAAGGCCATGTTACTCCTAAATTTCTATCTTGTTCAAAGAGAAGATATAAAACACAGTTCTAAGCTAATCGACTTTAGTGTTCTCCTTTTTAAAAAAAAAAGAATCGATAAGAGAATCGATAAGGAATCGAATCGTTAAACAGAATCGAAAATGGAATCGGAATCGTTAAAATCTTATCAATACCCATCCCTACTCTTTATATATCTATATTAAACATATGTGCATGTATTATTGTCCATGTTCTGAGCCAGGCACCATTCATACCTGTCGGTCAGTAGAGCTCTGTGTCCAGGCTTCTTCTGTGGTGTTTACACTTCATCTTTGGATTTTCCTCTAAAAACATCTTCATGCTCATCCTGAGCCTGGTTGGAGGACGATGCTGCCGCCACCCGTGTTTCACTAAAGACTGACCGCCATGAAGGGGCAGTGCAGACTTCCTGTGTGCTGTACCTGCAGTGCAGATGTGTCATGAATAATCCAGGTGTGGTTGTTGTTCAGAGGCTGGACTGGCAGCAGGAAACACTGCTGTTAAAGGTGGAGTTTTAATTACTTTTCTTCTAGATGTTGCTGTCTGTGTGTTGTTGACTCGTTCCTGCTTTTATAATCAGGAACAGTTTGGAGTGTGGGTCTGGATTCAGGGAGCGCCCCCTGCTGGCTTTTCAAGGCTGCTGTTGTTTGACCTGCTGTCAAATCTTTGCTGTTATAAATGTGTGAAACAGCAGAGGAAACATTGAAGATTGATCCAAGTATCTGCCCAGGAGCTGATTAATTCAGTACAGAAAGCTTAGTGTGAAACAGGAAGTACGGCGATGGAGAGAACACGAACTTCCAAAATAAAAGTATGGATGGCTCATTATTTAACAGAATACATAGAGCAGTGGTTTTGGGTGGGATTGAATGGTTTTCCAAAATTGTAACATTTTCATTTTTCCTTCTTGATTTTGAACTTTTCCAAATCGTTTCCTGTCACAGTACCGAGTCTGCTGTGTTTGTGTTTCTGACTCTGTAATTATATTATTTGATTATTGTTGTTCGTTTGGTTTCCTGTAGTTCATAGTGGAGTCCTTCCTTCCTCAGTGTTGTGTGTAGTCTTTGTCCCGTGTCCCATGCTCCCTGTTTTAAGCTTGCATGTCTTGAGTTTGAGTCTGTGTGTTTCCTGTTTCTGTGTATCTAGATGTGCGTCCCCTCGTGTCGTTAGGTCTGATTAGTCCCAGCTGTTGCCCCCCCTGTTGTTGTCCTGCTTGTGGATTTAAACCCTATGTTGTCCTCTGTCCGTTGTCGTACCCTCATTGTGTTGTGTTTCCCTCCATGGCCCTGGTTTATTTTCTAGTTTGAGTTTCTTGTTTCTAGTTTAGTTTTGTGTGTTTGATGTGAGTTTTCCAGCAGTAAAGCTGCTGTTTGAGTTTATTCCTCCGTCTCGAGTCCTGCATTTGGGTCCCCATCCTGCCTGCCACACAACACTAACCGTGACATTTTCAGAGACTGGTCACAAAACAATGGCAACGACTGCCCCTCCATTATGTGGAGAGCTGGCTGTAGCTTAGGTGGTAGGGCAGGTTGATGGTTCAATCCCAGAGCACGACTTGTTGAGCCTGTTAGATGGAAACAGCATAGAAAGAGGATTTACCAAATTCAAACTAGAAATGACAGCAGAGGGGACAGAAGACCACCAAAGTGAGACAGGAAGTGACCAAACCAATGACCGACTCACATACCTGAAGGACGAGAATCCAAAGGAACAGGAAGAAGGTTGATATAAATGTAAACCAGGAACCAGCGACATGGAAAACCCTGAAACAAAAACATATTAGAAAGAGACCAAACTCCTGACATTTTCACTTCCTTGGTTTTGCCCCACTCTTTCCAAGAAGCTCTGGTTTCCAGTGGTTAGCTGGGCAAGCAGCTTTGTTTTCCCTGTTTTTCAGGTTGGCCCTGATCAGCATGCGAACAGCAGCCTGTTTACCTCATCAAACAAACTGGCCTTCAGAGCGGCTCCAGGCTGACGACCTCAGCCAGGAATCGATGCTGAGGCTGAGGAACCCTGAGAGGGAAGCTGAGGGTGATGCAGACAGGTCATGTGATGCTCTTTTCTCTCTTTGACTGACCCAGAGAGCATAACAACGATGGGACCAGACTCACCTGTGAACCAGTGGCGTGTCTAGAAAATTTTTGTTGGGGGGGCCAGGTAGGGGCACAGATTTGGAGAAGGGTGGCAGATGTAATTGGCAGATAATGTTAAAAACAATTCTACCAGCCGTTAACCATAATTCAATAAAACTATAAACCTAATAACTGAATGCGCTTTTAACTCTTATTAGAATGAGATTTTAACCACTACGGTGCAAAGTTGTTAGATACTGTGTTGATAAAGTACAAGAGATACAATCAGTGCTCTGTCAGTATTTACTCAGCAGTCAAGGACAGCAATATTTGCATAGTATTTTTACTGACATATAGTGCACATATGTTTTGGGCAAAAACTTTTTTTAATATTAAAATA
The DNA here is from genome assembly GCF_963969265.1 of Rhamphochromis sp. 'chilingali'. Taxonomy (NCBI): domain Eukaryota; kingdom Metazoa; phylum Chordata; class Actinopteri; order Cichliformes; family Cichlidae; genus Rhamphochromis; species Rhamphochromis sp. 'chilingali'. The sequence goes on from NC_137944.1 coordinate 36,137,446, forward strand.
CGAAAAAATTTTAACATACAATTGGCAAATTAGCCAATGCAAAACTTTATCTGCCTGTTAAAAAAAGAAGATCATCTTCTCACAAACTGGTGTTTGATTGTGAAACAGGAAAAAGTGGGGAAACAACTGAAAAGACGAACATTTGAATAAAACCTGAAAGCAAGTAAATACTTTCTATGCTGCCTTATGGTAAACTTTGGTAATATTGATCAAGAACAACACTGGCTGATGATGAAATACAGTCAGCTGGCATGGTGACACTACCAGTATTAACCTGCAGGGCTGGACTGGGACAGAAAATCGGGCATTTTGACTACAGACCGGCCCACCAGGTATTAAAGCCATAAAGCCTTTGAATGAAAACAAACGCTGCTGTGACAGTGATGTACAGTCTTGTTGGTATATGTATGATTTCTATACATTTTACGTCAGATAAAAACTTTCAGATAATTATTTAATAAAAGCTAGACATTTTAAATGAGAATAAGAAAGTATTTCTTTGTGCCCCCCTCTCCCTGTTAATGCCCTACCTGCCCCCTGGCAACACTTTGCTAGACCCGCCCCTGCACAGTTACCAGCTGTCAGCTGCTTAGAAAAGGATCCTGGTGTTATTTGTCTCTCAGAAACAGTTCATAACTTCAACTCATCCATGTCACCTAAAAGGTAAACCTGTTTCTCCATCACCCGTTCAGCTCTGATGGTTCAGTAAGGACATCTCCTGGTTTCATCTTCATGTTTCCCTCTCACCACATATCCAAACCGACATCATGACCAGCAGCTTTACAGCTGTGGCTCCAGCAAACATCAGCTGATACTAGAAATTAATATTAAATAAATTCTAACAACAGCTGATCAAGCTTAAACGTGCTGCTGTTGTTTAGCGCGACATCTGCTGGTTTCCTCTTTCTGGCGCAAAGTGGGCGATAAAAAAACGAGAGCCGATCAGCTGATCATTGATCAGTTTCATGATTGAAGTAGAAACAGGAGAGAGAGAGAATGAGAGAAGAAGAGGCAGCTGTGCAGCAAAGACACAGAATAACTCCAGCTTTGTGTCTTTTTCATTGTAGCTGAATTACGGGACAAACTGTTCCTTTTCACCTCAATAAGAAACGCGTAATATTTTCTCTGAATGTGAGACGATTCCGTTTTTTATGGGACGGTTGGCAACTCTACTAACGAACCTTATGAACAAAATAAAGTTCAACATCAGTAACATCATAGCACCACCCAGCTGTATAGAAACTCCGTCATGCTAGCTAGTAGCAGTACGGAAAAGTCAGCATAACGAAAATAAACTCCACCTAAACTTGGTTCATATCTGACCCAGAGAGACTGCAGGTCATAACTTCTTACCTGAAGTTCGGTTCACCTGACACTCTCGGACCGGGCGGCCGCCTCGGGGCTCTGCTCCTCCTGCCTCCCCTTCCCTCATCCACCTGCTGGCCTCTGTGGCAGCTCCACCACAGCCACCACCAAACAGCTGAGTTATTTTTACACATCAGCCAGCATCTGGCCAATCCACCACCTCTCATTGTTCGTGCCATTACAAAAATAAATAAATAAATAAGTCATCAGCCCACTGGGCAAATCACCGGTGGGCTGATGGCCAGTCCAGCTATGTTAACCTGTTAATCAAGGGTCCCCGATCCCAGTCCATGAGGGCCAGTGTCCCTGCAGGTTTTAGATCTCACCCTGGGTTAACACACCTGAATCACATGATTAGTTCATTCCCAGGCCTCTGGAGAACTTCAAGTCGAGAAAGTAATTTATCCATTTAAATCAGCTGTGATGGATCAAGGACACATCTAAAACCTGCCGGGACACCGGCCCTCGTGGACTGGGACCCCTGGTGTTAATCTTTCGCCGACAAATAGTTTTCTGCGGTGCCTCTTTCGTGCTTGGCTCTCCTTCCTTTGCTAACATGATGCTCATAGTGCAGAAGCCGATGCTGCATTCACTTACACTCGGATATCTGAGCTTCACTGTGAAAACATAATCATACATTTGATATTTCATTGAATGTTATTGTTTTAGCTGGCCAGTCTGGTTGGGGGGGTGGCCTGTGCCCCCCCCCCAGGCCACCCCGCTGGACACGCCACTGCTGTGAACACATCACTGCAGACACTGTTGGGTTTTCAGATTCCCTTCAGACTAATAACAAGAAACAGCTTTCCATCAATCAAGTTCATCAGTTGATCAGCAAAGGAGGAGCTGCAGCTGATAGGACATGACACTGGCTTCGTTTCAGCCATCCAGGGTGTTTGCACCAGTGAAAAACAACTAAATATATGTAAAAATAAAGGAAACAGGGTCATAAACAGTTTAGCTACCTGTTGAATTACTGTGCTGTCATTTCCTGCTCTCCTCTGAATCACCGTCTGGTTTCAGAGCGTCCACAAACAGCTCATCCTTAGAAGGCTCCTCTCTCTTTCTCCCACTCAGATCAGCATCCTCCTCTCTCGCCCACTCCCACTCCTCCACTCTCTCCACGCCAACACATTGCTTCACTCGAGCGGCTGCAAACATGTTACGCAACAGACGACACAGCAGAGAGGTTTGATCTGCAGGAAGTAACCCGACCTCAGCGTTCACAGCTGGACCGCCGTGTGTGTGTGCGTGTGTGTGCGTGTGTGTGTCACACACTCTTTAAAATCAAAGTGTTCGGGCTGCTCAACAAAAATTAAACTCTGTGATTCAAACGTTTGCTGTTTCTGACGACGTTTTCTGATCAATAATACGTCCAATTCGATCGGATGTTGGCTCCGGGTTCATGTTCAGACTGTATGAGCCACATTTACTGCGTGTACAGAAAAACACAGACTGAAACAAAACGCTGTTTCTCACCAGTGTCTATAATAATCAATAATCAGTATAACAAATACCTAAAATAAGGATAAAAAGAGCAAACTCAGGTGTAAGCAGTCACACTCATTCAGCTACAGCAGTCCTCACACAGAGGCTGAGTGTGTGAGGAGTGTGTTGTTTCTCTGTGTGTATATGGGGGGGGGGGGGGGTGTCACAGTCTGTTTGTGGGTCTTACAGTGTGGCTGCATGGATTGGGGGGGGGGGGGGGGGTATCACAGTCCTGTATCAGCCTCACAGCTTGTGTGAAGAACCCCTCCAGCATCCTGATGCTCCTGCAGCTGCTCTACTTGTCACCAGATGGCAGGAGGGAGAACAGGCCATGGTGGTGGGGGGGGGGTCTCTGATGATGGAGACTGCTTCCAGGGATGGGAGAGGGACTCCAGCTATCCTACTGGCAGTCCTAACAAGCCTGTTGTTCCAGCTGCCAAACCAGCTGTGAAGCTTAGCGTCAGGATGTTTTCTGTGGGGCGAGGTGTCGGGGGTCCTGAGTCTCCTGAGGGGCTGGAGATGCTTTGTGCCTTTTTGATGCTGGTGTGCTGGTGGAGAAGGATGGGCCGTCAGCTAGGTGCCCACCCAGGAACACTGCTGACCCTCTCCACAGCAGCACCATCTACGGTGAGGTCAGTGTCATGATGTTCGCCTGGCCTCCTGAAATCGGTCACCATCTCTGTCAAGCTGCATCAGCACGACTGCCTGATGTGCTTCAAAAGCAGCCGCTCAAAGCATTAGCTCACAACTGGTGTGAGGGCCACGGGCCGAACTGGGTTTGCTTTCTTTGACACTGGAGTTTTGATGGTGCTCTTGAGTTGTGGCACGGCTGCCTGATGTGCTGAAGTGTCTTTAAAGCTCAGGAATCTTATCTGGTCCTGCCGCCGTGTCTGGGTTGATGCTGGCCTTTCTCCTCTCAGGTGTCCCGGTGGCAGTGGAAGCGTGTGTGCCCGGGTGGTGTTGTTAATCTCAAACCACGCATAGAAGTTCTTCAGTTTATCTGGTAGAGAGCGGCAGGGGAGGGGCTTGTAGTCAGTGAGGCGTTGAAAGCCCTGCCAGAGCCCTGACCCCGTGACAGCTTCTTCCTCGCTTGGACTATGAGCTGCAGCATCTCCCAAGCTTTGTTCTGAGCTCTCAGCAGAGAATAAGCGTCTCTGGTTAGTCTGTGGTTAACGGGACCGTATCTGATGTATACTTATTGATCCCTGCAGGGAAATCAGTCCTCTGCGTTTAACCCATTCACTCTGTGAAGCAGTGGGCAGCCACCAATCCCAGGGAGCAGTGTGTTGGGACAGTACCTGCCTCGGGGTAGCCGTTCAGTGGATTCAAACCCCGACCATCCGATCCCCCGACTCAGCTGTGGAGTGGCACTGTGACACATGAACTTCATGTGTAGGAAACACGCGGGCTGCTCGCCGTTACGTTATGAACCAGCACAGTGAGCTCTGACCTCCACCCAGTTCAAACTTGTCCAGAACTTTCCGACATTCCTTTGATCTTTACGGTGACGGCTGTTCAAAGGCTTCACGCTGATGGTGCTCTGAGTGAGAGTGGCACCTCTGAGGTCAGCATGATTTGCTCCATCAAATCTAATTACTTATTTTAGGTTTTCACGCATTTTCAGAGCCACAGCTGCAGCCTGCAGGGACTCTGAGACTCCTGCATTATAAAGCAGAGCATGCTGCTGTGTGTGCTTTCACCTCTACAGTGATGAATCAGCTCAACGTGGCCTCTAATAAAACTGTAAATAGCATCCACATGATGGAAATCAGCTTTAAAGGACTGATTCCATGTTCTCAAAAAGTCCACACCTCGCTTTCTTTTCCTGCAGAAGTTCAGAAAGTGAAGCTGAACTGAATGAGAATGAAGGAGGAGACGGGCAGCGGTGAAATATTAAAGAGGGAAGGAGGAGAAAGTTTAGCTGTGCACCATCAGCAAACCCTCCACGGGCGTCCTGCCCTTGCCACGTGGAAGCCTGTGCTTTCAGTGTTGAACTTGATTGTCATCAACCTGCCAGGCGGCAGGTGGGTGTCAGGTGGCCGTGGACACCCACCTTTGAGAACAAGGCGACATAGAGCTTGGATGCGTTCAAATCAAGGTCAGAGGTCAAGTTTTGTGAAAATGTTGTGAATGTGCCAACCCGCGAGTTTTTAAACCATGCCACAGGTGTGTTTAAACAGCTGAGGTGCAGGCGCTGACATGCATGCATGCATATTTACTTTGCAGCTTTCTCAGTGGTGCAGTATAACATGAGGCTATACCAGCGCCGTCTTCTAGTCTTCTGACATGACATCCAAAGCGTGGTTAAACTCATTCATAATCCTCATCCTTCTGCTGTCAGATTGCTGTGACTGTGTGGATTTGCAGGCCAGGCCTCAGTTTGATAGCAGGATGCCTGAAGTTCAAAGAGCCAACAAGCTACCAGCTGCACCTGTTGGAAGATATGATGCAGTGTAGGGTTAGTGACCTGGAGCTGACACACCCAATCATCCTGCTCACCGAGGGGTAGCGCTGGAAGCTGTGAACCAGAGCTGCCTGAGGTGCACTGTTAGACTTTTCATCGCCACTTTACGGTAACATACTGGCGTCACTTTGCCAGCGTCATGCCGTGTTACGGTAGCTCACCGTTCTGCAGGATGATACCGTTTTTTGCTGGTGTGGTATAATACTCTTGGACAAATTATGGTAACGCACCGTAGCCTTTTTTACGGTATCTCACTGGCGACAGTTATGTCAGTGAGATACCGTTATGTCGTTATGTCGTAAATTACGTCAACAAAGTAACATCATACTGTGATTAATAAATTGGTATACTACCGCTTATTCACGGTATGTCACTGTAAGCCCGCTGCAAGGTAATAAACTGCAATATATTAACCAGTAACTTACCGTTGGTACGCATCATCAGTACCAAAAATATTCATCTCTGCTAGAGGATACCGTGTCCTAACAGGCGGTCATTTACTCTTTTAAAAGGTCGTAATTTACCGTAATTTCAGTTAACAGTAACATACTGTAAGAGACTGGAGGGTTCCAAAAAAACTGGTCACTTAAATTATACAAGAAATTTACTAAAAATGGTAAAAACAGTTACCTAATTTGAAGTTCTCCACTCAAATTCAGTAAGCCACTGGAGGAAAGTTGTGACATGAGGGTTAATGTGAACAACCTTTCGCTTCACAGTGGTCCCAGTCTTCCTGCTTGTCCCAACCTTGGAGGTACATTTTGTTCCCTCTTCAGGGTTTATCCTTACAAAAAACCTTGCACCCGCTGACTCCTGGTATTCCAGGTTCAATACATAGAATGAACCAAAGAAGACTGACATTGCATCAGCAAAGATGTTCTCTTTGTCCAGCTCAACAATTACACGCCCCTCTGCACTCACCATCCAGCAGGTGGCGGTCATTGAACTTTGTCCTTAAATGTATAGGGGCAACATGTTGTCATTATGCAACATAAAATAATTTCAATACTTCACTTCTTCACACTGTCTAGATAGTCATAAAGCAAATACCTACGTACAGTTAATTATTAATGGCCTTGTGTACATAAGTCCATTTTAACATATTATAATTGTACATAATTGGGAATTATTCTGCACATTAAACACACCTAACAAAGAGTCAGCCCAGTTAAATTACCGGAGGTGAAACAACTGTATGGTTATTTTGGAGTTTATAGTTTGTGCTGCTGTTAAACTTTACAGTATTGACTTCAGTATTTCTGCTGTTGGTGTAGCTAGACTACTGTTGATCAGTAATATGTAATGTGAAATTTGATATTGTTACTTTGCTGGATTCACTGAGACACATGTCCAACAACCTTGGTTTATAAAGGAAATCACAGAAATTTGAGCTAACAAAACAGAGACTGGATACCTGTGTCCACGAAAAGCTCCTGTGCCAAGCAGAAATTTTAATATGGTCTAATCAGCTCTATTTCATAAATGACTTCTTACCAAGCATAATCAGCCTTGGGGTGCTTGGCAGGCTTTTAACATGCAAGCTGAACAATATAAATTTGCGTGCACTGAAGCCACAAAATTTAGAAATACACAGTTGCAAAAAGTTCAGTGACCAATTACCTTTCCTGAATGACATATTCAATGCAAAAAATAAGAGTATTGTCAATAGGGACCAATTCCCAGTTTTTACATGATCAAAATTATTCACAAAAGGCTTCAATAAACAGAAAATGTGTGCCAACAAGAGAACAGTGCACAAAAATGAAAAGATATTTGAGCTCGACGCTTTAATGGGTTTAACATGACTTAGTCAGCACTCCGCACCGTACAGGTAGTACAAGCACACCTGAAAACACTGACCAGCTAACAGCTTTAAGCATTTGGGCGCAACCTCGGTAGTTCACCGATTCACCTGTTGCAAACGTCCAAGTTTCTATCAAGTCTCATAAATCCATCGGCAAATTACCTAACTAGTCTTTTGAGTCTCCACATTCAGAGATATTGACATTTTGTCTTTAAATGAAAATATCCTGGTAGCTTAAAAGTCAAAACAAACAGTACTAAGAACGCATTTCGGACTTCTCTCGAATAAGTGAAAAAAACACTTACCTTCAGACTGATTAGCTGGTTCCGATCCAACTTTAATGTGTCCCATGTCAGTCCGTTTTAGGGAAATAGTGTTAAGTGGTTTCATTTAATTTTGAGATACTCCCGCATGGACGAGCAATTTGGAGTCTAGCAGAGTTCCCACGAATAGCATACGATCTTCAGATATAATCCGATCAACCTTGCATTTAACCCGATTGAACATCCAGTTACCTCTGACTACTTCTAAGTTGCACATGTTAACGGTCTCATCATCACTCTGTGCTGCAGCGAACTGTATCTGTGGCACAGAATATTTGATGGCCATGTCGTTCTCCTGCTTTGCAGCTTTTTTTGAGTCTGAATTGCGGCTTAAACGTGCAAAACTAAGAGAAGCAGATCAATATTTTCTTCTTATTGTTATTTAATGGTGGTTGGCAACCAGCGAAAGGAGCATTAACCACCTCGAGCAATATTTTCTATCCCCATTGTTGTTTTGAAAGTGAATACCCGACGTGTGCGTCATACGTCACGTTGTACGTCAGGTGAAGGTGTGGTGTCGGCTATCGCACCTGTCGCATTACAAAGCTTTAAAACATAACAATCGCTTTAAAAACACAACCCAACGCGCTAAACTGTGATAATGTGTTACATTATCACGTATATCCAGGACATCTCTTCTGAACCAAGACGAAGTGGTGCTACAAAGGAATTATTTCTTTAGGAGAGCATTTAATAGCAGTCTGGCCTGCAGCAAAATGCACCGCTAAAAATACAGTTTCTGCTTGTCCCAGAATTTATTAATTTTGAGAGTGAAGTTGTAGGACTGATGCTGGTTAGTGGTGTAGGTTTCATGGATGTGACACCTTGTGTAAAATGACGACCAGAGCATATTATTAGGTCAGTTCACTGTAGTTAGGCAGAGGTGTCTTAAAAATTACCATCTTATACAAAACAAATGAAGGTTCAGTATAAGAAAGAATAAGAAGAGAAAAAAGCAACATCCTGCTAAATGAAGTCATGTTTAAACATTACTCTAAATGTAGCCATTAGTTTTTGTTGCTGGCCATACAAAAAATAAGTATACTTCAATTATATTTCCCAAGTATACCTTACCTAGTACGTATACTAATAATGCTTCTTGGGACTATATTGGCCCCCGTTTTAGTACATAACAGTATTCTTGAAATTAACTTTTAGATGTACTTTTTGTTCACCATAATTGTACTAGCATAATGTCATAATGTCTACAAGGGTATAATTAAAATATACTCGACTCTATCACAATACTAACCTTACAAGTATACTATTAATTAATAGTATTAATAATGTTTCACATTGTTTGACTAAACAAATACATTTATTAATATATGAGGTTCCATTCAGTTCAAGGAATTAAATTTTAGTGTGGCTGCAACTTACTCCTTAAGTTAAAAATGATGCTGTATATTGTAGTTTATATGTTATACTGCTTTCACAGTGAATCACATTTTATAGTAACACACTCTGAATGAGGATTTAAGTAATTACTCTTAGATCTACAGTAGAAAACAACATAAATCCGGATGGTGTAATAGTATAATCTCAGTAACATCACCAATTGTTACATTTGCTGTATTTTACAGCTGTTTCCATGAGTACGGTGAGTTACCGTAAAAATAATATAATCTCATGGAATTTTCCCACAATTACATGCAAATTACAGTACTAAACTGCTAACATCCTTTAGAGTTTTTTACTGTTGATTTTGCAGTACTAAGCTATGGAAATTACTGCAAAGGCTAACAGTGTGGTTCAGAGGCTGACCAGGATGGCAGGACAGAGACATCAGTCCTCAACAACACACCTCTAAGGTTCCTGGCATGCAAACGTTGGTAGATGTCGTTTGATGGTAATCTGTTTCTTTATTGGACGGGGAGGAAAAGGCCGTGTTGGAGGTTTAGGGTTTGTTAAATATGCATCAGAACCATTTGCACACATCCCGAGCTTCATCTTCAAACTATTTCTGTGAACTCTTTTTACTCTAAATTAGGAGGCCTGGAAAACCACTTTGATAACCTCCTTCTCTCCAATTAGCACTCAATGCGCATTCTTCATATCCATGCTGTTTGGACGAGGACTGATGTTCACCTGGTTTGTGGCCTGTAGAGGAGATGCGAGTAGCAGAGGTTCAGTCCAGCACTGTTTGACTTTCAGGTTTTGGATGCAGAGAGGAGGAAAACGCAGCAACATTTGAAGCCTGTTGAGCTCAGCTTTAATCTGCATGTGGGAAGCAAATGAGGAGCTTGTTTCCAGAAGCAGTGTTTCAAAGGAACAACGCCCACAGACCCGCCCACAGGCTGCTGGCAGGAGAACAACAGCAGGAGGACAACACTGAACTTACAGAGACGTTCACAGCTCGGCTTTATGAGGACAAAGAGACTCTTGGAAACACTTCTGTCCATCGCAGGTTACAAAGCATCACAACGCACATGCTCCCAGAAAGCACCAATGAATGTTACTGACCCTTTCTGTGTACGCGGCGAGCTGCAGGGTTCATTCTTGCTCCTGTTTTAGGATTTCAGGTCATTTATGCAGCTATGCAGATGATGCTGTGTTTCAGTGCACAGCCCGGTGTCGTCGACGTCGTTGGTTATTGTCGTTGTAACTTAACCTTCTCTCTGAAGCTGCAGGGTAGAATAATAAGAGGTTAGTGTTCTTCACATTCCTGTTTCTGCTGTTTGTCTCTGCAGGCATTTCAGACGCTGACCTCGTGACTCAAAGATGATCATCTCCTCTGGACCGAGAAGGAGAATCAGCTTCTGAAGCCACCAAACATTTCTCACCCCAACATGGCAGACGACCTCTACAGCAGCACCTTCTCTGCTTCGGAATCAGACTTCTCCTCATCGTCTTCGTCCTCAGCTTCAGCCGCCTTCCTCACACTCGAGCAAAGGGCGGCCTTCATTTTCGTCCTCATCCTCTTCATCTTCTTGGGCCTCCTGATCGTCCGTTGTTTCCGTATCCTCCTGGACCCGTATCGGAGCATGCCCTCCTCCACCTGGACCGACTACATGGAGAAGGACACCTTTGATTATCGGATTTCCTGACAGGCAGCCTGAGAGGCAGCAACCCTGACAAACGACAGTTAAACTGAGGCGACAATCACGCTAAGAAGGTGAAGCACAAACACAGGTGCACATTTTCCCACAAGGCGGAGAGAAACCAGACGACAGGCCACAGGGTTAAATATGCCTCTGTGACACTTTGTTGGTGTATAAAGTTTATTTATTCTACAGAAAGTTGGTGAAAAGTTCGAGCAGAAAAGGCGAGCTCCAAGTTTAATAAAAACACGACTTTCCAAATCGCTGAATAACTTTGATGATGTGAGCAGCTGTGGTTTGCTTCCACAGCCACTTTAGTCTGATGTTAGGCCTCTTACCTGGTACTGCTGAGGCGTTGTTGTTATATATGAAGTGTGGCAGGTGGGAAAAGGAAACGTGCGCTCTGTGTTTCTATAGCTTCCGGTCTGATTGTCGCCTCAGTCTGCCCGGCAGGCAGCACATCTGGGTAAAAATCTGCATTTGTCTCAAATCAATCAGTGTAATTGGAAATGTGTGAAAGTATTGAAGACATGCAAAGTCCTCAGATATGAACAAACAGCTCATGCAGATCAATTTGCACGTTTGGAGTTCTGATTGGTTTGAGATGTGCAGGTGCCATTTTTGCTCAGAAGCCACCAACGTTTAAAAATCCCTGCGCTCCGAGTGTTACAGGTGACGGATTTCTACAAGCAGCGAGCTGCCTGCCGGGCAGCGTGTCAGGGCTGCCGTCTCTCATGGAGAAGACAGTCTTTTTGGTTTTTCTTTTACTTTTTGTTCTCTTTCTGAACTTTTATTGACTCAGACTCAAAGAACTTACTCTGACAGCTGCTGAAGCTCACTGAGGACGCGCAGCCTTATTTGGAGGAGGAGGCTCTGCTGATGAGTCTGCAGAGCCGAGATGTTTCCAACATCTCTCCATCGTCCTCCTGCCGGGCTGTTGCTTAGTAACCAGTGATGTCTGCAGCCAAAACACAGAAAACAAACGACCCTCAGCTGCTGTTTCACCAGTCTGGCCCGAAGCCGACTGTCCGCCACAGCCGGCGCTGAGATCACATCCACAGGTGGGTCTGACCTCAATCTCTGCATCCAATCACAGGAAAGAAGAACCGGAATGATGAAGACTGCTCTCACACCATCAGCCATCCCAGAGGAGCGCAGAAAATGTGCTTCATTGCGACGTTTCTGGAAGTGCTGACACGGACTCATTTTTATGGACTTTAACAGGTTCAGTTAGCGATCACACTGAACGATGACCGTGCTCCCCTCTGCCAGAGCACACCACAGCTTAACCTGTGAACATCTGAACAGTCAGCAGGTCATCGTGACCCATCCAGGGCCGTGACGGCAGTTTGGGTTCAGCCAGTCTCATAAAAAGTTTGTATATTTGAGACACTTTACTGCCAGAACACCTGGGTCAAATGTTCCCGTGTGGAAGGTGTGGTGATTACATTCAGTTCCAAATATGATGAATGGGTTTAATCCAACATGTTAGATCACCTGGTCACATGAATATTTCAGTAAATATAGCAGGTTTAGGTTCTTGTGCTGGAAGCATGAATGTTCTGTCTGCCTTCCAATCGCAGCAGATCATGGTTCACTGTTAAATCTCAGTTCAGACACTCTGCCAAACACTTTACCACACTGCCAAGTGGGATGAAGAAAAGTCTCCCATCTAAAACACAGGATGAGAAATAACTGCTGTAAATTCTTCTATATGATCAGTTTAGTGTGCTAATGAACCTGAATCCATCAAACTCTGCGTCTGTTTGGAGATGCAGACTTTCCATAAAGTGGCTGAAACCATCGAGGCAAGAAGGAAGTCATGTTAGGGGAAGCCCACTGTCCTCGAAGGTTAACCCTTTAAAGACTTTGAGTTTTTGTCTGTTGTGCTTTTTGTTTTTGTTTCTGGAAGCACGACCGTGTCTCCATTTCCTCTCCATAAACGTGTTCCAGCCTGTTTTCAGGCAGAGAATCAAAGTTCTGCTACACGACAGTCTGCTAATCTCAAAACTGGAGGACTTAATGGATTTAATGGTTTCTTATCAGAAGCAGACCTGGTGACACACTTATGGACGACCTTGTCGTGCGTCGCAGCGCTGCTCTCCTGACCTGCTGCTTTGGAGCAGCTTTAGTACCTGAGGGACTTCGAGGCTCATCCTGCTGTAATGAGAGAAAATAAGCGTTTCTTTAATTTCCGTTGCTGCACTAAATGTTCGGTGCAGCTTTTCCTGAAGTTTGATGGGAGCAGAGAGAACAGCTGTGGAGGAGACCTCTTCCCACAGCAGCAGCTCTGCACTGATGTGTTTTTGCTTTTTCCTCGGGCCGCCTGCAGAAGCTCTGCTGTAAAGGGCTTCCTCGTGGTTGGAGGTCTCCTGTCAAACCTGTGAGCTGAAAAATCCCCTCGAGCAGACAAACAGTTTGAAGCCGGTGAAAATGAAAGGCCTCCCCTCTCCGGGTTTTCATCATGCAGGTCAGCTGAGGTGTGGATGGCAACGCGAAACAGACGGCATCGACTGCCAACTCCAACACAGTGAGCAGTCCGGCGTCCCTGAAGATGTTTGTGATCCTCAGACTGGGACTTACGGGGTTTCCCGACCCGTTTCCTGTGCCTCCGTGGATCTGCCTCCCAGTATTCCTCCCTCTTTCTTTCTGTGAAACTCTAAAAGTCTCTGAGGCACTTTGGGGGGGCGCTGCTGCCGGGGATACCCTGAAGGAGAAGCCATCGGCAGAAAGCGAAACGGGTGATTGTTGTCCCTGTGCAGCAGAGGGAGGCCTCTTCTCATCAAAGCACAGCGGGGTCGTGGATCTGAGATCTTTGGATTTTCTTTTTCGTTCATTTTTAAAGTTTTGGGGCTCGCTCCAGTCCCAGCAAAGCCCTCCGTCACATCACAGACAGCAGTTTTGATTTCTTCAGCACATGAGTGAGCATCACTGAAGAGTTCGTTCGCTCTGCTGCTCCAGTCACGCTGACTGTCATGGACACGTCCGTGTCCAACAGCTCCAAACGGGCTTCAGACTCCATTTAAAATAAATAAAAATTCAATATGGGCTTCAGCACTCTGGTCCTGAAATGTTCGATTTTTATAGTTAAAAATGAAAGAATGACTTCAGTCCTACATTTCAGCAGATTTTCATAATTTGATCAACTTAAAATTCCCAGATTGTTTTTAAATTTAGCATAAACATGTATTATCTGAAGAAAATCTGATCTGATAGGTTAAACTTGGGCTTTTTTACTATGTAACATTAATATTATTGTTATAATTCAAATATGAATTATGACTCAGGTCATATATTCATCTGTATCGCGACTCAAACAGCGAAACACCAACGTGACGACAAACAAACCCGTTTCCTGTTTGAGGCTTCAAACGTTTTCCTCACAGGGACGCTGGAGACTTTCCTGCTGTCGTTTGTTTAACAGGAAGTCCTTCTTTTACCGTGACCTCCATGAGTCCTTTTCTTTCACACTACTTTCAATAATAATAATCATACTCTCTGTGTCTCCGTAGAGTTTACAGGTCACTGTATGTCACACTCAACACATGTAAGAACACACACTCAGCAGTAAACGAGTGCATTACTGAGTATATTACTCCAAATAGTTCACAAACACTTTTCTAATCTCTGCTTTTCTTCGCACAGTCTCACAAAATGTCCCGGCTGCCTGTCACGAGGCACACCTGTGACAATATATCATATACAGTCTGTGCACGTGCACTTCCTGTAACACACACAGCGACTCACTGCCAAACTAAGCTCCACCCCTCCGGTCTGTCCCCCTCCTGCCTCCATCTGTCAGTTTGCAGGTGAAGCACATGTTGCTAAAGCTTATAAAGAAGAAAAACTGCGATAACGGAGTAAAAGAAGTGTGAGTAAGTGGCTCTGTCTCAGACTCTCATGACGCTACTGTCAGCTGCTGCACACCTGTGCAGATGTGCTTTAAAGCTGTGGACAGGTGTGCACGCACGCAGTCTCGTACACCTGCACTGTGGGGACAAAGACGTGGACACACTTTGTTTTTGTTCTGTCCGTGGGGATTTGTGTGCTCTCTGAGTGGCTCCACATTATTATGCAGTGATGTGTGGAGTACCAGAGGCTCCAAACACGAGTGATATGCAGTCTGAGGGGGGGCTGTCCTACTCAGGCTCGTTTCCTCACAAATGTGGAGCCATTTGCACAGCCGAGGTAATCCTGTGCAGTTTATGTCTTATTTGCTAAATGGGAGTGAAGCCAGCTCGTTTTCCCTGCAGCTCTCCGTCCGCAGGTGGAGCTCAAACAGCAGCTAAACTCCCAGGATTACACTGATGGCTTCAGTTATTACCCTTATTCCCTCCTTTCGTTTTAATGTAGACACGACAAAGACCCTGTGGCTGAGTCCAGGGAGAGCAGCGAGAGTCAGAGACGAGGGAGGCAGTGAGACGTTCATTAAGCCTCCGTGGATAAACACAGCAGGCAGGAAGTGTCGTCATTCGTGCAGCCGAACCTGAGAGCCAAATACAGGAAGAGTGATGAGCTGACGGTGGGCCAAAGTATCCAGTTCACTATGGTCGTGTCCAAATTCATGGGCTGCATCCCCCTGAGTCTACGTGGGCCGGGTCCTCAGAAGGTCGGGTAGGCCGGAAGTAAACGGCTGTGGAATGTGACGGTCTCGCCTTCAGATTAGCGTCGCCGCTGTCTCGGTGGAGTTCAATAAACTCAGCCGTCTGCTCCTTGCTATCTAAAATATAACAGGACACTGGCGTAAATTCTCGACCGTCTCACACTTCTGTTTAATCAGTTTTCTGTTTGACGTTTAGTCAGCTGTGTGAAAATCCCAGAGGAACCCACCCGGGGGATTAATAAAGTTTTATTTTATCTAATCTAAGAACTTTAATCTCAGCCAAACCGATTTACTCACGAACAAACAAAACACTGAAAAAAGCCCAACAATAACATTTTTAGGTTGTCTAAGTGACTTATATATTACGTTTAACCTGAGCAGCGAAACTCCGCGGTGATCTGAAAATGATGTGCCGGGAGTTGTGCCGTTCTCGGCCGCATCAGTGACCCTCGAGCTCCCGGCTAGCTGTCGAGCTGGTGGGTAGCAGACGTCTCCGAAAACATCGAAGCACTTTTGCAAATATGCGATATCTTGATAAACCGAGCAGATATTTGATGTTTACACAGCTACTTTCTGCCTGAAAATATGTTAAAAGTTTATTTTGTGACCCAGAAAGATTAATAAGAGTGATTTTAAAACTTAGTAGCGGCCGCCATTATTGGAAACTAGAGTTTGGCTGGGCCACGCTATGAATTCTGGGATATGGTAGGTCACGAAGGATACACCCGACCCATCCTTCAAATTCGGGGAAAAGGAGGACGCATTTGTCGGCTGCATTCGGAGGAGTCTACGAATTTGGACAGCCTTCGGCACGTCGCTGTGACGGCCTACAAATGCGGCCTCAGGAGGATGCAGCCCATGAATTTGGACACGACCTATTTATCCACAATCTGATAAACCTTCAAAATAAATGACTGAAACGTGACATCCTGTTACAGGAAGGAAGCTTTTATTTTTGTAACCCTGACAAACAAAATGATCCAGATGTAGTTTGTTCTTCCTTTTTATGAAAACCTTCAAAGTAAAATCTCAGTGTGCGCGGCTTCGCTCTGAAACTGATCAAACTTACAGCTGATGAACAGCTAATCTGTTTTGTGCCGTTGTCTTTACAGTGTGTCGTTGTGTTAATAAATGTTCCAGCATAACATTAAAGCACGTTTCCTCAAAACTGTATTTTTATATCAGAAAGTCTCATATTTCTTAATCATAGACGAAACTTTGCTTTATAAATAAGATTTATGTTTCATATAGAATCACAGCTTCAGTCATAAACTGAGTGAGCCAGTTTTTTCTTTTTTAATGTTTTAATAAAAAATTCAACAGCTTTCAAATGAAACATGCATTTTGCATTTTTGTAACGTAAAGTCACAAAAACCTTGAATTATTGATCTAAACATTGTGTGTTGATTTTACACAATAAAAACATGTTAAACTTTGTGATGATCCACTTCTAGGAAATAATTATTCAAAGCAGGATTTTCCTGTGTAACACAGGAAAATAAATTCCAGTTTAAAAACACTGATGATGGACTGCAAATGGCGCCCCTGAGCCTCCGTACTTTAGCAGAGCCGTTGGTTTTCTTTATTTGGTCGAAACGAACTCGTCTGACTGTCTGAGCCCTTTAATCGTTTTCAACCATCTGCTCTTCCTCCTCCTCTCCCTCGTCTCTCTCTAACTGTATCCTCCTCTTCCTCCTTGCCTTACACCAAGTCTGTTTACATAGGATTAGAAACTCCAGCAGCTCTGTCGCTGCTGTTTTTTACCCTTTAAGGGAGTCGGGACGTCTGTTCTACTGTCGTGTCTTTCTTTCTGTGTTTCAGACTTTGGGAAAGCAGCGACGTCTGAGCTCATCTTTGCCCTCGAGCTGCTGCTTCACCCAAACTCTTAGTTTGTTCATGCTGTATTTAAAGGGAAAATCCACCCAGAGTCCTGGGTGGGTGCACTGAGCACTGGGAGGGGGGCAAAAAGAAGTCCACTGACTGTGGGAGTGACGTGAAATGACCAGAAACAGACAAAAAAGCTGCAAAGAGACAGAAAACCACTCAGATATTGTGAAAATACACATTTCTAGTCGTACATTTGCAAAGCGTGTCGGTTCAGCTTTGCAGCATCAGAACGATGATCAACCTGAATTTCAGATTCTTAGTTCTGCTGGATTAAGTCGAGTAATATTCACAGTATTACTGCGCGTCCGATCAGAACATGTATGCTGCAGTCATACGAATGTCTTACAGGTTATATGTAGGATGCACCAATCCAGCGATGAAGCGATGACACAAGAACTCGCTCGACTCCTTAACCTGAGTGAGAGAAGTGAAAGCATCGTTGCTCACTCACATTAGAGCCGTGTAGCGACAGAAAAACGTCTGCAAATGCACAAATAGAACCTGCTCGTGTTACTTAGTTGGGTTAGCTTTGTTAGGTTCCTCCAGGAGGACAGCCCATGAACAGCCGCCCAGCACCTGGCTCGCCTTTCCCGCCCACTGGACGCTTAATTACAACAATCAGAGATGTTTGTTGTTGCGGCCACCTGGCGGACTCTCGGTAGCAGACCGCCATTATGTTCAAACCATCCCCAAAACTCGGTGTGTGGATCGTGGTGCTCCTGTGAGCGGCTCCTCGCTGCGTTTCAGAGGAAACTGTTGAGGACTTCAACCTCATACTGGTGGAAGCTGACGGGGCTGCTGAACTATATAAGTGATGCATACATATAGTTCATTTTAACCAGTTAGAGCCGGTGAATTTCTGCAGCACCTTCTCGTAACGTGAAGAACGTGACGAGGTCCAGAGGTGGTGAATGGTTGTCACTGTGAGAGTTTGAGTGAAACAACCACAGAGAGGAAAAAACACGACTTGTGCCAAAGAGGCAGGAGCGTTAAACAGAAACACAAACCACTGAACCACCACAGTGGGACGGACCCACTGTAGAGTGGCCTAAGGACCCACACGGAAGCACTGGTGGATTTTCCCTTTATGCAGCTCCTGTGGAAATGCCCTGAAACTGTGAAGTCTCTCCTTTTAAATGCAGTTTTTAAATCTTTCACAAAAAATGATGTTTTCTATGCTCTGTGTCGTGGCTTTGACAACGTGTCACAGAAACAGCTGAGCGATCGCTGACGTGTAGATGTACGAATCACGTGTCCTTCTCTCTGCAGTGTTCCTTCACCTGGTGACAGCGTGAACCTTTTAAAGTCCAACAAACAGGTGATTGTTTCTCAGTCTGGACATGAATGTTGTGTTTTATTAATGCAAAGTTCTTAGTTTTGATAAAAACTTGGCGCTTCATGGACACGTGAGCTGCTTTTGTTCTCTCTGCACTCGGAAACAAACGAGTCTGAAAATCATTTCTGCTGTTTTTACATGTTGGGACATGAAAACTGGGAAAAGGAACAATTTACCAGAGTTAAAAACACACACACACACACACGTGCAGAAACCTGCTGTATGAATCTGACACCGTTCGCTCGCCTGAGGTTCGCTGATTTCAAACAAAGCTCCATCACATTTTGGCAGCTGTGAACATGAGCTCGGTGTTTCGTTGGATCTGTGGGTGCTTCCCTCCATCCACACAGCAACAAACCATCAGAGATTTGGGGGAAAGGTTTACTTTGTCACTGTGACGTGACACTGGGTGACCGGACCATCGGTTTGACAGGCGTGTGGAGGACTGTGGTACGGAGGGAGAGTTTCTTTGGTGACGGCTGCTTCTGGATACGGGTCCAAAACTAAATCACGTATCAGTGACTGTTGGTGGTTATGGTGAGGGGAAGTGGTTCCTGACAATGGGGGAAAAAGACCTCTACTCATAATGGTCAGCAACCCTAACCATCTCCACAACACAACACCATAAACACATGAGAAGCAGCGAGGGTGGGTAAGAGGGTGAGAGGTGAGCGGTAGTAGCCGCGGATAAGCGTTCGAAGGCGTTTGAATCCAGGATGGGGGGTACGTAGGATGGGAAGGAACAGCCTGAACACGTCTGTTATCAGGGTGAGAATTTGTTATGTTCAGCTCCAGCCTTGAGACCACAGCTGGCGCCGATATGGTAGCCGCATGAAATGATGGTGGTTTCCTTTAGTGTGAACAACTGCGTGTCAATTTCACAGTTGATCTAAATGTCCGCCACTGGCCTCTCAATCTCCCGTTGGAGAGCCGTGAGCTTCTCCAAGATGTTATCCAATTTTCGCTCAGAGAGCGTAGTCTGATGGGGTTATAGCAGTCAGGCGACGAGGCCTCTGAAGACCCGCCTTCTTAAAGTCTTCCTGCCTGAGTTAAATGACTCCGTCTGAGGTTGGCAGTCAGTTTCTGGGGTGAGGCTCCTGAAACGCTCTTTGGTGATGGCGGTCGTGTTGATGTTGATGGTCTTTAGGGTGCAAGGGGTTGTGAGTACGATGCAGATGGGTGGGGGTTGTGTCACCGTACGGTGGGAGGAGCTGAAACACAACCGACACAAATTTCTGATCAAAACTGTTTGCATTTTCGTGAAGATAACTCTTTATTGTCTTTGCACAGTCATACCTACTACAAACACGAAGTTAGAAACTGTCACTGCTCACAGTAACTTAATAAATAAAAAGAACGAGCGCATGTTTCTTTAACCGTTCTTTTGTTCATTTTGTGAGAAAAATGAATATTTTGGGTCATTTTGACCTCAGCGTTACTGAATCTGGTGATGTCAATGAAAACAGCAGAAATCTGATTACTTAATGCAGGGCGGTGTGATTGAATGCTTCGCTATGTAGTTTTCATTTAATGGTACATGATTTTCAAAATAAAACATTTCCCGTTTCAGTGTAAGGAAAACACAAATGACACAAAGACGTTTCTGCGTCTTTGACCGCGCAGCACAGTGAAGCTTAAACTTTTGTCTCTCAGCTGTGTTTTTATCTGCTCTTATTTTTTTACGGTGCAGGTGACGTGCCGATGGTGTGTTTCAGTGCGTGAACAGAGCTCCTTTATATTTTCTACGTGGCTGAAAGTTGTTGTGACTAAAGTGAAGTGTAGACTAATCTTTCTGCCTTCTGTCTGAGCTCTTCACGAGTCTGCGCTCTCGTTTTGTAAAGAAATAAAACTATTGGACCTAAACTGATTTCCTTCTCTTTCTTTGGCTTGATTTTGCTTAAATGTTGCAGCTGGGATCCAGATGCAGGAGCCCTCGCTCTCAGGGTGTAAGTACTTCCCTCTCATCCAACAGGCTTCTCTGGGTCTAAGGGCTGATGGCGGACTCTTTGTCGAGTCATTGGCCCGGTCTGTTGTCATGTGAGTCGTTAAGGTCAAGGTACGAGCGGCAGCTGAATCACCTGCCCAGGGACCTCAAAAATGATAGGTGACTTATATTTGGTGTCACCGGTTCTGTTGAGTGATGGTGGTTTACTGTGGACGTAGGTCCCCATGAGCTTTTAAGACTGAAGGAGCCTCTTGGAGTTAAAAAGCATAAACATCGTGCTACCTTCAAATGAAGCACATCACAAAGTCAGAGGGAGAACCGTCCTCCTACAGACGAGCTCCCTTCATCATCAGCAGCAGTGAAACTATTCAACATGTTCCCTAAAAGCAACCACACGTTCCCATTATACCCACAACGTCTGCAGATATAAATGAGATGAAAGGTGTTCCTGATTAAAATGAAGGGTGGACTTTGACATGTGGCCATAAATAAATAAAAACCCAATCGAGGACAGCAGATTAATATTAAACTAACACTGCACCGGATCGGTTGTTGGTGTTGCTGTTAGCAGCTGGCGGCGCTTTAATGATGAGCTCCTGTTCAGTTCTTCAGCTTTCACTCGCTGTGTCGACACGGTCGATCGTTTCCTTCTTTATAACTGTCAAAGTAAAGAGCGCCACACAGACTCATTCGATAATCAATGGAGACGGCTTCGTGTGTTTTCAGAACACAAACGTGACGCGTTGTTCAGATGTTTTGTGTTTGTGATGCCTCCTCACCGACTGCTTGGGTTTCACTGACACGTCTCAGTTTAAAACCTGCAGGACAAACAGAGCGACTGGAGGAAGAAGATGCTGCTTCATCATCGCCCTGTGGACGCTCATATGGAGAGCTAATATTAGCCTGTATTTCCATAATCTGCATGTGTGTGTGTGAGTCATCATGCATGGAGGCTGACAGATGGTCGACGGGTGGATGACAGAGTACAGCACGCTACAGCGTGCCCAACAAACCAGTGAACTACACCCAGTATCCACTGATAAAGAAACAAACGCGCTGAATTCCTCCTTCTCTCTGACACGACCTCTGTGATGTCATCGTCTGCCCGCCGCACCGCCATCGTGTTGAAGCAGTGAGATGACATCAGGCCCATAATGTAGGAGTGTGTGTTTGCCGTCCACACGCACGCACACATGCAAAATCACCACAACCTGGTGACTTTTATATCAATCCTGTTCCCATGACAACCAGTCCTGAAAATAGTCGAGAGGATGCCAGCGGTTTCTGACCACAAATTCACACACAGTGAACAGTGACATTCAGTGTGTGTCTGTGTATAGGCGCTAGTTAAAACCACAGGTTTCCAGCTGCACCACTCATCTTCCTCCCAGCATCTCGTCATCAGCGGTTGACACTGTGTGATCTCCACAGAGAGCTACTGAGACATCTTTGTGTTGGGATTTTGTGACAAGATTATCCTTTTCCTTTTATCATCCATCCATGCATCTTCTTCTGATCCGGGGCTGCCTCGTGGGGGCAGCAGCCCAAGCAGAGAAGCCCAGACCTCCCTCTCCCCAGCCATCTCCTCCAGCTTATCCTGGGGAACACCAAGGCGTTCCCAGGCCCAGATATAATCTCTCCAGCGTGTCCTGGGTCTGCCCCGGGGCCTCCTCCCGGTAGGACATGCCCGGAACACCTCACCCAGGATGCATCCTTATGAGATGCCTGAACCACCTCAACTTCGTCTCTGGCTCTTGACGAGGGCGGTCGCACTTTCTCCCTCTCCCTTCCCTTATCTTTCCTGCTTGGCTTTCTCATGTCTTTGGCTCCATCCACACCAGCCCGGATAGATTTGAAAGCTGTGTTTTCATCTGAAAACGCTCTGTGTCCACGCTAGTGTTTTCAGTTGTTCTCACGGAGTTGTGCATCCACATTGAAACAGCTGAAAACGCTTACGTTCCAGTCCTGCACAAAAGGAGCATGGAGCATGTACAAACTGATGTTAATCTTTTTCAGGGCTCTCAAAATTGAGCAAACAAAACAGCTGCTGTATAACACCCTCCGCTGTCTTTGTTTAATTGGTCACATGACTGCATCACGTGACTAAAATGCGTCATCGTTTTAGAAAGTCTGCGTTTTCGAGTGTCCACACTGTGACGGGGCAGCTCCGTTTTGAAATGTATGCGTTTTCGAGAGCGTTTTCAAATCACTGCATTTTCCTTGGGAAAAACACCGTCTCAGTGTGGACGGGAGGCCAAAACGGAGAGAAAACGATGCGCGTTCAAACGAAAACGCATCACTGTGGACGTAGCCTCTGTCTAGTCTTGTCTACTTCTCTCCCTCTACCCTGGAAGAATCTCACAGTCTGTTCTCTAAAACCTAAAAGAGGAATTATGGATTTGATCAACTGGTTCCTGACTGCCATTGACATCCAGGTGAAGCTTAGGCTTTTCTGGCGGCGGACTGGAAAGCGATGTCGAGCGTGCTTTGTTATATTTGCTCAGAACAGCTCCGTGGAGGGGAATTTGTTTTCCACGTCCCTGCTTGGATACGCAGGGCCCGGCTCTCTGAGACCGTGCTGCCTCAGGACGGTTCATCCAGACTCTCCTGCTGACTGGCTTTTCATCCCCTCGGTGAGTGGAATCTACGAGCGTGAAGGCTCAAACCCCGAGTATTTACGTCCTTTGACTCGAGCCTCTGCTAAAAATGATGCTTCCACCCCGCTGAACATGGCGCTTTTTAATGCCCGCTCATTGACTAATAAATCATTCGTGCTTAACGATTTTATATCTTCTAAAAAACTGGACTTCTTATTTCTGCCTGAGACCTGGCAGCGGGACTTGGACTAGTCGTCCCTCATTGAACTGTCCCCGAACAGCTATTCCTTCATCAGCTAGCCTCGGGGATCTGGTTGTGGAGGAGGTCTCGCTGTGGCATTTCAGGGCCGTTTCTCCTGCCGCTCAGTGAAAGAACAAAATGAACAAAAATAAAGTTCAACATCAGTAACATCATAGCACCCACCCAGCAGTATAGAAACTCCGTCATGCTAGCTAGTACACAGTATGAAAAAAGTCAGCACAACGAAAATAAACTCCACCTAAACTTGGTTCATATCTGACCCAGATGGACTGCAGGTCATAACTTCTTACCTGAAGTTCAGTTCACCTGATACTTGGACCGGCGGCCGCCTCGGGTCTCTGCTCCTCCTGCCTCCCCTTCCTTCATCCACCTGCTGCCTCCACCACTTGCTAATGTTACTGAATCTGTGGAAGCTCTGCGATGCCACCACACGAAGTAACGAGTAAGGAGCCTATCTAAATCCCAGTAACGAGTAACGAGCTTATCTAAATCCCAGTAACGAGTAACGAGCCTATCTAAATCCCAGTAATGAGTAACGAGCCTATCTAAATCCCAGTAATGAGTAACGCGTTCCTGGTTTTGGCATAATAACTAGTTACCGTGCTCGTTACCACAATAATAACGTAGTTACTGTAACGCGTTACTTAATAACGCGCTGGTCCCTACTCTGTTCTTGCGACTGCACTGAGCTCTCAATGCATCTACATGTCCCAGACATCCTGGTGATCCTAGACTAGACAGAGCTGATGTGTCGAACAACATCCTCACCACTCCTCCAAAGTGAGATGCTGTAGTACACAGGTGTATGTGGAGGATACCTGTCATGGTCCTGTCACATCAACACTAGGGATGGGTATCGTTTAGGTTTTATCCGATACCGGTGCCAAATCGGTACTTTTGAAACGGTGCCGGTGCTTAAACGGTGCTCGAACCGGTGCTTAAAGAATGGAGAACACAAACTTTGTCCAAAAACCTCTCATGTTCAGCTGTTTTTTTGTAAAAAGATAACAACGTTAGCCTTTTCTGCAGCTATGGGGCATATATGGTATCACTCTTGGCTGGAAGCAGTGCTTAAACAATGGAAAAAACACAAACTTTGTCCAAAAACCTCTCATGTTCAGCTGTTTTCCACTTTTTCTTTGGTCATTTTAGCCTTTTTGGCCAGGGTGAAGGGAGCATCTGCCATCAAACAAGAAGACAGCCGCATGTAGCTATGATGATGTTTGCTAGTTCACCTTACATGCATTAATGTAATAACGTGGTTAGCCTACTCAACGTAAATTACACACGAACATTAAGCTACTCACGCAGAGAAGAACGGCTGCTGCTGCATCATCATCCTCATCATTCCTGCTACACTGGCAGGGCTAGGGGCCAGGACTCTCCTCTTCGGGGTTTTTGGGGGATATTGCTCCGGGTCCGATAACTGGCAACCCACGCACAGTAGATGCGCTCGGTGTGAGGTCTCGCAGCAAGCTATCATACGGCGCATTTCTGGGCTTTTAAAAAAACGCTATGCGTCGCCAGGTGTTTCATCGGATTCGAGGTGTTACCTCCTTTGACAGTATCACAGTATCAGCTTAAAGCACTTGTTGCTGCTGAGTTTGCATATTTTGCTGTGAAGTACAGCCAGACTTTGACCGCTTCACCTTGGGCATTTTAAACCTGTAGCTCTGCTCTAAAAGATCGTACATACCTGGACCCGCCTACTATCCTCGGAAACGTAAAATGATTGGCTAGAAGTGTATCACAGCTCAGGAAAAAAAGCACCGAAATAAAGCACCGAAATGTGCGCTGCTTTTCGGTCTGGTTACTACCGTTTATGTCAGAACCGGTGCCATCATGGCACCGGACACCGGTACCCATCCCTAATCAACACCGTGGTGAAAAAGGCCCGTCAGCGTCTCTACCACCTCAGACGCTTGAGAGACTTCCAACTGCCCTCCAAGGTGCTCAGGAACTTTTACTCGTGCACCATAGAGAGCATCCTGGCGGGAAACATCTTAACCTGGTTCGGGAACAGCACCATGCAGGACAGACGAGCTCTACAGAGGGTTGTGCGGTCAGCTGAGCGCACCATCCGCTCCGAGCTCCCTGACCTGCACTCAATCTACAGCAGGCGGTGCTGGACCAAGGCCAGGAAGATGGTGAAGGACCTCAGCCATCCCAACAACAGACTGTTCTCTCTGCTGAGGTCAGGAAAGCGATTCCGCTCCCTGAAGACCAACACAGAGAGACTGAGGAGGAGCTTCTTCCCGCAGGCGATACGGTCTCTCAATCACACCACCACACAGTACTGACCCACACATACAGTTCTTACACACACACTGGACTTTCTGGACATTGTTTCACTTCATCACTTAAATCACTTTAAGCATATTTGCACTGCACAAGACATAATGTGGATCGCACAACACTGGACACTATATTCTTCATTTCCAGTTAATACTTGTACAGCTGCTGTTATTGTGTATATATTTATTTATATTTCTTCATACATTCTTATATAGTTCTATATTGTGTATTTTGTTGTACAGTTATTTTATTTTCAACTTTAATTCATATATTTTATCTTATTCTTCCCAGTTAAATTTACCCTTCATTCTAATTTGTGTTGTACAGTTATTTCATTTTAACCTTAATTTATATTTTATTCCTTCCTAGTTAAATTTACCCTTTTTAATTTTTCATATTTATTTCCTATCTTATTCATAGCCTTTTCCTTTTTTGTTTTCTTTAGGTCACGAGCAGTTGTCCAAGCATTTCACTACATATCGTACTGTGTATGACTGTGTACGTGACAAATAAAATTTGAATTTGAATTTGAATTTGATACTACGTCTACTACCATGTATGTCTACACACATCCAGTGACACTGCAGCACTAGCTGTAAGTACCAACAAAGCCCCAAGCCTACTGCTGATAAATGTGCGGCTCTCGAGACCCGCACCATTTCATAAACACACCACTCAATCCAAAACCTAACTTATATGTACCTGGTATAGAATCAGGTGTCAAACTCACGTTCCTTCCTCAACCTTGTTGGACAGGTCTTCTGCAGCTGATGCAGGCATGTGGGGATGGTTCAGGGACCGAGCAGCATCATGATCATGTGAGACTCTGCTCTTCTTGCTCTTTGGGAGCGACTGGTCCACTCAACTCACTCTGGGGCTTTACATTGTCAGGTCAAGACACTACAATAATCCAGCGTGTGTGTCTCACAGAAGGCTTCAGCAGCATCTCGGGGTCGACTGGTCCACAGTCCAGGACCATACGTGGGTGTGAGGAACTCTGTGAGGCCGCCGGGTTAACATCCGAACATCACAACAAGCAGTCAGAGGAAGCAATCTGTTCTTATCATCTTCATCACTTTCATGCACATCAATTACATCCATCACAAACACCTACTATGTCACTATGGCAACCGCTGTGACCATGACCCCCACCTTTTGGACTGTGGGAAGAAGCTCGCCCAGGCATGAGGGCAACATGCAGCTCCAGCTCAGCAGGAAGGTCGAAGCTTCCTGCGGTGAGGTCATGGCAGAGGACATTACCCCTTGGTCGGGAGGGGGGGTTTGAGGGTATGATTACGCTTTAATTATTCCATTAAATGCACTTTAATTTGCCATCAGCACAGCGGGGGAGCCACAGTCACACATTCAGCCTTTCCTCGCTGATAATAATGATGGAATTGCTCCTTCCTGTCACACTGTGCACGCTCTCACTGATTATTTACTGGAGGAAAATTGCTCTTGTTTCTGCTGCTGTGTTATCACGAGGATTTAAAGCTTTAATTAGGATTAATTCAGGCTGAATAAGAAATTTAAATGGAGGGGAGGGGGTGTTGCTTTATTCTGAGTCAGAATAACTAATAATGAAAGTCCAGTTTCCTGAACACGTCTGTCCAAGCTGCTGGTACGTGACCCTTCAGCCTGCATGTCAACCACTAAACTGCTACAGTCACCCTGCTGCTCGTCTCAATGGCACCGGGGGGGTTCTTGGATAGATGATAAAGATCTGCACACTTGAAGCTGTTATCACATACTTGTATATTTATACAAGAGTACAAACATCTTCTGTCCTCTCAGTGTTTGCACTCAGCAAACAAACAGCACGTTACTCTGAACCAGAGAAGCCGCTCGCCCTGCAGGGCGCTTTTATTACGGAGCTTTAAACAGCTTCCATCAGGAATGAATGAATTGTATGTAATTATTCAATCAACATGTTTGTACCAAGTTAGTCTAATTAAATTCATTTAAATTCAGGTTATATTGTTTAAACACTTTGGCACATCAAACGTCAGTCTTGTTACATGAACTAGTAAAATATTTGTTTGTCCAATGATAATCTTGTTGAATGAACAAATGTAACTTATGTGTGTAGTACATGTTGTGTTCATATTACATAACGTTCAACAAAAACAGATTTACAACAACTTCCAATACATCCAGTCCTGGGGGGCATAACCCAGAAGAGACAGGTACACTCAAAAAAAAGGAAATAGGGTGGTTGTTACATTACAAAAGTCTAACTTGAGCAAAATAGTTTCATGTTTCTATGGTGAATCCAATTAAATCATGATGGATGAGATTCAACCACTTAGTTTGTTCTTCTTCAGATGACCTGATACAGTCTAGGAAGAGCAGTTAGTTGCCTGCACTCACGAAATTCACAAGATCACACGAGATTTCAAACCACAGGACAATCACTGGGGTTATAAGAGGCAGAAAACCACACACACACCACGTGTATGCTGTGGCTGTCGATTGTGGTTTAACCTGGAAAGAAACATGAAGAAAATTCTGCATCAAGCATAGCGTTCCTGCTTTTGTTAAGTTTGGCAGCTCAGTGGCTGAGTGGAACCTGAGGGAACAGTGCGAACCACCACCACGCCACCAAAATTAAAATAAAGGGTAAATTTAACGAGGAAAGAATAAAATAAAATATCAAAATTAAAGTTAAAAATAAAACAACTGTAGAACAAAATACACAATATAGAAATATATGAAGAATATATGAAGAAATACAGAACAAGAGCAGCTGTACGAGTAATACACGTTTAAATGTAGTTTAGTGGATTTCTCCCTGTGCAGTAGCGCTGCTGCTTTAGATAAATGCACCACAGCTAATGAACAGACTTTGTCCCTGTTAGACTTTTAAGAGACAACCTGCCCACACAATATGCCAGGACACTGTGACTAACACGCAGGGACACACGGATACTTGACCTGCGATCGCCGACGCTGATGTTCTTCTTTCTGGCAGGTGTGGTGGAAGGAAAACTGAAAAGCTGCGATGACATCCAAGGATGGTGCGTGAGTTACAGATCAGGTATTCTGAAGGCAGCATGCCATTCATTTATCAGCTTACTTTCAAAATCAGGATGTGATGACACAAACGGATCCGTGTGTCCGACTGAAACCTACATTTACAGAAATACTTTTCCTTAACTTTAAAAATCTTTGGTAGCCATTAGCAGAGGTGTGGACTCGAGTCACATGACTTGGACTCGAGTCAGACTCGAGTCCAAGTCATGTGACTCGAGTCATTCATTTTATGACTTTAGACTTGACTTGAAAAAATGTTCTAAGACTTGTGACTTGACTTGGACTTTTACACCAATGACCTGGGACTTGAATTGGACTTGAACCGGTTTACTTGAAAAGACTTGATATTTCACCCCAAATATAAAATTTAACACACATATTATATAGAAAGTGTGCATCATTAATTCAAACCACACTCCGTACGTATGTGTGCGTGAGCTGTAGCACAGCCAATCAAATTAACCCGATTTTTTTTTTTGTGTCCCGTTTGGATCTTTAGCATCAGAATTGTTGTCTTAAGGCCAAGAAAGATGCCAAGCGGATTTATTTTACCAAGTGGATCATCATGGCCTTGCCATATTGGTCCATTTGATTGACCTTTATTATAATTATGAATTTATTTTATTTTCAGTTGCTACAAACGGGACAGACATGACTGGGGGACAGGACAGGAAGAAAGAATGAAAGAAAGAGAGGGAGAGAAAGAAAGAAAACCAAAGGGGAGAAGAGACGGTGAGAAAGGGGGGAAGAAAGAAAGAAAAACAAACAAAACACCTGGGTCACCTGTATGGAGAAAAAAAACAGAAGAGAAAGCAAACAACAAAGAGCAACATAATAAAAAGAACAGCACCATCACAATAAACTAGCTAGCAGTAGATATCAGTAGATACTAAATAATAAACGATATTGTGCAGCACGCAAGATAGACAGCGTACAATGTGCTTTGAGGCAGCAGCCAAGAAAGCTGTAGTCCGCGTCTGTGAATACACCTGTGTGCATACCTGTGTGGATCAGCATGCTTGCATTCCAAAGGTTTCTCCATGTAACGATCTGCTAGAGGGAGTGGGGGGGCCACAGCCCCGTCCTCCAGGGTATGAAGCAGGTATGGAGGAGATCA
Source organism: Rhamphochromis sp. 'chilingali' (assembly GCF_963969265.1). Lineage (NCBI taxonomy): Eukaryota > Metazoa > Chordata > Actinopteri > Cichliformes > Cichlidae > Rhamphochromis > Rhamphochromis sp. 'chilingali'. The sequence goes on from NC_137944.1 coordinate 36,167,006, forward strand.
AAACTCCAGACATCCAGAGGCCCCAGAGTACAAGGACCCGAGGAGGACCACCAAAGGGGGGGAACCGTGCCTGGTTATTTCTAACATTTTGAGTTATTTTCCAGTGTTAGAAAACCAGCACTGCTCGGTGTTAGCCATTGTTTATCTTCAAAACTGACTAGGTTACTTTTAAACATATAACACTGTCAAAAGTGTTAATTTAACACTCAGAGGTGTGGACCCATATAGACACTCTCCAGTGTTAATTTAACACTGGAGATTTTGCTGTGCACTAGCTTCCTCTCAGAGAGCAGCGCGACTCTTCCCGAAAACCCTCAGTGTCTAAATGCATTTAAAATTGAGGGCAGGGCACCAGCGCCAGAGGTGGGTTGGAATACACCGACCATCCACTGGATGCTGTAAAACGTGCCCACCCCCAAGGCCCTATATGTATGTGTTAGGTGAGAGTGTGAGTAATGTGGATGTCTAGGTTGCAGAATAAAATTGAGGCACAGGCGGCCAGAAGGGGACAGAGGGGGAGTGCCTCCCCTGCACCCTGGTGACATACCTGCGCCCCAAGCCCTGCGTGTGTGGGTGTGTGTGGTAGAGCGGGAATAGGGAGGCAGCTGAAGATGGGGAGGGAAGAAAGGGAGGGGCAAGTGGCCGACGCCACCGACGCCAATTCTTTTTTTAAAAAGAAAAGAAAAAAACCCTCAAAAATGCTACAAGGAGTTATTTTTGGTATTTACATACATGCAATACACACAACAGCAGACGTATCACTGCTGTAACACTTAAGTGTTACAGCAGTGATACGTCTGCTGCTGTCAGGCCTGCAGGTATCAGGCTGCTGTTCTCCTTCATCTCATAGTGGACAGAAATTATTTTTTGGAGTGACACAAATAATTTGTGTGGCATCAGATTTGATGCAGAACAGCTGATCGTTCTGTAAATAGTTTGAAATGTTTATTTAAAAACACCTTGGCTGCATTTTTAGGTAAACAGCTGCAAAAAACTTTGTTTGCAAAACTCAGTTACTTTTTTGAAGAAGTAACTATATAATTAATTGCCCAGCATTGGTCATTATATGCTGTATTTGCAGACAGAGTTACAGACTCTCTCCCAGACCACAGACTCATCATACAGTTAGAGCTTTATGAAAAATAAAGAAAGTTGTGTTTTCAAAATTGGAGTTGAAGTTATTTTTCCTTCCAATAGTGTTAACATGCTGCAGGTCATGAACAAGATTTTTTTACATTTTCATTGTCAGTGGGCTGAAGCAGTTAATTAAAAGTCGTCTAACAGAAATGTAAATGCTGTGATTTGATTATTTTAATAAACATGTAACTTGGATGGATTCGATGCTGGCGTGACCACAGTGCTCACGTCTGCTGTTGCTCACAGCGGTCCGAGGGACGCTCAGGGAGTTTGTGTGTTCGCTCACACACATGAAACATTAGAGGGAACATTGGTCACAGGTCACTGACTGATGATTTGGTGCTATAGATTAACTAGAATTTATTATCATGACAATTGTTAGGCTGCTGATGTAAATTGATTCATTAGTGTATATTTGACAAAGAATCTTAAGTGACATGTCTCACTTTTTATATGTGTTATTTTATCAGGTGGCAGTATGTCCTAGTGCAGTCAGAGGGGAGGAGCCAGGGCCAAAGGTGAGGCACATCAAGCTCAGAATAATAATTGTAATCTGAGGATAAAACACAGGTACTGAGGATGAAAGAAGCTTCAGTGCTCTCAGAAGAGTAAAAACAGGGCTAAGGTCCACCAGGAGAGACTGGACAGTATAGATGGAAAACCAATATGCCAGCAGTTTATCTCAGTTAACGAGAGGAGCAGGCATGTGTTTGGCTCCTAAACATAGTGGACGTTGAGTTGTTGTGTGGGACACCAGTAGCTGTAACAGTAGTTCATGTTTAGAATAAAAGATCCCAGCTTAAATGGCTTAAAAGCATGTAGAATAGCATATGTAGGGTAGTATATTTCTCCTTTTTTTTAAAGAAGCAAAGACAAAAGAGGGGAAAACAGAAACAGGGCAGGTTCGGTGGTTGAATCATCCGTCCCCACCAACGCCAAAACCAAATCTACGCCCTTGCGCTCACTACATGCTTTATACAGTTTCCTCAGATATGCATGAACATTTTCACACTTTTCTCTTTTGTTTAAACTCTCGTAAAGTTCAACCCATCGTAGAAACATAAGTCCAGTATTATAAAACGTAACCGTGCAGTACGTTTCGTGGGCAGATTTATATAAATTCGACAAGCTAAACTCATTCTGTGCTGTACAGCAGCAGTCCGTAACCTTTTTTGCACCACGGACCAGTTTAATGTCAGACAATATTTTCACGGACCGGCCTTTAAGGTGTCGCAGATAAATACGACAAAATAAAATTATACAAACAAAGACAAAAACGGTGGTATTTTGTAAATATAATAATAAACGCGAATTCACTGTGTAATTGTGTAACTTTATGAGCAGCGTCCTCCTGAAATGTGCCAACAACGTCCTCCTATGTGCTGCTCTCTGGTCGCTATGGTAACGCGTGAATAGTTCTTTCAAAATAAGACACACGACCACGACACGGGAAAAGACACAGGGAAACCGACTCAGCGGACCGGCACTGGTCCATGGCCCTGTTGGGGGCCGCTGTTGTACAGGAGACACTGTACTAGGTTGATGGACAATGGTCTACAACAATCACAATGCACAACACAATGTACTGAAAAAAATTATTTGTATTGGGACAGCCTTCGTCACATTGCTGTGACGTAATCGGCCTTAAAATGCGGCCTGTAAGGCTGCAGACCCTGAATTGGGACACAGCCATTAAATACAAAAGGTGGACGGAGCTAAGAGGAAACAGCTGGGAGACACGGCTGACGAGCCAGGGAGAGCACAAAGCTGAACGCACAGACATAAGGCACAGACCTACAAAGTAAAACATGAAGTACACGACAGACAGAGAGATCCAGACGAGACACAGAACTTAACAGACGCAGACTCATGAGCAGACAAAATAACATCATGGACAGACAGAGGGAACACAGAGAAGAGGGAGCACAGAATAAACACCAGGAGACCAAATAACAAAACCTAAAAACTAGAACTCAGGAAGTACTGCCAAACCAGGAAGCTGAAATACTAGGACAGAACCAAAACAGACAGTCATACTTTGTAATAAAATCAAAAGAAAAAGTACAAAACCAAAAACACTGGCTCACCGACGCAGGACCCTGAGGTCCCACAGGACGATAATCACACGACATAAATCGATAAAACCTGTAAGCCAATCAAACGCGCATGTAACGTTTGCAGTTTGACACAAAGTGATATGTTTCTCCTGTTTGTCACATTTTCACTGCACTCTCGCTTCGTTGGGATGAATTAAGCTTAATTTAGAAAACCAGATTAAACATTTTTCTCAAAATGAGTTCAAAAACATGTTTGTGTAACTCACTGTGGGCTCTTCTGGTTTTCAAATGTACGCTGTTTAAAAAGAAATGTGTGAGTGTGTCAGCAGACATGGTGGTCCACGGTGATGATAATGGGGAGGAGGAGGATAACCTCTGAGCCTGTGTCATTAGAGGAAGCAGCTCTGAGCTCACGGGTTCACCTCGTGTCTGGAGCTGGAGCTCTGGCGCCCTCTAGTGCTCACCAGCTGTTACAAGAACCTTCGTCTGTGGGCAGCAGGCTGTGAGGGTGGAGAAAACAAACACGCCTACGGATGCTAGTAAAATGTTAGATATTATAAACGCTTCATAACATGCTTAACAGCATAATAAATAATACTGAAAAACTGTTCTGATTAAACTGGATGCAAAGCATACAGAAATACTCGTGTATCTCTGGGGCAGTGACCCCTGACCTCTGTCTTTTTTTTACTGAAGCCATGCAGAGTGTTACTTTCATGTTGTGCAGGGAATGGGAGGAAATTCTGTGCTTTTTAATTGCTTTTCCAGAACTTTAATCCCTCAAACCTGTAAACGTAACGCACTTTTCTCTGTTTCTCATATATATGACCCTTGGTTATGTTGGAGTACATATTTTTAAAAGTTTATTCTTCAGCCACCACCCTGCCATGAACCTCGGGATAGGCTAGACCTCAAAGTATACAGCTAACCTGCAGAGCTGCCAAGTAACAAAGTACAAATACTTCTGGACTGTACTAAAGTACAATTTTCAGGTATCTGTGATTCAGTGCTTTTTTTCTGACCACTTTTTACTTTTACTCCCTACATGTTTACACAAACACATTTCTATGAGCTGAACAAACATCAGCAAACACACAAACTGTGTGTGTGCAGTTTGTCTCACAGTGTGCTGCAGCTAAAGTCCAGCTGCTGATCTGACAGGGAGAGAAAAGACAGAGATGGAGACAGATGATAAAGAAGGAGAGAGCTTAGTGTTAAAGGACGGACTGAAACGAACTGAGACAGACTGACTGTGTTATCTAAAGACTGCATGAGAATCCTCTGCAGGTCAGCGCAGGATATACAGGTGAGTTTGCTGCACTCTGATTGGTTTACAGTAAAGACCAGTGTGTGACTGGTGCACAGTGGCTGTGGATTCATGGTCACAGTTAGCTGATATAAAGACAGCATCAACAGTGTCAGTGTAGAGGATGGAATCAGCCAGGACAGCTCAGGGGACATCTGCTCACATCTGGATGAATCCAGGTGTGTACATGCACAGAGAGCAGCAGGTCAGCTGATCACAGCCTGCACACCAAGAACATCTACTGGTCTAGCTGTACCTGAATTGGGACACACCCTTTGTTGGCTGGATTTACGTACTGCAGGGACACAAACATGTCCTTAAAATGTCTTTTTGAGCTCAGACTCCACTTTATAATATTCTGTGTGCAGCTGGAAAACACCACTTGCACTGTGCCCCACAATCTTTATTTGTCACTGGCATTTAGCTAATGAGTAATCCCAAGATTGCCTTTCACCTAACTGCTGACACGGGTTGCAACATAGCTGGCATCAGTGCTGCCAGACTTAAGCATTCCCAACCCCCGCCCGCTTCCTCTGACACATGTAGGGTCTTGGGTGGGGTGCCACACAGGCCACAGTTGGAAGGCCTTTGGCTTTGCTCGCTGTGCTGTGCAGCCACCCGTCCCTCCTTTTTAATTATAAAGTAGTATTTACAGACCACCACATACAGGACCCTGGGGGACAGGTGCGTTACCCAGAGGTTGGTGGCTGGGGCTCAATTTTACATGCACCTTATACATTGGGGGGGGCAGACTGTTGACAAGCTGTCAAGTGCTTATGTTGCAACTGTCCCCTAATTTGTAATAGCACTCTAGGTTTCATGCAATCATACTCATTATTCACACCTCATACGCTCACGTCCACCAACGCATGCACCCTGTAGGGCATGTTTAACACAGACAAGCAGGGCGGGGAGCAGGCAGGTCTTTCTACACCCGTTTCCTGCACCCTACCTGAGCCCGGGCTGTGTGTGTCTGTATGGTCAGCACTTCCTGTTCCTGTTCCAACACACAGTGGTGGTTTTATGAACCTAATCGGTGTAGTCAGTTTAATTAAAAAAACAACAACATCTTATTTCATAGCGTGATCTTGACGTGCATCATTCAAAGCACATTTTCTGTTGATTAACTCACTGATTCTATTCACTTTATTCACTCACTGTCTTTACTGTTTTGCTAGCTTAGCTTAGCTTGTAGCCGACTCGCTAGCAGCATGGCTACTTCACCTGTCCCTCCTGCACTTTCCTGCTCATTGTGTCAAATGTTTAGCTACTCCTCGGCCTCCTTTAGCAGTAATGATACCTGTAATAATAGATTAATAGATTAGATCATAGAATAATAATAATATAGAATAATAACAGATTAGATCATAGAATTGAATCATATCTGTTATTAACCTGTCTCTCTTCCACAGCATGTCTGCAGTTTAACTCATTGCTGTGTGTTATCTGGCTTCATGGACAGAGCATTTAATGGGATCTAAAGCTGTTCATTGCACCTTCAACCAAGTGTTATGCATTAGGTAAAACCCGGACCATAAGTCATCTGGAGCAGTTTTACAAAATTCGGTAAATGTGATGCAGTCCTTCCTCATCATCATCATCATCACTGTCTCTGCTGTAGTCGCTGTGACTGACGATGGCAGCAGTGGTGGCAGAGTTCAGGCTGTGTTTAGTGTTATCCCGAGTACCAGTCTGAATGTCCTTGATGGCTGCTTAAACAAACCCGAGCGAGATTGATACACAAACACAGAGGTTGTGAAATCACAGAAAGCCCAGAAACATCTGAACTGTGCGCAGGAAAACCTTTGTGTCCAAACAGTGTAAACCTGCAGGTTTGTCTCTCCTGCAGCTCGTATAAAAACTGAGTGGCTCAGACTTGGTGACATGTCTGCCACCATCAGCATTATGAATCTGTGGCTCAACTGTCGCTTCCATTTCCTGTTTGCAGCGCTGGTTCTCAGCAGCTCGGCTTTGACACCTGAGGAATGCAAACCGCTGGTGACGCCGCTGTCTATGGAAGACCCCTCTGTGGTAAGACTCCTCTGATTGCTGCCTAGGTCTGTGGGGTGGGCTGTGGAGTTAACAGGTGAACGTGGTGCTGAAGTCATTGTTTGCTGTGGAGGTTCAGACTGATTTACAGCTTCATCATTAAATAACTGCATCTTAGTTTCCACTGCAGGATGGATAAAATACTTTGGTTATTAAACTGCCTACAAATGTAGACTACACACTTTTATTTGCACTTTGAAGTGGCTGAGTGAAGCTGTTGGAGAATATTTGGTTTTCACTAACAATGTTTTTTCACCTGTCCCATTTGGTTCTTTTGCCATCAGAATTATTGTCTAAAGGCAAAGAAAGATGCCCAACGGATTTACTTTACCAAATGGACCGTGCTGTATTGGTCTGTTTGATTCACCTTTGCTTTTACTGTTTATTTTATTTTCACTTGCTACACACGGGACAGACATGACTGGGGAAAGAAAAACAGCGGGGAAGAGGGACGGGGATAAAAAAACTAAAGCCAACAAAATAAGCAGACAAAAAATACAAATATCAATCACCTGGGTCACCTGTTGACAAAGAAAAAAGGGAAAACAAGCAAAGAAAAAGAGCAACATAATAAACAACATCATCGTGATTATCTATGTGAATATAACAGTAAATATGTCTGTGAAGGTTCTCAGTCATCCAGGTCATCGTAGTCTAAGGAGCTTCAAAGAAAAGCGTCTGGACTTCTTTAAGTTGCTTGAAGACGTTTCACCTCTCATCCCAGAAGCTTCTTCAGTTCTAAGGTCAAATGGTGGAGAGTCCCAGATATAAACCCAGTGGGAGTTTCCCCCCACAGAGGGACAAAAGGACCCCTGATGATCCTCTAATCACCTGATTAGTGGCTCAGGTGATTATCTGGGACTCTCCGCCATTTGACCTTAGAACTGAAGATTATTATTATTATTATTATTATTATTATTATTATTTTATTGTGCAGCACGTAGGATTGACAGCGCACAGTGTGCTTTGAGGTAGGAGCCAAAAAGGGTGTAGTTTGTGGGTGTGATCACCCGTGTGTACACCTGTGAGCATGGACGCGCTTATTTTTAAAAGGTTCCTTCATGTAATGATCTGCTAGAGGGTGTGGGGGGGGCCACAGCCCCGTCCTCCAGGGCATGAAGCAGGTATGGAGGAGATCAAGACTCCAGACATCCAGAGGCCCCCAGAACACAAGAGACCAAGGAAGACCAACAGAGGGGCAGCCGCGCCACTGTCCCAGAAAGAGCTGAGGAGAGTCCCAGATGAGGGCTCACTCAGCAGCCGCGGAGCAGAAGCCAGGGGGGGTTGCAGTGACGCGCCCGTGAGCTGCGCCAGAGTGACCGAGCCCCAGGCCGAGAGGCCGAGGGCACCCCACCCCCGAAGTGGCCCGAGCGAGCCCCAGGCTCCAGGCGCCGATAAGCAGCCACCAGGAGTGAGCCGGTGTGTACCTGGACGCCCACCCCCAGACACAGAACCACCAACGCACCGATGTCTGAGGGCGTCTGTCACTGGCAGGGGACGTGGTGGTAGGGGGAGATAGGCCTCCAAACCTTGGAGGGCCTGAGGTGTCCCCAGAGAGGTGGCGTCTGATACCCAACCTGACATATAGACACAGACATACAGGCACACACAGACACAAACATCCATTCCCACCCTCATGCTCTCATATGCACTTACTCCACACTCAACCAACGTGGGGACAGACATAAAGAGACGCTGTACACACGATCACACTCCCCAAGCGTACTCTACGAACCGGGTCTAGGTACCCTTGCCCCTGGAGGGGGGAACTGCACCCAGACCCAGGTGGTGTTACCCTCTTCCCTGGGGTGGGGAGAAGCAGACTGCCCCGACTCCGCAGCAGCAGGAAGGCCCCACACTCCAGACCGCAGTCGGACGGCCAACTCCTCCTCCTAGCCCCCCCGCCCAAACAGGCAGCAGAGAACGGGGGTGAGAGAAGACTCCAAACCTCCCTCCACCCACTCATTTGTAGTGTTGATGCATGTGTGTTCTAAGGTGCATTTAAAACCCAGGAGGGCATGGAGCTACCTGCCAGAGAGCAGCAGGTAAGCGCATAGCCCCTCCTGCTAGCCCTCAGTGTCTACCTGTATTTAAAATTGAGAGGTGGGCAACGGCACCAGAGGTGAGGTGTACACCCTGATGGTCTTCTGGATGCCGTGTAGCGTGCCCACCCCCAAGATCGTACATGTATGTGTTATGAGAGTGTGAGTAATGTGAATGTCTAAGTTGTGGGATAAAATTGAGGCTCCACAAAAATGGAGCTCAGCATTGTTAATTTCATGTTTCCTGAGTGACTGAAGCACATTTGAAACAACAGAAGTCGAGCCTTAAAACCCCAAAAATGTGACTAGTATCAAAAGGCTAAAAGTAAAATTACATAAAATCCACCCATCCATTCTCTTCCACTTCCATTATAAGTCAGGGTCGCAGGGAGACTGACATCTATCTCCATTATCACAGGAAGCAGGCACACCTGGACAGGTGTCCAGCCTGTGGCAGGGCTAACACAGAGAAGTGTGTGGACGGAGAAAACATGAAAACAGGAAGAACCCAGCCAGATGGGAGATTCCAGATCTCCTTGCTGTGAGGACACAGTGCTAACCACTGTGTGCAGACAGCGCCCTCTCCTGTCTTATTTAGTTATTGTCAGTAATAGTGATTGTCGATTGATTATTATTATTATTGTTGATTATGATTAGTGACTTATTGACTGGTCAGTGAGATTCAAACAGGGATCTGTTTTCTTCAGGTGTGACAGCTTCCTGTTGGGTCAGGAAGAACAGGATACGAAGCGCTGTCATGTTTTTGGTTTATTTAATAAAACTCATGTAGCAGGCAGCGTGTCAGCTGACTAGGCCACTTCCTTGTCTGTGCAGATGTATGGCAGGGTGAACTTCCTGCTGGGCTACACCAGTCACGACGTCTACAAAGCTTTGCTGAACCTGACCGACAGCTCCTGGGTGAAGATCAGCGCCTCACCAGTGCGCTCTGGGGAGGTCGTCATGTTGCAGGAAAACAGGATGTGAGCTCATCACATGCATCAACATCTGTTACCATTAAGCCCATCCATCCTGCACCAGAGGGTAGCAGGGGACAGCAGAGGGCAGCAGACAGTAACAACACAACAGGGGGCAGCAGGGGGTAATAAGAGGCAACAGAGGGAAGCAAATGGTAACGGGGCATAACAGAGGTCAGCATGGGGGCAGCAGGCAACAGACAGTAACTGAGGGCAAGAGAGTTTCTGAAGTGGGCGTGAGTTTATTCTTTCTCTCTGATGTTCTCAGGAATGGAACCTGCATGACTTCAACGACGAACATAACCTTTGAAGGAAACACTGCCACGGTGGAAAGTACGCAACCCACTCGACCTGACACACTACAGAGAAGTTCCAACATAAAAGCTGCAAAGTTTTCATGATTCTTTTTCCTGTTCTGTCTCATTTTAGATTAACTTTTTCATTTGTTTCCAGTAATATTGTTTCTTCCATCACTCATATTTTCTCTGAAATCGGTTAATTCAAACAGCTTGATATTTTTCAGTTCTTTTTTCTTCTATCTAAGGTCATTCTAGGGGATTTTTAGCTGCTTTTTTGTTTAGATGATTGTACATTCATCCCCAGGTTTTTGTGTCATTTTCCTGCATATCATCTAAGTTATTTTCAGTTAAACTCTTTGTGTCTGATTTAATTGTCTTTTAATATTAGATTGTGTATTTGTCTCTTGTAAATTGATCTCTGGCGTTTTCCTACGTGAGGTTTTCAGTCCTCGAGGTGCAGTTGGACTTCCTGTTTCAGAAGATCATGTTGTTATTACATGAAATTTTTCTGTTCCCAGTGGCCAACTCCACGTCTTCGTTCTACTTGCTGCCGAGCTGTGACGGCTGCCTCGTCTTCGTGATAAACAGCACGGCTAGAAACACCAAACGTCAGCTTAAATTACTGAAGATCGATATAGATGCCAGCGATGAGTTCGTTGCTCATTCCCTTTATCTTCTGGGTAGGACGAAAATTAGACACAGAAGTTAAAATTCTCATTTAAAATCCAAAATGTTCATCCGTTTGAGTGTTTTTGTTTGCAGGCAAAGAGTCAACCCTGAAGGAGCCGGAGCTGGAACACTTCAAGCAGCAGGCAACATGCTTGGGCTTCTCCGGAGACCCGGACTTCATCTACAACCCAGAGAAAAGTGCTTCACTTTAACTGTTTGCACTAGAATCTGAGAAATCAGTCTGAGGTGAATCAGGTGATGCGACTGTCTGTTTCTCTCTGCAGGTTTCTGTGCTGAAGGTGAAGGTATCAAGATTCCCAATTAGAGAAACCACCTACCATCAGAAACCAAGACTTCACCTGAGAAAGTAAAGAGATCAAAAACATAAAAAGTGTGTCTGCATCTTTTATTCTGGGCTTTTTAATGTAACATGGTTTAAAACCAAAGGTCTGCAGACTGCGATTACAAACACTGGTTTCTGCAGATGAGCAAACAGAAGCGATCACTGAGGAGCTGTAATCATGGCCTCAGTCTTGGCACAGAGGCTATTTTTGGTGAAGCAGCCTCTCCAGGGCTGAGTGACACGTGCTTGGGATTACAGCAATGACTCTAATATCGCTAAACAGCGCAGAATCGCTGCTTTCACAAACTGTTCAAAAGTTATAGTAATTTTAAAAAGTGTTGTAAAAACCTTTGGCCAGCAGCGTGTTAGGGGTTACAGTGTTAAGTAAGGGAATTGCCTTAGCATGGTTAAACACAGGACAGAGGAAGGTACGAACTCTAGCGAGGGTTTCATTTTAACATTATACCAACTAAGTCATTAAGTGTAACTGGATAATGAGGAAATGACTCAAGGACCGTCTTCATAAGGGAGGGACCTAAGGAGGATATCAACCCATCGCCTTGCAGTGTTGGGAAGGTTACTTTTAAAATGTATTCCACTACAGATTACAGATTACATGCCCCAAAATATATTTTGCAACGTATTCCGTTACGTTACTCAATGAGAGTAACGTATCCTGATTACTTTGGATTACTTAATATATTATCATGCTTTTTACAGCTACATGAATGTGATTTATTACTATTACTGAAGGCTACTCTCCACACCAACACCAGCTAGATGTTTAAATCATAATATAAATGAGTAACAGTAGGTGGACATTAGGTAAGGCTGCACTTTTTGCAGCGATCTCGTGTAGAAAACTATTCGGCGCGTATATAAAACAGGTGAGCGGCTCCAAACCGTGGTAAAGGGACCTCTGGCTAATACGTCGGGTTCGTGTCGGCTCGTAGCTGAAAACTAGCTTTACTTTGTTGTCTGGGTCACTTTGCTAGCAGAGACAGAGAGAGGCGTTGAAAGGCTGCTGCAACGGGACTTATTGTTTCAGAGGAAACAGGAACACGGTGTACAGTCGAGTCTTAACAGCTTACTCACAGCTGGGCTCGTCAGGCTCTCTTCTTGGCTGCAGTGGTTATTATTATATTTACATGCTTCCAGCTCCCGTTTCTGCTCAGTGACAGCTCCTACTTTTCCTTTTTCTCCCTCACTCACAGACACATCACGGGTCCATCCTCCCTGCAGCACAGACTACACTGCCCATCAGGCTTTAGGGCGATGCCTGTAACACTTCCTGTTGCCTTCATATTAAATCATTTAAAAAAATATTTCTTCACGTCATTATGAGACGCGAGATTGAAACACGGGCATTTGAGCCTCTTAATGCGTGTTTTGTTTGGGTTTCCAACGGCGTGGAATTACCAAACATAGAGAGGGCATAGCCGAACATATGAAACAGGAAGTACCGCCGTGTAATCCATTTATTTCAACAAAGTAACTGTATTCTGAATACCACCTTTTTAAACGGTAACTGTAACGGATACAGTTACTCATATTTTGTATTTTAAATACGTAACGGCGGTACATGTACTCCGTTACTCCCCAACACTGTCGCCTTGTTAACAAAATGCTTAACATGACATTAACATGACTTTACAGTCAGAGGCTGTCAGTGTACGCAGAGGTCGAACTGGCGACCTTCCGGTTACAAAATGAGCTTCACAACCCCCTGAATTATGGATAATTGAAACATTGGTGTTCATCTGAACAACAAACTGGACTGGACTCATAACTCAGACGCCCTCTACAGGAAAGGACAGAGCAGGCTGTACCTGCTGCGGAGACTCAGGTCGTTTGGAGTGGAGGGCCCACTCCTGAAGACCTTCTATGACTCTGTGGTGGCCTCAGCCATCTTCTATGGCAAGCCTATTCAAATGGCGGCCCGCGGGCCAAATGCGGCCCAGAAGCAACCTGCGAGTGGCCCTGCCTGTGGTCCTGGCAGAAACATAGAGAAAACGCAAAAAAATTAATTCATTCATTAATTTTTTTAAAAATTAAAAATTCCTACAGCGTAGTGTAGACTGTGAATGCAACACTTCTAGTAGCCTAGCAATATTTAACCCACAATGCACCGTGATGTAAACATATTAAACAATCATTGTAATATATGATGCGACAACAGCATGTCTTTCTCACTCCTAAAGCGCAAAATGAAACTGACAATGAAAACTGTCGGTTTAACCCTGCCTGGACTGACAAATACTTATTCATTTTACTGAGTTTAATAATCTTACAACATGGTAAGATTATTACCATGTTGTAATTATTACCATTATTATTACATTATGGTAAGATGTACTACCAATGTACATGGTAGTACAACAGGAGTTGTACTACCATGGTGAGGGTCCTGTACAGCCCAAGAGAGAGCTGCAGCATCTTCCCTTTCTGCTTCTTGGCGAAGAAGAAAAGGCCTTTCACAGATTCTGAAACGGTGAAATACTGCATGCTGGCCGTGGTGGATGCAGTGAAAAGTGATGAATAAATTAAAGTAAGTGTGACATCTGCTATTAAAAACGTACCCCTGTAGGACAGTTCAAATATTCGTAGAGTTGAAGTTCTGGCGTCAAACGAGTTTGAAATGCTGTTAGATGACCTGAAGAAAACTGATGTAATGTCTATAGCAGGAGATCACAGACAGAACTGATAATGCACAGTTGTGCGTATATGTCCGTTTTTTGGATGGGAAATTGCTCGGTTTACTACCGTTAGAGGGACACACAGCTGGCGAAATAATGTTTGAGAAGATTTCAGCTCTTTTTGAGGAAAATGGTCTGGATATGAAGCGTGTCTGTATACTTGTGACGGATGGGGCTCCATCCATGGCAGGAAAAATGAGTGGTCAGCGAAATATTTATTTTAATTTGAAAGGGAATTATCAAAATGTTTTTTGTTATTATTATTATTATTTCAAATGTGCAAAAAATAGTTTAGTTATGGCCCCCCTTTTTTAAATGGACCTTTTGGTGTGCATTTGTGAGGTCATCAGATTTACAGGGGAAAAGGAATAAAAAAAAAGTTGTGTGGGTTTGAAATTGATCATGATCTGTTGCTTACTGGCTTCAAAAAAAATATCTGGCCCAGATAAATTCCTTGGTTTGAAAATCTGGCCCAACTAACTTCGTAGTTGAATAGCCATGTTCTATGGTGTGGCCTCTGGACCCAGTGGAGGTGGTGAGTGACAGGAGAACGGCGGCTAAGCTGTCATCCCTGATGGACAACATCTCCCACCCCATGCAGGAGACTCTGACAGCACTGAGCAGCTCCTTCAGTGGGAGACTGCGGCACCCACGGTGTGGGACGGAGAGATTTCGCAGGTCTTTCCTCCCCACTGCTGTCAGACTCCACAATAAAGACTTTTGCAGCTGATCAAACACACACATCCACACATGTGCAATAAGACTGCTATATGTGCAATTCTTATGCAATTCTTCTTCTGACGAAGTTGTATTTTTGTATTTTCCTACTCAGTTGTATATAGTATTTGTATTTCTATTTTATTCTATTGTATATATTATTCTATTCTATTTTATTCTATTGTATATATTATTTTATTTTATTCTATTGTATTTTATTGCATTCCAGTGTTTTCTAATTTCTGCTACATAACTTTGCACTTTTGCTGTAACAAAACAAATTTCCCACCTGTGGGACTAATAAAGGTCATCTTATCTTATTTTATAATATATTTACCCTTTGTTGTTTGTTTCTGTTTATCTAAAAGGCAGCATTTCACTCAACTTTGCAACTTAGACATGTGTACACATCTATGTCACTGTCAACATTCATTATCTCTGTTTTATGTATGTTTTGTAACAAAAAATTATTTCCCCCAGGTATTCTGATTCTGATTTATGTGGTTATATTGTTACTGTAATCACTCCTTCTGGCAATTCGTTGTATCCATTGAATTTATGCAGCTCTAGTTGCCATTTTTCTATATGTACTTGAAATAATAAACAAATTCTAATAAAACAAAACAGAACACTTTCACGTCTGGTTGGTTGGATTGGAGGCGGAGTCAACTGGATAGACTCTCCCTGCACAGTTTTCGGTCCACCTCGGCTCGATTCGTGAAGCCTGGGTAATGGAGGCGGGGTTTGTACGAAAACAGTCAAAGGTGAGCGCACCGCCCGCCCATGTTACCGTGGTCCACAGATGTAACGCACTCTGTGGAATAAGGTGAGGGAGCGAAGGTGAGACCGGACGTGACGTATACCGAGTAGAAGTTGCTCTGTCAGGAGGGTACGACGCGAGTTGAAGCTGTGAAAACGTCACATTTTGTTTGTAACGTTTTATTTTCTTCATGTTTCTGATTGGCCGAACCCGACAGCGCGTGCCCGCGGTCTGAGAGGTGAGTGCGCCGCTGTGGCTGTGAATGCTGCCCCGCTCAGAGACCAAAAAGGACATAAAGTTAAAAAAGTCTTATCGCGTTTGGCTGTCAGTGCCAGCTAGCTCATGCTAAGCTAACGCGGTGTGTAACATCTGTACGGTTCGTGTTGAAGCGGCTTCCCGCTCCGCTCGGAGTTCCGCTTGTTTGGTTTCTCTGCGTTTCTTCCCAGGCCCTCACGAGCTGCTGCGCGTGAACATTAATGACAATTTTACGACAGAAAAAGTTCACAGCTAGCCAGTTGGCTAACAGGCAGCGTAGGCTGCTGAAGCTTAGCGGATGTGGACGGACGGTGGGCGGGACCTATGAACCTGGCGGAGAGGAATGTAAACAGGTAGCACGCGCGTTCATCTGCCAGCGTCAGCGTTCTCCGCGAATCCGCGCCGGACCCGGTAAGCTGACCGGTTTTCGGGAGGAGGGCACGGGCCCGGATGTCGGGGTTAACCGGAAGAGCAGGGTTAACCGGCCGCTCCGCAAGACCGGGGTCAGCTGAGGCTGCCACCCGTGTGTGTGCGAGCGTAAGTCACCGCTGAACCCTTCTCACCTAATTGAGGAGCGTCATGGGAAACAACTTTCCTTCACGTCGATCTTGGGAGTGAAGCAGCCGCCCCCCCAGTACAGGTCACCTGTAAGGCTCGGAGCTCAGGTGTACAGCAGCGGTCCAGGTGTCGGTCTGCGTTCTCAGCCACACCCCTGCTTCTCTCACGGTCACAGCTGTACCCCACAGCTTGGGGGGAGCTGCTTCCGTTCAAACAGCTGAGGGTGGATGTGCAGTGTTGACCGTCAAGTGGAGAGTGTGCAGATGTTTATCAGAGTTTACACCTGTGAGGCACACACAATGTTTCTGTGATGTCACAGATCTGAGAAATTAGTGGATGGAGGTGACGCTGCACCGTCACTCGGAATCCATCTTTAAATCAGCCTCATGGCTGCACACAGCTCTGAGCTAACTCCACAACTCAGACACACAGACAGAGACACACACACACACGTGTGTTTGCTGACTTCTTCTTCTGTGTTTCCTCAGGTGTGACTGATGTCAGAGGGCCGTGCTGCGTCTCTTCTCTGCTCAGATTTTCTGCAGCCATGGTTGCTCTCAGGTAGACCGGTGTGTCTGTTTTCCAACACCCTTGGCAGGCGGCGGGCAGGTGATCGTTCTCTCGTGACGATCTCCTGGCGGCCATGTTGGAGCGCCTCCTGCTGTCTTAAAGCCACCCGATGCTGAGGTCTAGTTTCTCTCGTGACCACGTCCGTCTAAGTCATCTCTCTCCACGTGTTGTCATACGGAGTCGTGCCTGTGAAGCCGTCAGCTGATCATGGAGGAGTCCAGGGAGCAGCCTTCCGCCATCGCTGACCTGGAGATGAAATGCGATTCAGAGGAGCCCACTGTCAGCTCACAGACTTTCTCCAAAGAATGCACCTTAAGCGTGACACCAGCGCACCTCAGAACTGACATCCCCAACACAAGTGGCGGCGCCGCTGACAGCCCTGCGCTCGCCAAGGTCCCGATGGAGGAGGAGGAAGAGGCCACACCCACGCCGCCAGAATCATCGCCAAGTCCATCATCTGAAAACATGACTCTAACAATCGCCACCACCACAGAGGAACCCACGGAGGCTGGGGCAGGACCAGGTAGAGGAGGAGACATGGGTGAAGGGCGGGGCCTAAGATGCCCAGAGGATCCCTCATGGTGCTTCTATTGTCCGCAGGTCTGGACGTGGAGGAAAGCTCCTCGGTGGTGACAGCGGGTGGCTCAGACGACCAGCTGGAGTCCACGGACTCGGCATCATTCTCCATCCCCAGCTTGGAGCTATCGGATGGGGTCGTGACAACAGGAAACTCCCTGGACGTGGATGACGGCCTGTCGTCGTCGTACTCGGCGCTGGGTGCGGAGGGCTGCTCGCCATCCACCGAAGTCCCGAGTCTGCAGGACGAGGCGGCGCTGGAAGCTGCCGGTGAGGCGTCCATGTTACTGAAACTGTGCTCAGCCTGGTGCCTGACTGCACTTCTTCTCTGGGTTTATTTTGCGATGACACCTTAGTACTCCAAATAAATGTAACTTTGTTTAGCTGAGTGTGACTGCATTTCTCCCCCTCCCCACAGGGGGTGCTGCTGCTCCTCCTACTGCGGCACCGGAGCCTGGGCCCTCCATGCCAGCGTATTACCTGGTGAAGTGGATCACCTGGAAGGAGAAGAAGACACCCATCATCACCCAGAGTGAGAACGGACCCTGCCCCCTGCTGGCCATCATGAACACGCTGTTCCTGCGCTGGAAGGTGAGAATCACCATCATTTAAAGGGCGGAGCGGCAGGTGGATGTTCATCTCCACCCAGCTGCAGCACACAAATCTAAAGACAACAAGTTGCACTACGCAGGTACGCAAACATCTGCCTGAGAACCTTCAGGAAGTCAGGGCAGGTGTTTCCTGTCTGCGTCGTCATGGTAACATAAGAACCTGGAGGTGCATGTTACGTGTTCCAGCTGTTTGGAAGGGCAGGGCTCAGAGCTCCCAGGTTCCAGTCGGTCTGAGCTCGTTGTTGTCATGCTCAGACTTGCGCCGAAGACCGGGAAAGGTTCAAGTCAGATTTCTAGCAGCTGAAAGGTGGCTTTGGTTCCCAGGGAAGCTGGCCTCGTTAGAAGGCATGGGAGAACCCTTTCCTAGTAGTTCAGGTCCTTGAAATTGTTTTTACTGCACAAAAGGACGTGAACGCGATGCTAAAGTTCAAGCACAAGTTCAGCTCTGTGCCCACATCTGCACAGAGAGCATGCTAACGTTAAGCTAGTCAGACAATATGCTAACGCTAAGCCAGCCAAGAACAAGAGTGATGCTAAAGCTCAGTGTATGCAGACCAGAGCCTAGCAGCTAGCGCCTGAACTTCAACAGGTAACAAGCTGTCACATCATCCTGGTGCAACATCTGCGAGGAGCTCGTCCTGGTACTGTGACAGCAGGCGTGGGACGTAATAAGAATTTAGCAATTCTGATTCCATTATCAATAGAATCTATACTTATTGATCAGATTCGTTATCGAGTCTCAACAAACAAACATGTGGCCCACAGCATGAAATTAGTCTGCATGAAGGTCTTAGATGTGCTGCTTAGTGATGACGGTCACCCTCAAAGCGGAGAATCGATAACGAATCTGATCAGTAAGTATAGATTCTACCGATAATGGATAGTTCCCATGCGCGCTGTCACAGTACCAGGATGAGCTCCTCGAAGATGTTGGACTGGGCTGTTGTGACAGGTCGCCCCGAAGACGGCGGTGGCAGCATTAAATCACAAAGCCTTTGACTTTTCGTTGAAGGGTGTGTCTGCGGCACTGCAGTGCATGAAGCTCTTATAAGTGTTCTCCCAGACTTCCCGTGCTTGGTGGGATCTACACCTGGACGCGTCTAGAATAGTCAATAACACTCACAGCGACCCCTAGTGGCAACAGGAAGTTAACTGTTAGAACCATGTGGTGTACGTGAATCCGGTGCTGTGGGTTCACCTGTGCTTCGCCTGTGGCGGCCGCTGGCCTCAGGTGGTTGAGCAGCTAATGAGACACTTTGGATGAACCGTTATGTAGACCGTGGTTTCAGATGTTCCTCTGAGAACCAATCAGAGCACTCTAAAATGATGTAACTGTGCAGACGTCTGTGTCGTCATAAACAGCTTTGATCTTTTTTAGTGAGGGACAGAAGAGGAGACACCGGCGCTCACGCTTGATAAAGTTTATAAATGAACTGACGTGTGTGTGTGTGTGTGTGTGTGTGTGTGTGTGTGTGTGTGTGTGTGTCTCTCGCGCCGCAGGCCAAGCTTCCTGCTCAGACTGAGGTGGTCACCACAGAGGACCTGATGGCTCACCTGGGTAAGAGCGACTGTGGGTAATGTATCAAACGTATCGATGATGAAATTAAACGTGCCGGGTAGCACGAGCAGGAGGCTGGGCGCTCGCTCGTAAACATGGAGGGTCCACGTTAAGTAGACGATGAGTTCGCTCCTGGCACAGCTGTCGAGAATGATACTGTCCGCGGAGGTCACATGGTACACGGTCTGCAACACGTCGGGTTAAACCAGGATTCTCACCTGTGAGTGTTTGAGCTGGTCAGGTCGTGGCGGGCTGTCCTACTGATGATGTTCCTGTGTGTGCGTTGTTCAGGAGAGTGTGTGCTGTCCGTCACTCCTAGACAGAAGGCCGACGGCATGGAGCTCAACTTCCAGCAGGTACCAAGGAAGCACACGGACATGCTGGTTCCCATACACGCTTTCAATTAGCACGCCGTTTTGGGGAGGAGACCATAACGTGGGCGTGTGTGTTTGCAGAACATGAGCGACGCCATGGCGGTCCTCCCGAAGCTGTCTACAGGGCTGGACGTCAATGTGCGTTTCACTGGCGTCACGGACTTTGAATACACGCCCGAGTGCATCGTGTTCGACCTGCTGGACATCCCGCTGTACCACGGCTGGCTGGTCGACCCTCAGGTGAGTGTGTGTGAGCGTAAACGCAGGACTGTCCAGGTCCTTAACGAGGTTTTAAGAATGCAAGGTCAGCGGTTTGACCCCCAACTCTTCCAGTCTGCTTGTTGAAGTACTCTTGAGCAAGGGATCAAACCCCGGAGTTTCTCCCGAACCTGTGTGAGCTCTGGATAAAATGCTCTGAATGATGAAGCAGGTGATTGGCTCGTTCAGCCAATCCCCATGGGTACCGTCAGCTGATTGGCTGATAGAGCTGCAGATGAAGCAAGAAAATTAATAAAATGTTCTGACATTAAATTATCAACACAATAGACAGAAAGATATCAGGATGTTTAGAAAACAGAATATTTATAGAATGAAAGAAAATATGAACAAATGAAGGAAAGTATTAATAAACATGAATATTAATAAACTGTCTGGAAAAAGTGTTACGGCCTCAGCTGGGCCTCCTGGAGTTGCCTGTGTGGGCGTGTCCTAGCGTCTTCATGCCTTCGGTGACAGCTGACTGCTTCTATTAGTAACTGAACTAAAAGAGACGGACGAGCCGCTATCAACATTTAAAGAAGCAGAACAAAACTCAAGCGTTGGTCAGTAAACTGAAAAGTCAAAAAAGGATTGGTGACCAAACACAGTCCTCTCCACCAAGCAGGAGCAAACAATCACAAAACACAGCTCACTACCTGCAACCACTAACATGGCTCTCTGGCACCAGAGCTCACCTGAAATACTTTTAATTGCTGAAAGGAGTGAGCTGTTCAAAAGGTGGCAGCTGAGGCAGGAGAGACGGTAGGACACGCCCACACAGGCAACGCTTGGGCCGTAACAAAAGTCAAGTGTTGGTCGGTGCCAGACTTACTAGTTGTTTAACCTAGTTGTTAAAATGTTAATTGATTCCTGATGCTGGTAAAATATCATCTTAAATGTTATGCAGCTATCTGCCACCGGACGGCGCATCGTTGATGACACACCTGTTAATCTCATCTCTTTGTTAGAATAAGATCGTAGTTACAAACAGCGGTTCTCCGTCAGGAGGACGGGCTCTGTCTTAGGAGAGAGTTCAGTCGTTATGAGGGGTTCAGAGCAGAGCCACTAGTCCTCCACATCACAAGGAGGCAGCTAAGGCTGTCGCCTCCTGGGCACGGTGTTCCTGCCAGGCATGTCGTACCGGGAAGAGGCTCGGGCTTGGAGATTACATCTCGGCTGGCCTGGGAACGTCTCACGTGTCCCCGGATAAGCTGGGGGTGGCGTGGAGAGGGAGGGCCCTGCTTCCCTGCTGCTGCCCCCACGACCCAACTTAAGATGAGCGGGAAAAAAACGGATGTGTAATTTATTGTTTTCTTATTTTTAGATTTGAACTAGGGCTGGGCAATATGGCCTAAAATTCATATCGCGATATAATTTGAAGCACGTGCGGTAACGATATATATCGCGATATATTCTTTTCTTCTGTATAACGTATTTTACACACTATAAGGACTTAAAATCCTTTCATTTTCTCAAAAATCGAGAGTGTGCCTTATGTATGAATTCTGGTTGTGCTTACTGACCTCAAACCGATTAAATCTGTTAAAATGTTTTAGTACAACTTTGGTAAGCCGCACTGCTTGATGGCTTGTCAGAGCATTACGGCAGTGGCGTTTGCAGGGTTACTGAAGTTGGGCTAGCTGGTATATAATGTTGTGCTACGTGATTGCTAGCGACACAGCTATGTTAGCATAACATTAGCACAGTGAAGCTGCAGGATGAACGCCAACTTTTTTTCCACTTGACAAAAGTTAACGTGAGAGATTCTGGTGGTCAGGGACAAATGCAATCGCATAGCAGGATGCTGTACACGGGCCAAACTTCAGTCAGGAGAACAACTGAGATCATTCATCCACAATACCAGGTTAGTTATTAATATACTGCAACAACATGGGAACAGAGCAGCTGTGAGAGAATTCAACATTTATGAATCAATGTTACGGAAGTGCAGTTTTTGGCTTTCCCCACATTTCAACAGTGCTTAATCTCTTTGCTGTGACTGTCGCCCGCCATAATTTGCAGATGATAATGGTTGTAGCCGCTGCGATGCTTTCGACCAAAACGGGCGCAGCTTGATGACATCATCAACATGCGCTATCGCGGTAGAACGGTATAGTCAAAATCTCTATCGTAGGCCAAATTTATATCGTTTATATCACCCACCCCTAGTTTGAACTGAAGTGGCTGTCAAGCGTGCGTCATTCATATTGCACGACACACTTTTAGTTTAGCGGACGTTAATCTGTCATATTTGAGTAACACATGAACATCTTTTGTAGTAACATGTTTTCATATCATAGTTAACATCGGTTTAAGTGTTTCTCTCCTTCATTGTCTGTCTGGAGTGTGACGTGTAATGTTGATGATGCTGCACAGTGAAGTGGCATGATTGCAGGTTTTTAATGTCCATGTGGGATTTTTATTTTTTGTGACATGGTCAGACATGGACATGGACATCAGTCAGACTCTCTGTGGCCGCCCACAGGACAGAATGATGTAAAATTCCTGATTGTGTGTTCAGAGTCCAGAGATGGTGGCTGCTGTGGGCAAACTGAGCTACAACCAACTGGTGGAGAAAATCATTGACTACAAACACTCTGCAGAAAGCAGCCGAGTCAGTGAAGGTAACGTGTTTGTGCACAGTACCCAATATGTACACGATGGCCCGAACATAATAATTGTGCACGTCTGTGCCGGGCAGGCCTGGTGGCGGAGCAGTTTCTGGAGTCAACGGCGACTCAGCTGTCGTATCACGGCCTGTGTGAGCTCAACGCGACGGCCAGAGAGGGCGAGATCTCAGTGTTCTTCAGGAACAACCACTTCAGTACCATGATCAAACACAAGGTGGGGCTGTACACACTGCAGTACCATGACCAGACACAAGGTGGGGCTGGTAATGCACTTGTCTCCTCTCTCAGGGGCACCTGTACCTGCTAGTGACAGATCAAGGCTTCCTGCAGGAGGAGTCTGTGGTCTGGGAGTCGCTTCATAATGTCGAGGGTGATGGAAACTTCTGCGACTCCGATTTCCGGCTGTGTCATCCTCCTCAGAGAGCTCCACCCACCCCCCACCTGCCACCCAGCGCCCAGGAGCAGCAGCGGCAAATTGACCAGGTGAGCTCACCAGGTAATATCATTGCCACCGAGCACTTTGGCCCGTTAGCACGTCTCTGATGGGTGTTGTTGTGGGTGTCAGGACTACCTTGTGGCAGTGTCCCTGCAGCAGCAGCAGGGCGGGGCCCCGGGGCCCCTCAGTGACCTGGAGTTGGCCCGGCAGCTCCAGCAGGAGGAATATCAGCAACAGCAGCAACTCCAGCAACAGGGTTCACTGCAGCAGGTAAGCTCACCTGGAGACAAGCCGGCAGACTGTGGGCAGCACTTGTAGGCCACTGCTATCACACCTTAATCCAAAATCAGGTCTCAAACAGGACACACTGAATCATTGGTGTGGAACCGGAACCTTAAAGGGGGCATGAAACTCTGCACGTGAAGGCTTGTTTACATCACAGAGCCCAGCTCGTCGCTCTGGTAACCACCTGTCACCTGACTCAGGCTCTCCTCCACAGTCCTCATTTATAAAGTGTTGTACAAACACAGCTAACAGCCACTTCCTGCTGCAGACACAGACAGTAAAGTGACCGTAGATCCTGGTTTAACATGAACTGACTGCTGCAGCGCTACAGTGATCCCCTCACACTGATGGTCAGCTTCACTGTCCTTTCCTCTGAGGTATCGATCCTGTCACTTGTTAGCTCAGTCTGTTAGCCAACCATGTGATGTCACGCTGCGTACTGACAGGAGAGGGCGCTGTTTTTAAAACTTTCAGCACTTATTTGTTAAACCCGGCTGAGTTACATCAGTGTCTGAGAGCAGGTGTCAGTGAGCCTTCATGCACATAGTTTCATGTCCACTTTAAAACACCTGAGTTAGCGTTCAGAAGACGAGTGTGAATTATTAGAATAAGTAGTTCTGACTGCCACGTAAATGTCACCATGAAAAGATTTTTTTTATTGATCTCAATGTGACAATAATAACCGTGACATGAGGTGATTACACTGTGTTATTGTTACGGTGTTCCAGGTCAGAGGTCAGGGGGCACAGCAATCCAGGAGAAGAGACAAGGACTCAGACTGCGTCCTTCTGTAGACTCTTCAGCAACGCCGCCATCATTGTCGTCTGTCACGCCGTCGGACTCCTGTGTGTCTGCGGCGGGCGGGTGAGGGGTCACGTTTGATGCCAAACCTCCCAGCTTCCCCTTTGTTTCACAGGTCAAAGGTCTTTAGGACGCGCTCTTTGCCAATGTCTTTATTAACCATTAATAAATATCGGACAGCGATGAAGTGATCAGACGGAGCTGTGGCTGAAACAATGACCTATGACTCTGCAGCTGTGTTATTTCGCAGCTCCTACTCCTCTGTGGGCTTCCTGAAGTTGACCAATCAGTAAAGTCTTAAAGGGGAGGAGCTAAAACGGTCAGAAACAAAATGTTTTAGCTCCTCCCCCTTTAACCCAGTGCTTGCTAACCCCGCCTCCTCCTGTGGCTGCGGTTAAAATTCCTGAAACGAATGGAAACATGATTCCTGCCTCTTTCAAACTCGGACAAATTTAACTTCGTACAAACCAAACGACTGAAAGCTGCTGGCTCTGTGTAAGGATATGCCCTCTGTGACATCACAAAGATCCCAGACTAGGACAAAACAAAATGTTAAGAATGGATGTTTCCTCCAAATTATTGAAAGTAAGTGTAATTAAAGATAAACACCTGAGCGCTGTTGTGCTGTGTGTATTACTGTACGCTGTAGCTGACGAGCACCTTCAGGCAACTGTTGTTGTAATTTGGCGCCGTGAAAGTTAAACCATGACATCGTGTTCCCACGACGAGGACGGAAAAATTAGGGTTTGTCTGTTTGGCCTGACTGAAGGAGCCGATGGTGATGTGACACGGCAGGCCATTATTAACCTCGAATGTGACGGCTCCGTAGTGCTGCTTTAGCTAAAAACGGGTCTTTCACTGGTGTTTCCTGGGACCAGTTTGACCAGAACCTCCCAAATATTCAGTCTGAAGTTGTGAAAGAAAAATAAGATCCTGTGATTCTCCGACTGGTTCTTTGTTTCCCTGCAGATTAAAACGAGGTCGTCACGGTTGTGACATTTGACCAAATTATGACATCAAAGTTTGGATTAAACACGTAAAAAAAGACATTTTAATATCACTGAGTTTTTGTTTTTCTGTAAACATTAACCACGACTGATTTCATCACCAATAAATTTGGCTTAAAGGAACAAATGTAAACGCGCGTTGAGTTTCATGTCCCACAGATTCATGATTGAGTCACTGGTTTATTTTGTCCTCTTCACTTGCAGTGACTCAGTTTTTAAACTTGAACTAAAGTCTTGATATAAAACTTTTACCTGTAAATGATTTTGTGGCCGTCATTCACAGTGAGTGGACAGACCAGCCGTGACGTCGTGGCTGTTTTCTATATTTTCTCTTAAATCTGCTGTGGAAACAAACCTAAAACTCAGGACGTTTGAGGTGAAAACCTGCGAACTGTTCGTCTCTGAGTTCAGACTTGGTGCAGTTTCTTCTTCAGATCAAACAAAGAATTAAGAACCTGTTTAACGCCACAACAGCGTTCCCGTCATGCCTGTCAGGGTTTTAGGCACGGACGGCAAAAAGATGGACGTACCTACTCTGACGCCACCTGCTGGTTAGTGAGATCGTCACTGCAGAACAGCAGTTCACGTAACCTCTTTGAAACCAGGCGGGTCCACATTTCGCAGATTTGTTCGTGTGTCATTAATCACCCATGCAGAGCTTACTCACCTCTATAGGGCCTGAAGTCTTTGCAGCTACAGCTATCGCCATCTGGTGGCCTTCAGATAGAACGCAGGCACTTTCTCTCTGGCTTATTTTTTTTCATACCTGGACGTCACCTCCATGTTTTTATCGTCTGTGGTATTTTATTTATTAGTTTAGTTTTCTTTGGTGTGACTGTTGGCCCGCCGCTCTGTTCAGGCTTTGTTTAATCTGCCGTCCTGTCAGATCGTCAATAAAAACTCTGAATTTGACTTCAGTTTCATGGATTTGTTCACAAACATTAACATGCGGATTTTGTTCTTGTTATTCTGGATCACCACAGACAATTTCAAACATTTGAACACCATCGCCTTTACAACTAATTAGTTGGCAAACTTTTTTTAAATTTAGTTTATAGGAAACAAAGAATGCAGACCAACATTGTTATGTACGCCTGTGATCATAGAAAAATCCGAATTGTGACTTTTTTTTATTTTTGTTATTTTCTTACTTTAAAGAGAAGAGTCTTTCAGATCAGAGGCGTCCAACTCCAGGCCTCGAGGGCCGGTGTCCTGCAGGGTTTAGAGCTCACCCTGGGTCAGCACACCTGAATCACATGATTAATTCATTGCCAGGCTTCTGGAGAACTGCAGGACATTTTAAATCATCCGCGTTGGATCAAGGACACATCTAAGACCTGCAGGACACCGGCCCCCGAGGCCTGGAGTTGGACACCTCTGGTGTAGATGTTCGTAAACATAAAATATGAGATGCGAAATTTCAGATTTGACTCTCTTTAAAGTTAATTATGCACCAGTTAGAAAAGTGATTTAAAACCAGTAAGTATCTTACACACTGAGAAAGCACACAGGTGCAGGTCAGAAGCAGGTTTCAGGTTTATTGAATAAGTTGCCATGCAGTTAGTCAGGACGTGACAGATGGACTCTACATGATGAGAAACGGGGACACACCTCCAGTCGTCAGCTGGATCTTAACGATTCAACACATTAATGCACGTCGCTGCAGAGATGCAGACTTGGGCTACGTTCACACTGCAGGCGAAAGCGCATCAAATCCGACTTCTTTGACCCTGTGCGACGTGTATCCGATCGTAGTGTGGCAGTGTGAACGGCACAAATCCGATCTGGGTCACTTTCGTATGTGGTCCTGAATCTGATACGTATCTGATGTTTCAGAAAGCGACTGCTGTTTAATGGTCATGTCGCATTAAATACGTCTTTTACGTCACTGACACAAGACGGACGCCAATTAACAGCGCCAGAGAAGACATCGTGAACGCTTCCTGGCCATCCAGTGAAACTGTTGGGAACAATGTTGGAGAAACGTGAACATTTTCTTTGTACTGTATAATCTGCAGATTCTGACAGAAATCTGCAGCTATCCTTTGAAGCAGCGCTCCTCTGAAACAGCAATAAGGATCATTATTAGGCCAAATGTAGATAACACAATAACTTTATAACTTAAAGCAAAATTGGGAAACGTAAAGTCTGAAACAGTCAAACATACTGTTGCTCTGGGTCTAAACAGAGCGCGTTGTGTGTGACGTCTTCCTTTGCGCATGCGGCTGCTTTCAGGGTTCACACTAGAGCGCGTTTGCTGTCACATTTTATTTGTAGTGTGAACAAGCAGACAAAGAAATCGGATTTGATCCAAAAATCAGAATTGAGCTGTGAGACCTGCAGAGTGAACGTAGCCTAACAACAGCTGCAGGAGAGGGCCAATAGCGTTTGAGTGCCCAATCACCAGGAGTACATAAAGTCAACCTCATGATTCAGTGGCTTCATGGACCCCACCGCTCTCGTTTATTTACACTAATCTTCATATAAAAGTGCTTTCCCACATAATCCGACTTCATAAGCACGCGGTATGATTTGGGGTAAATGACTTGTTGATCTCACGCGTCCTCCTCCCGTCTCCTGAGATGATGCTGTTTGTGAATTACCTCAGAAATCACTCAAAGTGTTTTCATATAATGTTTCTTCACACAGTGAAAAGTATCGTTGACCGTGACGTTAGCGTCGTTAGCATTTCCCATAGAAATTCCTCAAAAACCAAACACTAACATGGCTGCTGTATGACTCCGTGTTTTAGTAAAATATTAACAACAAAGAATCCTCACAAACGACAGAAACGTTTCATAAATGCACTTTTTCACACTGACTGTGTTCAGAGCTGATGACAGAAAGGCAATGAGGATGTTCAGCGGCAGGGATGAGTTTCAACCATCCGTTCTCCCCACTAGCCTCCAAACTGCAACTAACCCATCATTTGGCTCGACTTTACGGGCGTCTCCAGCTTGTCAAACAGCAGTATCACTCCCCAATGATTTTACATTTTAAAGAGCCCCTCTGTAGGAGACGGGACTTGAAATGTAAATAAATGCAGATGAGCGAGGGGTACTGGAGTGTTGAAACTTGTCCCTGGAGCCGTCAAACCGAGGATATAAAAAGCACTTCTGAGGTCCCACCGTCCCTCCTGTTGCATTGATAAGTTTGTACCTTCTGTACGTCTCAAGGCATCGATTTTTCTCACGGGAAACAAACTCGGTTCGTGTACAGATTCACAAATAACGAACGACAAAGAATGCAAAGAGCGTTTGCTAATCTGGTAAACTTTAGACACAGCTGCACGTAAAATAGTGAGCTAGTTAGCAGACGGTAACGTGGCGCTGCGTTCACGACAACAGAACTGTGGTTGTCCTTTTACAGTGGTCAGAAAACTACTACAAACACTGGCTTTATTCCAGAAAGACCCAGTTCACTGTCCGCCGGCTCAGCGTCCCCCTTTTCACAGTTAAACATTCACTAATAAACAAGAATAAAAACAAAACAGAAAATAAAACTGTCATAATGTCCGAGCGTCAGGTGACCAGATTTTAGCCCCGACCTGATGCTAGCTGATTACCATTCGTGTGGAATAACTAACCAAATTGGAAAGATTTTGTGTCTTGCTACCTGCTAATAATCAAGTGCATCTGAGAGTAAAATTATATTTTAATCGTTTTAGAGGAAACTGCCACTATAACACTTCTTTCACTGAAATTAGCTCCAGCTATGTAATCAGTTAACTGCTCATCTCTACAAATGTAACGCTGCATTAGCTTACCGTTTAGCTAGCTGTAAAAATGCTTTATGTTTGATTTCAGTCATAACTGGAACTGCAGCTCAAAGCCAGCCTCCAGTGAACTGCTGCTGCCCTTAAACAGCGGGGAAAGTTGCTATTTACAGAAATGACAACTGTTAGCTAGCAAACGCTATCCGAAACGTTCTCATTTAGTGCGTCAGGTAGAGGTGCTGTGTAGAAATACACAGGAAGCCGTTTCTATGTGTAAGACGCTGAAATAAAGCCAGTGTTCCAGCATTAGAGCGACATCAGCAGCAGCTGCTAAAACCGCTAGCTTTCGCTCAACAGCGAGAACACGTCTAAAACATTCACGTGTTCAGGAAACTGATCGTCAGTCTCAAAGAACCCAAGCTCGGCGTGCACAGAACCGCCTCTTCTGACTGGCCAGCATTAACCAAGGGAATTGGGGCCAATCAGAGAGGAACACTGCTGAGCTCTTAGTACGTAAATACAGACTCACATAACAATAACGCGTTTAGTCCAAAGTGATAATAATAAGTATACTAATCCTGATAAGAACCCTTTGGCTCAGAACGGCCACTTACTGTACACTGACATTGTCACTGTATAATTTCTAGCATGTGCACCGAGTTGACAGAAACACATGAACAACAAAACTTCAGTAACTTTTTTTCAGAAATTGAAATTGGACCTAAAAAGATGTTGTAACAAACATTAAAATAAAATAAAAATAATTTCACCAGACACTCGTCACATTGATAAAGGTTTAGTATTTTCTTACACTAACAAGACAAAACTGTTTTATAAAAGCTCTCAAAGGCAACTTACTGTGTTTTTTGTGCTGATGCTAGTTGGTCAAAGGTTTAAACGGAAAGTGCAGTTCAGAAGAAAGTGCTGCCCCTCTACAGACTACTGCAAGTCAGCCAATCAGACGAAAGTAGGCTTATAGAGAGACAGCAACTAAAATGGCGTGTTTGTTATCTTGTTACAAAACGTACTTATTTTAGAGAGGAATAAATAAAAAAAAGTAACTTGGCGAAAAGTTTTAGCCAAGACACTGTCAGGTTAATTGCCAACAAACTGCAATGAGGGAAGAATCAACTTAAGTGTATAATAAACGTATACTCTCTGCTGCTAGTAGTTTAGTGGTTATTAGCTAGTGAGAGAGCATAAGCTGTATACTACAGCAGTGAAAGAGTAATGTTATTAGGAAATGAGGACAGGACTCATTTATTTCTTTGATTAGCCTTAGCTAGGTGACCGTAGCTCAGGGGGTTGGGAATCGCACCTGTAACCGGAAGGTCGCCGGTTCGATCCCTGGGCTCTCTGTCCTGGTCGTTGTGTCCTTGGGCAAGACACTTTACCCTACTTGCCTACTGGTGTTGGCCAGAGGGGCCGATGGCGCGATATGGCAGCCTGGCTTCTGTCAGTCTGCCCCAGGGCAGCTGTGGCTACACCTGTAGCTGCCTCCACCAGTGTGTGAATGTGAGAGTGAATGAATAGTGGCATTGTAAAGCGCTTTGGGTGCCTTGAAGAGCGCTATATAAATCCAATCCATTATTAGGTATTAATTTTGTTAGCTAGTACAGGAACATTAGCTTAAAAAGACATCTCCCCTAGTAATTAAAAAATAATAATGTAGTTTATTATAGTAATGGCCATATTTCTAATAAATATTCTGGACTTTGCTCCTCCACAGTCTGTGAGTAATTCTCCATTAGCATAGCTAGCATGACAGTGACTCTGTTAAAAACCAAACAGCTAAATAGATATTTGGGAAAGAAAAATGAGCTAAAGTGGTAAAATAACAGTTTAGGAAAAAGTGAAATACAATGAAATAAAACAGAGGAAAATGAGCAGCAGTGGTCACTGGCTCAGGCTAATGGACGTTCAGGACAAAAGAATTTGAGCTTGCCCAAACCTCGACGCGCTTACAGTTGCTAAAAATGTCGGGACAAGGCTGACGATGAGCTGTGAGAAATGTCTGGTGAAAACAGGAATGCTGCTGGAAGATAAAGCGATAATCTGTAAAGGAGGGTGGATACGTCAGCCTTTCGGTGAGCGTGCCGAGAACGCTGAGTTCACGTTGTGCTTTTTCCTCGTAGCCATTCTGATTCGGAGAGCAAACTCCTTCGACCTCTGCTGGTGTTCGCGTCCACTCGGACTTCATTTAAACGTCAAGAGAAGGTTCGTGCCGACCCAGTCAGACGCGTCCTCGGGCTCACCCTCGAGTTACTGCAGATTTCTCCTCTGAGTCCACTTTAAACTACGACAAGTTGGGAGGAAAAAGAGGGCGCCTTCTGGAATCTCGGGCTTACGATTACGAGACTTTTATCTTTGGAAAAGGAGCTTCTGTAATTACAGGATGTTTGCTGGAAAGAACAAAACGCCTTTCTCAGACGTTTTCCTGTCAACAGACGTGGAATCGGAAACATTGAGCTGTTTTTAGCTGAAGGATGGGTGAAGTAGTGGTGGTTGTGTCTGTAAACGCTCTGCTGCTGGGCAGTTTAGTAGTGATTATGAGCTGGTTAATAAAGTCGACAGCAGTGACGAGTTCACGCGTTTCCGTGTGACGAGCAGCAGGAAGTCGAATCTGCCGTGCTGTCGCTTCGATTAGCTGCAGATGTAAATCCATAAACGATGTGATGAAGTGGTTTCCGTCTCTATCGAGTCTTCCAGCAGCCGCTTCGACCCCGATGACGGTGACGAGGCGGCTCCGTCGAATCCAATCAGGCGGCGGCGCAGCGAAACGTCTGCCGGCTCCGGCCACCGCCGTCGCTCAGTCCAGACGGGTCACATGATGCCGTTGGTGACATACTGGAAGGAGTCGTAGAGTTTGGTGGTGATGGAGCGCACGGACCCGTCCACGAGCTGCTCCACCAGCAGCTGCAGCTGCTCCTCTGTCAGAGACATGTGGAAACGGTCCTTCAGGCTACGGATGGTGCTCGAGCCGTGGAAGCACGGCAGGTGGGAACCTGTGGGGTTAAAATAAGAGTGCACAACAACTTTGTTAACAGCTGACTGGCAAACACGTCCTTAAACCCACACCGGTCAATTCGTGCACTCTGGACCTCCACCCGAGTCGCCGACAGCGCTACGATGTGACGCAGGAATGAGTTTGTTGTTGCAGCTTCACTGCGAGGGTTATAGGGGCCAATAAGAGAACTCCTTAACCTTTGTCTTGCCGGGCTGCTGTGACGCAGTGTTGGCAGTTTCCGTAATGACTCTAATATCACTGAATAGTGAAATTTGCAAAAACCGGCTGTAGGCTGCAGCTGCTAGCTGTCTGCTAGCTTGGCCTCTGCTGCCTGGAGTTAGGTGGAGTGTGACTCGCTGCATCATCTGCACAAACTCAAACATGAACTTTTGTTCTGGATAATAAAAAGTTTGGAGTTTTCAGCAGGGACGAACTTTGTGGCCGGACCTGTTCCCTGATGATGTGGAACACAAAGTATCCCCGTCCTACAGACTAAGACTGTCTGCGACTCGTACTTACAGCTGTAAATACGGGGTTAGGCTTAGGCCGCGCGTGTGTGCCGTTTTCAGCTGTAAGAAAGGCGCAATGGTGTTACCTTGCTGCATGATCTCCACGATCTGCAGCACCTTCTCCATGTGCTTCCTGGCTGCGATGAGACCCTGAAGCATCAGCATCTTGTAGTAGTTGAACATATCTCCGTTCAGCCCACCCATCACCTGAAACACAGCAAACACCGGGCATCAGGACAGCCACCATGCTAAACTCCACAGGAAGCTTTTCTTCCACCAAAATAAAAGCTTCTGTCATCAGGAGCCATGAAACCCCGATTTCTAGAGTCCTTCAGCGATCCACGCGTGAATCAAACAGAAATTCATCCAAATCAAAACTAAACCTCTGCAGCGCCCGGCTGAGAAACCACGACCGAGCCGGCTGTGACCGGCGGTGCTGAGGGCTCAATGCTGAACAGAACATGTGGGATCTCCTGATCCTGCTGCTGACAGCTGTCGGACACCAGAAAGGATCCTTAGCAACTTTGAAGTTCCAAAAACAAAATGAACGATTCATCTACGAGTCAGCAGAGAGTCGGCTTTGAGTGGCTAAAAATCCCATCCAGACGTGCAGGGCAGCCCTCCATCTGCGTGCTGGTCTGTTCTCAGTGACAGGTAAATATCAGGAGACTACACCTGAGCCCAAAATTGTGATCGACCTCTGCCCGGGATCATCTCCCTCCAACACATCCTCAGGCTGTTTCTACTCACGTCCACGAACTCCGAGGTCAGCTTAAAGGCAGATGTCTCGAAGCCGAGGTTGCGAGGAGAGCTGGAGAGGATGAAGCCAAAGTCGATGTGGATGATGTGGCCCTCGGAGTCCAGCAGGATGTTCCCGTTGTGCCTGTGGGGATCAGACGAGGTGTTACCGAACGATTGGCATGTAGGATTCTCTACATGCTGCAGAGCTAAGCAAGGAAATTCTTACCTTCTCTACACACAAATAAATCAAATATATACAAAAGTCACACTTTTTAAAAAAAGCATAGAAAAATAGAGCAAGCACTGTATAGGAAAGAGCTGAGAGTGGTCAGAAAGTAGAGTCTGCAGGATTTCAATGTAGATGTACAGGTGACTGCAGTGTGTGCTGTGGGGGGAGGGGGTGCCTCTTTAGGACCCCGTTGTTATAAGGCGTCCCCTCCAGTGATGGGAAAGCAATCCCACACATGGACCGTGATGCTGTAATGACAGCCTGTAGAGCCTGCTGTCCCGCCCTGGTGGTGCAGTTCCCATAACACATGATGGATAGATGGATGTATAGCTGTATAGGTGTATAGATGGATGTACAGGTGTATAGGTGGATGTATAACTGTATAGATGGATGTATAGGTGTATAGGTTTATAGGTGGATGTACAGGTGTATAGATGGATGTATAGGTGTATAGGTTTATAGGTGGATGTACAGGTGTATAGGTGGATGTATAACTGTATAGATGGATGTATAGCTGTATAGGTGTATAGATGGATGTACAGGTGTATAGGTGGATGTATAACTGTATAGGTGGATGTATAACTGTATAGGTGTTTAGATGGATGCATAGGTGGATGTACAGGTGTACAGGTGGATGTATAGGTGTATAGATGGATGTATAGGTGTATAGATGGATGTATAGGTGTATAGATGGATGTACAGGTGTACAGGTGGATGTATAACTGTATAGATGGATGTACAGGTGTACAGGTGGATGTATAACTGTATAGATGGATGTATAGGTGTATAGGTGTATAGATGGATGTACAGGTGTACAGGTGGATGTATAACTGTATAGGTGTATAGATGGATGTACAAGTGTACAGGTGGATGTACAGGTGTATAAGATAAGATAAGATAAGATAACCTTTATTAGTCCCACACGTGGGAAATTTGTTTTGTCACAGCAGGAAGTGGACAGTGCAAAAGTTATGACGCAAAAATTAGAATACAATAAGAATAAATACAGTACACAACTGTACAGAATAGAATAAAATAATATACTATATACAGTAGAATAAAATAGAATAAAAATATACAATAAGATAAAAATAGAATACGAATGCTATATACAACTGAGTAAAAATACAACGATGCCAGAAAAGATTATTGCACTTAGTGTTATTGCACATGTGTGGATGTGTGTGTTTGTTCAGTTAAAGTCTTTGTTGTGGAGTCTGACAGCAGTGGGGAGGAAAGACCTGCGAAATCTCTCCGTCCCACACCGTGGGTGCCGCAGTCTCCCACTGAAGGAGCTGCTCAGTGCTGTCACAGTCTGCTGCATGGGGTGGGAGATGTTGTCCATCAGGGATGACAGCTTAGCCACCGTTCTCCTGTCACTCACCACCTCCACTGGGTCCAGAGGGCATCCTAGAACAGAGCTGGCCCTTCGGATCACCCTGTTCAGTCTCTTCCTGTCCCCAGCAGAGATGCTGCCGCCCCAGCAGACCACGCCATAAAAGATAGCAGAAGCCACCACAGAGTCATAGAAGGTCTTCAGGAGTGGGCCCTCCACCCCAAACGACCTGAGTCTCCGCAGCAGGTACAGCCTGCTCTGCCCTTTCCTGTAGAGGGCGTCTGAGTTATGAGTCCAGTCCAGTCTGTTGTTCAGATGAACACCAAGGTACCTGTAGCTGTCCACAGCCTCAATGTCCATACCCTGGATGTTCAGTGGTTGCAGTGGAGAATGCTTGTGCCTGCGGAAGTCTACCACCAGTTCCTTGGTTTTACTGGCGTTGATCTGGAGGTAGTTCAGCTGGCACCAGTCCACAAAGTCTTGAGTCAGTCCTCTGTACTCCTTGTCGTCCCCATCAGTGATGAGGCCGACTATTGCAGAGTCATCAGAGAACTTCTGCAGGAAGCACTGGGTGGAATTGTGGGAGAAGTCTGCAGTGTAGATGGTGAAGAGGAACGGAGCCAGAACCGTTCCCTGTGGGGCCCCCGTACTGCAGACGACCCTGTCCGACACACAGCCCTGAGTCCTCACATACTGTGGTCGGTCGGTGAGGTAGTCCAGGATCCAGGTAGTGAGGTGATGCTCCACTCCAGAGTTCTCCAGCTTGTCCTTCAGAACCGAGGGAAGAATGGTGTTGAAGGCACTGGAGAAATCAAAGAACATGATTCTCACAGTGCTTCCAGCGGTCTCCAGGTGAGCGAGGGAACGATGTAGGAGGTGAATGACGGCATCATCCGCTCCAATGCCAGGCTGGTAGGCAAACTGAAGTGGGTCCAGTGATGAGCTTATTAGGCGCCGAAGCTGAGCCAGGACCAACCGCTCCAGGGTCTTCATCAGGTGGGATGTCAGAGCCACCGGCCTGTAGCTGTTGAGGTCCTTGGGGCGTGAAGTCTTTGGCACTGGTACAACACAGGAGGTTTTCCAGAGCTGTGGGACTCTTCCCAACCTCAGGCTCAGGTTGAAGAGGTGCTCCATCACCCCACACAGTTGGTCCGCGCAGGACCTGACGACCCTCGAGCTGATGCCATCTGGGCCCGCTGCCTTCTTGCCATTAATCCTCCTCAGTTCCCTCCTAACCTGGGTGGTTGAGAGAGACAGGCTGGAGCCTTGTGTTGAGTGTGTATTGGATGCTGTTGTTGGGGGTGGGGGGGAGTGAGCAGGGTGAATAGAGGAGGTGTGAAGTGTCTGAGGTGGAGCAGCAGCAGTGGGGGTGGGTGAGTCTGCAGCCGATGTTGTAGACTGTCTCATGGTTGAATCAAATCTGTTGAAGAAATGATTCAGTTCATTTGCCCATCTCACATCCCTCCCAGGCAGAGAGTTCTGCTGTTTGTGGCCCGAGATGGTTCTGAGGCCTCTCCAGACTTCACCAACGTTGTTTTGCTGAAGCTGGTTCTCCATCTTCTGCCTGTAGCTCTCCTTCCCATTCCTTATCAGTCCCCTCAGCTCTCTCTGCACCCTTTTCAACTCCTCTTTGTCTCTGGATTTGAAGGCCCTCCTCTTCTGCTTGAGGACAGCTTTAATTTCTGGGGTAATCCAAGGTTTGTTGTTGGAGAAACACCGTACAGTCCTGGTAGGTACGGTGTTATCCACACAGAAATTAATATAGTCAGTAATGCATGTAGTAAGGCTGTCGATGTCCTCTCCATGGTCGTCACAGATCACCTCCCACACAGTCGACTCAAAACAATCCTTAAGAGCCTCCTCGCTCTCCTCTGACCATCTCTGCTCTGTGCGGGTGGCTGGTGGCACCCTGCGCACTAAGGGCTCATACACAGGGACAAGGTGCACCAGGTTGTGATCAGATCTGCCCAGGGGAGGGAGAGGTGATGAACTGTATGCCTCTTCAGCATTGGCATACAGTAAGTCCAGTGTTTTATTGACTCTGGTTGAGCAGGTCACATACTGGGTGAAGGTGGGCAGTGTGGAGTCCAAAGAGGCATGATTGAAGTCCCCTGATATTATGAGAAGGGCTCTCGGAGATTGTGTTTGCAGTCTGCTGACCACTGAGTGGAGAGAGTCACAGGCTGCATCCGTGTTGGCCGAGGGGGGGACATACGCTGTTATTGCGATAACATGCGAGAACTCCCGGGGCAGGTAGTACGGACGCATGCTAACGGCTAACAGCTCAATGTCTCTGCTGCAGAGTTGCTCTTTCACAGTGATGTGCCCAGGGTTACACCATCTGTCGTTCACAAAAACTGCCAGTCCCCCTCCTTTCCTCTTACCGCTGTCTCTGGTCCTGTCCGCTCGCAGCAGCTGGAATCCCGGTAGTGTCACGCTTGTATCCGGAGTTAGCGATGTTAGCCACGACTCCGTTAGCATCATGATGCTACATTGCCGGTACTCCCTCTGTGACCAGGTTAGCGACGTGAGCTCATCCATCTTATTGGGCAAAGATCTTACGTTTCCAATAATTACAGAAGGAAGAGATGGTCGATAACGTCTCCTTCTCGGGCGACGGCGCTCCTTCCCAGCACGACACCCCCGTCTTTTCCTCCTCAGCTCGCTGGGAATGTCGGGTCTGTCCGCCGGCAGTACCGCTGCGGGACGCAGCGCTAACAGCTGATCCTTACTGTAAACAAAGGATCCCTGCTCTGGGTCCCCAGACACGCGTGAAAAAAGTAGAAATAAACTAAGAAAAACGACCAGGACTAGCACAAAACGGTAGAACATGGTTGCAGAGTCTAATTACTGATACGTTAGTTATAAAAAATTACGAGAAGAAAAGATAAGAAAGAAAGAAACTCAGAATGAGCAGAGCTGCTGTAACAGGCTGCCGCACACGGGGGGCGCCGGAAGTACAGGTGGATGTATAACTGTATAGGTGTATAGGTGGATGTATAGGTGGATGTACAGGTGTATAGGTGGATGTATAGGTGGATGTACAGGTGTATAGGTGGATGTACAGGTGGATGTATAACTGTATAGGTGTATAGGTGGATGTATAGGTGGATGTACAGGTGTACAGGTGGATGTATAGAGGGCTGCATTGACAGTCTTCAGTAGAACGGTTCTGATGATATGTAAACTGCAGGGATGTAAAGGACCTGGAAGGTTTCTTTATGTTTCTTTATTAGATGTTCAGGGCTTTCGGGGCTTAGTCCTCGTCAGGACCTTGCGGTAGAATTGCTCAATGTTGGTTGGTGTTAAGGGTGTTAAAGCAAGCGTGGAGCTCTTTCAGCTCATCTGGTAGTGCACTGTCGCTGGCTTTTTTGCAGCATTTAATGGGGCAATATTCTCAATGCATGTGCTGAGGTTGCTAGTAATCACTGATGTAAAGTCCTCCGAATCCACAGACCCGTCCTCACTCAAGGCAGCAGTCTTAACCTCATCAGCAGGGATAACGGTCACTGTTTAACTTTTATGAATGTCTCACCTGTCTTTGACCTGCAGCAGGTAGCAGATGAGGCTGTAGCCGGCGCAGCTCTGCACGAAGTTCCTCTGAGCGGTGAGGAAGGCCTCTGTGGTGAAGCTGCCATGTTCCTGCAGGAAGTAGTCAAGCAGCGACAGCTGACTCTGCTTCCTCACCTGGAGGACACACACACGAAAACTGCGTTTCAGTCTCATAGACAAAGACAACTAACTTTCCCAGAATCCCCTGTGTACCTGGTGCAGGGAGACGGCGTTGAGGACGGGCTCGATCATCCCGCTGTCTGAAGACATGACGAGGATTTTGTAGGGTTTGATCCACAGAGGAACGCGCTCCTGCTGCCAGATGGACTGACCAAGGAAACAGACTCGGCTTCAACATGGAAGCAGTTTAACCACACGGAGACTGCGTCTGTATCTGCATCTGTACCGTTGTGTGCATGTGTCTGTACTGCGTCTGTACCTGCAGCTGTCTGAGGACCTGATAGGCCAGCAGCTCCTGCCTCAGATCGTCCCCACACTTCACGATGACCGACAGCAGCCTCCAGGTGTGCAGGTGGCCGTACGGAGACGCCTCTCGGATCCGCCTGAACACAAACGGCGTTAGCGCGAGGAAGACGTTGTGGAGCGTTCCCCTGCTCGGCTTCACAAACCCACCTGACTTTCTCCTCCCAGGGCTCTTTGAGGGCAACAGCCGACGGGTCCTCGGGGTCCCTCCTGAATGCGGTGGGAGTGTGAGCAAGGTTCTCCGATAGCCGCCGTCTGAAAAACAAACCAGGTCGGAGCGTCACGGCAGAACGCACAGCTGAAGATCGAAGCTTCACGGGACTGCTCAGGCCATTTCATCCTCAGAAAGAAGAGTTCCTGAACGTGCTGCTCTTCAGAGATCTACACTCCTGGACAGTGACAACAGCTCATCATAATTACATCTGCACACCAGGTGATGTTGGTGTCCTATCAATATGGCAACTACAAAGAAAGCTTCTATGGGGAAACTAATAACTAACAAAAAGGTCCAGTCTATGTAGGTGCGGTTCCTTTATTGTTTTAATTACTTTAAAAACAACTTCAGATCACATTTTGTTGCTGGTAGTTATTTTTGAACGCAGCTCAATATTCCTGTGGAGCTCCTTTATAGCTTGAATTTACTGAAACTACAAACACATAATTGTAGTGTGGAGGGGTGTGGTCTGTGGCTCAGCTTCTAGGGAGGGGTGGTGTTCAGTGGGCGAGGCTGCTCAGAGGCTCCTGTTTGAGCAGCACGCCAAGGCCTAAAGGGGGGAGGAGCTGAGAGCAGAAAGCTGCAAGTGAGCGGGCATCAGCAACAGTGAGACCGCGGCCGCCAACAGCCTGGAAACGCTAAATTGTAAACATGAAGCGCCGACATGCACGTTGGCGTCGTGCTGGGCAGAACCAACACTAGCTTGTGTTACACGTAGCTTACCACGGGTAACACGGCGTAATATTTCGTTTGAACTGCCCTGAAACAGCACTGGTGTTCCCACGTTTCTGCTTCTAACCTCCGCCTGTGGAGGGTAACCCGCTGTTTACCTGATGTCTCCGGCGGCGATGAACACCGGCTCTTTGCTCTCCAGACTCGTGATGCTGTCGACTGAAAACTGACTGATGTTGTCGCTGCTGCTGGTCTGAGCCTCCATCTGCAAACACATGCTTGTTACTGTGCTTCGGGAGGACAGAGTACACAGGGTTACTGCAGGCAGTATGCCGACGCTTTCACATACCTCCACCTGCAGCTGCCCGATATCATCGGTGGCCCACGCCTCGTCGTCGTTGTCGTAGTTTGGGACGGTGGAGAAACTTCCCGTTCTGTGTTCCGATGTCATACCACTGTTGCCATTAGCTGCGGTGCTGCAGTCCAGGTTCTCCGCGGAGCGGGCCGAGCGTATCCGCGTCTCTGGGATGCGAACGGGAACGGGAGACGTCTCGAAGCTGTCGCAGTCCAACACCTCCACGTAGATGATGTATGGAGCCTAAAGGAGGAGAAGGAGCAGCAGTCAGAGGACATTGGACAGATGTTCTCTGGCACATGTGGCGGGTACACCGGAGGTCACCTTGTCCTTGGAGTTTAGGACCACGGCCTGCGTGTGGGGGACCCTGCAGACGTGGTGCTGGTGCTCGGCGGTGGGCAGCCACACTCGGGCCGGCAGCTTGTGGTTGAGCAGCGACAGCTCGGAGATCAGACGCTGGGTCTTCTGCTCTTTGGTGGGCAGCGTGGCGAGACGCTTCCCGATGCACAGCAGAGACTTGATGAACTCCCTCTGAGGACGGAGACGCTCGGGCTGCAGACGCACGAAACACCCACAGAGAGTCATAGTTTCTAACCACACACACACGTTCCCTGATGCTCCGCCCACAGAGGCATGTGAGTGACTCATCGATAGCTCGAATGGGCCGTTTAACCCTTTAAAGTCGGTAGGAGCGGGCACGCGCCGTTTTGCGCAACTATTTTTAAATCCCTGTAGAATCTGAACCGTGTAAGCTAGCGCAATAATTTGTTTTGCATATGAAACCGGAGGAGTTGTTCTTACATCTGATGCCATCAGCTTGTCCTCGGTCACGGTTGCCTTCCACATATAGCTTTGCAAAAATTGCATAAAAAGCTCTTGCAGGAACAAAAACGTAATATTCCAGAAACACGCTTTGCCGATCCGATCAGCTGTTCGTAACACTTCCCACATTGAAACAGTCGTCAGCGCGAACGATCGCATGTCCGCCATTACCTGCACGAAACCGGAAGTGACGTCATTTTTGCGGAAAATGTAGTTTTTAACTTGTAGGCCTTGAAAGCCTATACTGGTGTTTTTAAAAGTCATGTTTGATTTTATGCTTTTCTGAATAGCCTTTGACTCTAGAGCAGCAGTGTCCAACTCCAGGGCTCGGGGGCCGGTGTCCTGCAGGTTTTAGATGTGTCCTTGATCCAACACCGCTGTCGACCTCCTCAACAGGAGGTTCTCCAGAGGCCTGGTAATAAACTAATCATGTGATTCAGGTGTGTTGACCCAGGGTGAGATCTAAAACCTGCACGACACCAGCCCCTGGAGGCCTGGAGCTGCCCACCCCTGCTCTAGAGGAACGGCACCACCCGAGAGAATCTCTGGCTCACCTCTTCGTGGACCGCCTCCACTTTTGGGTTACTGCCAGTCCGTCGGAGACCAGCACCAGGTCCATTGCTCGCCATGGTGGCATCCGACTTGGATCTCTGGTGGGTCCTCCTGGACGGGGAAACAAACACCTCGGCTTGTCCCTGTCCAGGGCCAAACATGGAAGAGGCCTCGGCGTTGCTGCCATCGTGTCTGTGATGGCGATGGCGACGGTGAGACGGCGAGGATGCGGGGCTGTCAGATGGGGCGGGGTTGAGCTCGTCGGACAAGATGAGCTTTCGGAGTTTGGTTCCTCTGGAGTGGCGCTGGGTGGAGATATGCATGTCGGAGGAGTAGGCACCGAGCAGCCAGGCAGAGAGCAGCGAGAATGTGATGCTGGCGCTGCAGCGGTGGATCTGCCGGACACAAACACCTGCGTGAGAACCCCCCGACTGTGACGCAGCGGGTCACCGACCCGTTCTCTAGCTAACGTTAGCTGAGCTAGCTTAAACTTAGGGACTCACCAGGTACGGTCGGATGGCGTCGCCCACCTCTGTGTCCATGTGCACGTACATGTTGAGCAGCTGCGGCAGGTAGAAATCGACCTCGCTGTCCGGGAAGCTGAAGAGGCGGTTCCCGATGTACGCCTGCACACCCGGCTCCTTTGACTTGTACAGGTAGGAAATCGCCATGGAGACGTCAAACAGCTTGGACTCGAACAGGCGCAGCAGCCACGACTGCTTTGATGACGACGGTGGCGAGAAAGGTTCTGGCCGAGCCGAAGGACGCGGGTCGGGCTGGGACGGCGTGTCGGTGTCTTCCTCATCTTCCTCTTTGATGGAGCCGGCATCTGGGCTGATGAGCTGGGTCACGGCGCCGCGCTCTGCCACATCTGCCGGGTGCTGCCGCTGATCATCCTGCAGTTTGACTTTAAGGAGCACTTCCTGGCACGCCTTCAGCGCCACCTCCGGGTCGATGACTGGAACAGCAGAACAGAGAAATCGATCAAAACTGGCGGAGGATGTAGAGGTGTAGCAACTGTGGCCCCACCCACACCTCGCTCCAGATTCATCCTAAGCAGTGAATATTTTGGAAAACAGTTTCCTCTCCTTGTTACCTTGCTCGACACCTAGGTCCATCTCCATGGCGTCCTCTGAGATGACGTCCAGCGGAGGACTTGGTCCTCGCTGGTCGCCGCCACCGCTCGACGTGCCTCCGCTGCCGATGCCCTCGCTGGCACTGCTGCTACCGAGGCTGCAGGTGCTGCCGATGCTCCCACTAGGGGAGGAGCTGCGGGGGCTGGCGCTGGGAGAGGAGGCCTGATCCCCGTGGGTGGGCGGAGGCAGCTGCAGCTGAGGGCGAGCGTGACGGTGATGATGATGGTGATGGTGAGTGAGGAAGTCTGAGGAACTCTCAGAGCAGGAGGATGAGGAAGAGGAGGCGCTGGAGGGGGAGGAGGGGCAGGAGAACGTGGTAGGAGAGGAGGACGAGGCGGGGGGAGGGGGTTGCGCGGAGTGGGAAAGGTGGAGCGAGCGCACAGCCGGGGACCCTTCGGCGTCGGCCATTTTGGAAGAGGAGTCCTACAGAGAGACAGAGAGAGCACGAGTCACATGACACAGCTGAGAGGATTCGAGGTCGCCCCTCCCCCTACCTGTTTACCCCCCAACACACACAGCGAGGATGAGGTCACATGACTCCTCCTGGCTTCAGCTTGTCATACTTCCTGTTTTACAGGAATTCAATTTTATTTATATGGCGTCAGATCACAACAACAGTCGCCTCAAGGCGAAAAGTTTGTATAATTATTTATCCTTGTTGTGCAAACAAGCAAAACTTAATAAATGTAGTTTGAAAAGTAACAAACCTGAAAAGAAACACTGGGAACGACACACACGAGGACCCACGATACAGAGATGCTCCAGGTAAACAACCAACAGGTGTGTCTCACCTGCTCCTCCCTCTCCGTTCCCCTCTCCCCCTCCCTCTCCGTTCCCCTCTCTCTCTCTCCCTCTCCCCCTCCGTTCCCCTCTCTCTCTCTCTCTCTCCCCCTCCCTCTCCGTTCCCCTCTCTCTTTCCCTCTCCCTCTCCGTTCCCCTCTCTCTCTCTCTCTCTCTCTCCCTCCCCCCTCTCTCTCTCTCTCTCTCTCTCTCTCTCTCCCTCTCCGTTCCCCTCTCCCCCTCCCTCTCCGTTCCCCTCTCTCTCTCTCCCTCTCCGTTCCCCTCTCCCCCTCCCTCTCCGTTCCCCTCTCCCCCTCCCTCTCCGTTCCCCTCTCTCTCTCTCTCTCTCTCTCTCTCTCTCCCTCCCCCCTCTCTCTCTCTCTCTCTCTTTCTCCCTCTCCGTTCCCCTCTCTCTCTCCCCCTCCCTCTCCGTTCCCCTCTCTCTCTCTCTCCCTCTCCCTCCCCCTCCCTCTCCGTTCCCCTCTCTCTCTCCCTCTCCCTCTCCGTTCCCCTCTCTCTCTCTCTCTCTCTCTCCCTCCCCCCTCTCTCTCTCTCTCTCTCTCTCTCTCTCTCCCTCTCCGTTCCCCTCTCTCTCTCTCTCCCTCTCCGTTCCCCTCTCTCTCTCCCCCTCCCTCTCCGTTCCCCTCTCTCTCTCTCTCCCTCCCCCTCTCTCTCTCTCTCTCCCTCCCCCTCTCTCTCTCT
Organism: Rhamphochromis sp. 'chilingali'; assembly: GCF_963969265.1. Lineage (NCBI taxonomy): Eukaryota > Metazoa > Chordata > Actinopteri > Cichliformes > Cichlidae > Rhamphochromis > Rhamphochromis sp. 'chilingali'. The sequence goes on from NC_137944.1 coordinate 36,210,779, forward strand.
CTCTCTCCCCCTCCGTTCCCCTCTCTCTCTCTCCCTCTCCGTTCCCCTCTCTCTCTCTCCCTCTCCTTCTCCGTTCCCCTCTCTCTCTCTCCCCCTCCGTTCCCCTCTCTCTCTCTCCCCCTCCGTTCCCCTCTCTCTCTCTCCCTCTCCGTTCCCCTCTCTCTCTCTCTCTCCCTCTCCGTTCCCCTCTCTCTCTCCCCCTCCCTCTCCGTTCCCCTCTCTCTCTCTCCCCATCCCTCTCCGTTCCCCTCTCTCTCTCTCTCCCCCTCCCTCTCCGTTCCCCTCTCTCTCTCTCTCTCTCTCCCTCTCCGTTCCCCTCTCTCTCTCTCTCTCTCTCCCTCTCCGTTCCCCTCTCTCTCTCCCCCTCCCTCTCCGTTCCCCTCTCTCTCTCTCTCTCTCTCTCTCCGTTCCCCTCTCTCTCTCCCCCTCCCTCTCCGTTCCCCTCTCTCTCTCTCTCTCTCTCCCTCTCCGTTCCCCTCTCTCTCTCTCTCTCTCTCCCTCTCCGTTCCCCTCTCTCTCTCTCTCTCCCTCTCCGTTCCCCTCTCTCTCTCTCTCTCCCTCTCCGTTCCCCTCTCTCTCTCTCTCCCCCTCCCTCTCCGTTCCCCTCTCTCTCTCTCCCTCTCCGTTCCCCTCTCTCTCTCCCCCCTCCCTCTCCGTTCCCCTCTCTCTCTCTCCCTCTCCGTTCCCCTCTCTCTCTCTCTCTCTCTCTCCCTCTCCGTTCCCCTCTCTCTCTCTCCCTCTCCGTTCCCCTCTCTCTCTCTCTCTCTCTCTCTCTCTCTCCGTTCCCCTCTCTCTCTCCCCCTCCCTCTCCGTTCCCCTCTCTCTCTCCCCCTCCCTCTCCGTTCCCCTCTCTCTCTCCCCCTCCCTCTCCGTTCCCCTCTCTCTCTCTCCCTCTCTGTTCCCCTCTCTCTCTCTCTCTCTCTGTTCCCCTCTCTCTCTCTCTCTCTCTCTCTCTCTCTCTCTCTCTCTCTCTCTCTCCCTCCCCCCTCTCTCTCTCTCTCTTCCTCTCTGTGCTGACAATCAAGCCAAACACCAACATCATCAAATCTACAGTGGAAACCAGATATTTACTCTTCAGATAAAAACACTTTTTTAATTGTAACATCAAATCAGACTAAATGTTTATTTTTTAGATAAATATAAAAACATATTTGTTAACTTTAAGAGTAAAGAGAGAAACTGTCTGTGTTTCTTAATTGTAAATGGCACCAAATTGTATTCAAACTGAGCCACACTTATGGAGCTCCATGATTCTCTTCCTGGTGTTTTGTTGACATCTCCTGATGTTCCCATGTCACAGAAACAGACTCTGTGTTTTGTCTTATATGCGTCCACAGCTGTGCCACCAGTTTACTCACATGGACTCTACGAACCAATCAGAAGCTTCTTCAGCTCAGAATGGAATCGTCTGGAGTTTTCTTATTAATTAACAATAAACTTAGTGTATATGTGCTCCTAAATTTGATGAAAGTGATAAAAATAGAAGCTCTGTCTCTCTTTATTCTGACATTTAACTCATTCAAAAGATATTTCAATATTTATTTATCCAAAACAAAACAAGTTTAAATTGGTGTTTAACAGTAAAAACAGTGTTTGTACTATCTGGTTTCAACTATGAATATACTGTGTATTAAAAATGCTCTTGTTTTTCATAGAAATATAAGAACACACAAAGCATAATGTATAAGAAAGAAGCCTCTAATGTCCATCTACATCAGTACATAACTGAAACCGATGTTGTGCTTTATTTAGCCGTGTAGGGTAACAACTGAATATAAGATATAATATAAGACACATGTGAGCTGAGACTCTCTAAAGAAGCAGCATTGTTGTTGTTCGGCTTTTCATTTCGCCATTTGTTGATTCACTCAAAGAACAAGTAACGTAATATGGGTCAAGTGATCAGTTTGACATCAATCTTTCGTGATTCGCCGTCATATTTACATTATTTGTACAGTACGAATGATTTGCTTTGGTACCTGCTCAAACTTAAGCTCTCCTCTGTCTGCAGCAAACTGGCAGGCAGCAGCTTCTCTCCCCTCGCTCACAGGCGTCAGTGCTGTGCTCAGTTGCTTAGTACCCGAGCTCGGATCATACCAAAATTAGGGGGCATTTATGCTCAGTCCTAAATTCCCACAGTGTGCGCTATGTGCTTCGAATATTGTGTGTAGTTTTTGTTTTATACAGTTGTCAGTCAGGCATCCAACTATGAAAAAAATTACACTCCTAAAGACCCCGGGCTTCTGAAAAAACAACCCGGGCTTAGGCCCAGTAAGCCGCCACCACCCCCGCTCCACCAATGGGCAGACCAACCCTTTAAATATCCTGTAACACTGTTCAATATTGGAGGGTAGCCAGTGCCCCCCTTGGGGACGCACCTGTACAGGGTACAGCAGGTAGACCAAAGATGCTTTAAATCATTAGTTATTATTACAGACTGGGTCTGTTCACCCTGTCGTGTCACATGCCCCGCCCCTTTCTTTGTATTAATGCAGGGCTTTTCCTTAGTGTGTGAAGCACCTCGAGACAAACTGCTGTGATTTAAACTGAATTGAAAACAGATGTGATTCTGGGCCGGAGCAGAGCGAGGAGTGACCGAACGCGTGGCCCACTGTGTGGGTTGTTGGCTGTGCGGAGCAGCGTGGGACTAAACGGAGCACGTGAAGAGTGAAAGGAGAGCAGAGCTGAAGAGGCGAAGCTGCAGGAATCGTGTCAGACGTGTTTGTCAGCCAGCTGTCAGGTTCATTTTCACATGTAGGCGATCAGCTGTTCAGTCTGTCCTACACTCACGCACATTACTTTGTTCTTCTGTTAGATGTGTTGCTGTTCTTATGTGCATTTTTTAATTTCCCTGCATTGATGTGATCTCAGTCACTGATGAACGCCCTGAGGGGTACTGCTACTCGGTACTGTGGCCTGTACTCACAGTACTGCATGTCACGGGTACTTAAATAACACCCTGTTACTGCTGACACGTCACGCACGCTCTCGGCGCACATTAAAGACTCTGTTTGGTTCGGATCGATTAATCGGGCCTCTGATGCAGAACTCAAACTGTGAAGAAGAGGAGGAGGAGAGCCGCTCCCTGCTGATGAAAACAAACCGGAGGAGGCAGCTTAAGCCCGGAGTCTAACCCGGGCCTGCCGAACCTGCTAACAGCTAGCTAACCCGAACAATAACAGAGAGGCCGAGGCGGAAAAACGAACCGAGGTCAGCAGCACCTACCCGGGTACCGAGGCGCTTTCAGCCCCCTTCAAAGCTCCGACAATCGAACTTCAGTCCGCTCCGCCCCGGGCTGTCCCGGTACGGTCCGGTTCTTTGATCCGGGTCCCGGTGCCGCGCTTAGTCCAGGATTTTAGGGTCGGTCCATCTGCTCTGGGTTTGTGGCCTGGCTCGGCTCGGCTTGCTTTAAAACTGCGGTGACGCAACATCCGTAAAGACAGAGGCTGTACATAACTGTCGGAGCTTCCGGTGGTCTTTACACAATAAAAGCACGTAGAGGAAAAAAAAAACAGCTGAAGACATCCGGGCCACTGACAGTAGGACAACACGGGGGACGGTGTGTTGGGGGGTGGCGCGCGGGGAGGGGCGCATGGATGGTTTGTTTTGGTCAAGGAAACGCGTCGCTTTGCCAACATTAGATGAATTAAGTTATACTTTTATACTTTTCCACTGGATTTAGCAACACGAAACTCAAAATCACTACATTATCATAAGCATCTTTGAGGGGACGACTCGAATGAGTCTTTGTGTACGAACGGAGCACATGCAGTCGGTCACACCTTCGAGCTGTGGGCCGTCACCAACCAGTCCTCACGGTGTGGAGTTAACGGGACACTTTTATCACTTTAATGTTGGATTTTATTCCCTCCGGTAAAACATGTAGAAACAACGGTTATTACCTGTGTGTCTGTGTTAGAAATACCCCGTGACAGAGTAACATGAAACACATGTTCTTGTTTCAGTCCAGGGGTCGATGTGGACGTTGTGGAGGACTATAAATACCTCAGAGTGCACACTGATAACAAACTGGACTGGGTTAAAAACACCACTGCTCTCTGCAGGAAGGGCTCTGAGCTCCTTCATGAGTCTGTTGTGGTCAGTGCTATTCTCTATGCTGTTGCATGCTGGGACAGCAGGCTGAGGCTCGCAGATGCCAGCAGACTCAATAAACTGATCTGTAAGGTCAGTAATGCTGTGGGGTTGGAGCTGGACTCCCTTAGGGTGCTGTCGGAAAGGTGGATGTTGTCCAAGATAAGGACGATGCTGGATCCCATACACTCCATGGCCAATGAGATTACCCATAGTGCACCACTGAACGCAGTAGCGGTTTTTGATACGGGCGGTTGCCCGGGGCGGCATCGTGGTGGGGGGCGGCATCACGGGCACCGGCAAAAAAAAAATTGCTCATACTCATGCTGCCCCGACATCAGCCAGCGCATATTGGGAATGGCACAGGCACCGGTCGGTTTTCTATCACCCTTTTGCTGGGAGTAAGCGCGCCCTCCGTTTGCGAGGTGCGCATGCAGCACAGGGAGGAGAGGGCGGGGCCGCGGGGGAGTCTCTGGCTGGCTGGAGCAGCATCTAATCACCAACTCACAAAATAAAACAAAATAAAAACAAAACAACAAACATGAAAACACCAGACATCATGATACAGACTTATAATTTGCACCGATGTTTTTTCGAAATTCTATAAAGTGAGCGCGCGAGCCCTTGGTGCGCGTGCTCGCTGCTGAAGTCAAAGTAAACTTTATTGTCATCTCCGCTACATACAGTGCCAGTGGGAGTGTTCGCCCGGGGCGCCAAACAGGCTAGGACCGCCACTGACTGAACGACACAGGAACTCATCCCTGCCTGTGGATATTTGTGTACGACTCCTCCATCTAATGCAGAGCACACAGAGCAGCAGTTACAGCCTGTAGTTTGTCCTTTACAGAGAAAATAACAAAGTTTTACAGCTTAGAGTATTTATCTGTAATATTCTGGACATTTATAGGTGAGCTATTTGTATATATGGGAGTTACTTCTAATATTTTGTAACTTTGTAATATTGTCTTATTTAATTTTTATCATTTATGCAGTAAAGGATTTCAAAAATAAAATGAATAATTTTGAAGACAGATCAGTGACTACAAATGGGGTCAGAATTCATCATATAAAGGTCATGTAAACAAAATGAACATTTTTATATGATAAATTCTGACCCCATTTGTAGTCACTGATCTGTCTTCAAAATTATTCATTTTATTTTTGAAATTTGCATTTTGTTAACTTTTTGCCTGTTTTTATTTTATACCTGGTTATCTGTGTGTGTGTGTGTGAGCTTTTGTCTAGAAAGGTGCTATATAAATCAAATGTTACTTATTTTAAAGTGGTTATTAAATGTGCGAGCTTGCATTTAGCTGCGTTTCTGACTCATTTCTTTCAACATTCGTTTGTCCTCGAGCTTATTTTTCTCTCTCACGTCAAACAGTTTTGAAACAAGTTTCACTTCTGATTTCATAAAAGCTAAAATTCAGCTATCGTCCTGTCACCACTTTCCTCTGTACTCATGTTTATTTACCACATTTTATGCTCTGTGATAAATAGTAATAAATCACGTTTTTGACTCTGAGATTATTCTGAGCCTTCATAGCGGTGATACTTATCAGGATCTGTAAAGACAGCAGCTATACGTGACAATAAGCAGCTCCTGCCCCTTAGGTGGGGTCAGGCTCATGAAGCTTTTATTTTGAAGTTAGACCTGCGTCATTTCTGCAAGTAGGTGTTCTGTTTTGGTTCTGTTTCCGGTTGGTCCAAAACTATTTCCTTCCTGTCCTCCCACACAAAAGCCCTTTCATAGTAAAAGCCTCAGGTACTTAGATTGTAAACACACGCACTGAATGCGCGCTCAGAGCGCCCCCAGCAGGCTGGCAGCGGAACAGCACGGAGCAGAAAGTGGGTCTGCGGGTGAACTTGATGGAACATCTGCAGACCCTAAACATCTGTCGCAGCTGCTTGATTATGAGAGTCCATCAGTGAATTATAATCATTATAATATTAATATTATAGCATTAACTATGTATTAATATGAGACCACATTGATCGGTTTATCCACCTCCGTGAGATGAATTAACGGATGTCACTGTGGTTCAGCGAGCTGCACTCAAACGGGAAAGTTCAGCTGTTAGCGGTAACGGAGCAGGTGGTCACCGGACCGACACGAACTGATTTACCGAGCGCGCAATCAGCGGATGCGCTTTTTAATGACGCGCTCCCAAAGACATCCAGACAGTTCACAGCCCAGCACAGACACGACCATCAGCACGTCTGCAGGGAAAACAGCCTTCTCACATCACCTGACTGACTACATTACTTCATTTAGCAGTGAGGAAAAGTGAAGCCCCCGTGTAAGTGAAGGACGTGGAGACTTGTTTCCTGTGGACGTGATGTCAGCTTTCCAATCGTTCACTGCGTGGCTCGGGACCCCGGTGTTCTGCCAAAAAGCGACTGTCCGTATTTAAACCGCTAAAAGAATCTGTTGGCCTGTAATATGTGAGATATATGTCAGGTGTGTCCCTCGTGAACGATGTCACTTCACCTTGAGCCACAAACAACATTCCTCTCACAACAAGTGTTTTTTGCACTGCATAAAAAATTCCGTTTTCTGTTTTTTTAATGGACGCTGACAGAAAAAGGAACATTGTGTCGAGTTTCAGTCCACTCTGTACTATTTACGGACATTTCCTTCAGTTATGACACGGAAAGTTCCGTTTATTCACTGTTTATTTTTCCGTTAAGAGAAAAACTGAAAGTTCTGTTTATGTGACCATTTACAGCCACTTCTTTTCACTGTAACTGTGTACTTCTTTATAATCTTACATTTCTATACGATTACAACCATTTTCTCAAAATTTGGTAGGAGAAAACTTTGTAAATGAAGCTTTGCTTAGTGCACAGCATCCGTACATTTAATGTTAAATGTTCTTTTATCCTCCTCAACTCAGAAACTATATTGAAATATAACAACAGCATCCATCTTGTCATAAAATGACTAAACAGCCAATAAACGAACAATCTTTCAAGTCTGAGGATTTCTCCTTCCTTGTGTTCATGTGCACACATGCAGTCCAGTGTTTCCTTCAAACAGGACACCTGACAAACAAAAAATGTAACATTTAACAATCTTTGCACATTTGATAATATCCAGAGTACCTTTACGTTAGAATCAGTGCCTTGTGGTTACTTCACCTCAGTGTGGTTTACATCCATGTCTGTCCAATCATGACAGTATACACATGTAGTCAGTTATCGCCGCTCACCTTTGATTAATAAATTGTATTTCACTAGCAGGGACCACTTCCTTGGTAAGGATGGATGAGGAAGTGTGATAGTGCTGCGGTTTGGGGAAGGCCTTGAAGGGGACTGGCGACGGCTCTCAGGCCGGGCAGAACCCCGTGTACTAGCGAGAAATAAAGGAGCTCTGGGTGGGGTTAATCTGGGCTCTAAACTGAGCTGCTGTTAATTTGTGATTTCTGAGGCTGGTAACTCAGATGAACGTATCCTCAGCAGCAGAGGGACTCTTGGTCTTCCTTTCCTGGGGCGTCCTCATGTGAGACAGTTTCTTCGTAGTGCTTGATGTTTTGTGCAACTGCACTTTTGGGACACATTCAAAGGGGCGATCGTGGCTCAAGAGTTGGGAGGTCGCCTTGTAATCGGAAGGTTGCCGGCCTCGCGTCTGTCAGTGCGCCCCAGGGTGGCTGTGGCTACAATGTAGCTGCCATCACCAGTGTGTGAATGTGTGGATGACTGGATATGTAAAGCGCTTTGGGGTCCTTAGGGACTAGTAAAGCGCTGTACAAATACAAGCCATTTTTAGCATTTTTACAGACTGACCTTCAGTTCTTAAAGTAATGATGGACTGTTGTTTCTCTTAGTTGATTGGTTCTTGCCATAACATGAAGTCTAACTGTTGTCAAATAGGGCTGTCAGCTGTGCACCAACCGGACTGCTGCAAGAAACTCCACATACAAACCCTGACAGGCACACCTGTGAAGTGAAACCATCTCAGGTGACTACATCATGAAGCTCACTGAGACAAGGCCGAGGGTTTACAGTGTGTCATCAAGGCAAAGGGTGGATACTTACAGGAGTCTAAAATACAACATATCTGGAGTTATCATCTTTTTCTTTGTTACATAATTCCACGTATCCTTGTGTCATATGTATTTAACTTCTTCAGTTTGAATCTACAGTGCAGAAAGTAATAAAAACAGGAAAAACAAGATGTGTCCAAACTTTTGACCGGCAGTGTCCCACATCTACCCTCACAGAACAATCTTTTCAATAACTTCTTTCCCCTGACAGTCAGACTGATGGCAAACCACTGAGCAATGTGCAATAATAACCTCTCACTGCCTCAGAAATATTATCATTCTTGTGTAAATTTATATTACTTTTGTATTTTGTACTGTCATGTTTATCCTGTAGTGTTTCATGTCCACTTTAACAGGTCAGCTTCTTGATTGGCTCTCATTGAAACAACTGAAGTCTGTATGTTTCAACAGTTGTGTGCGGTGACTGTCACAGAAAGGCGAGGACAGACGACGTCCCCTGCTCCATACACCCACAAACACCCACTATTTAGAAAGATAAATTAGATCAGATGAAAACACTGTTTGTGCTGCCGATCCGCACTCCTCGTTGACAGAAGAATGACTGTCTTACCATCCATCCATGCATCTTCTTCCGATTATCCGGGGCCGGGTCGTGGGGGCAGCAGCCCAAGCAGAGAAGCCCAGACCTCCCTCTCCCCAGCCACCTCCTCCAGCTTGTCCAGGGGAACACCAAGGCGTTCCCAGGCCAGCTGAGAGATATAATCTCTCCAGCGTGTCCTGGGTCTGCCCCGGGGCCTCCTCCCGGTGGGACATGCCTGGAACACCTCACCCAGGAGGCATCCTTGTCAGATGCCTGAACCGCCTAAACTGGCTCCTTTCGATGTGGAGGAGCAGCAGTTCAACTCTGAGCCCCTCCCGACTGTTTTACTATTTATATTCTATTCCTGCACAGTTGGTGTGGACCACCCACAATTTCACTGTGAACAACGGCAATTAAAGCTTTTTATTCTTATGTCTGCGATTGTCACACAGGCAGAAAATAAGCTCTTCTTTTGTGTTTTCACTGATTGTTTTCGATCTCCATCAGCAGCTTTACAAAGAACATGAAATAAGTGAGAAGAGAAAGAAGACATTTAAAGAAACCATCTTTTAAACCCATTGCTCCATTTGAAATACTTCAGGTCTGTTTTAAACTAAATTATAACATTTTAACAAAAAAGAATCTGATTTCAGACTCAAACTAGAAACAAATCAAACTCAGAGGATCATTCAGCGTATCAAGGTTTGTCCCAGAGGATTCAGTTTTTGTGACCCCCAAGTCCTCTTGTGACCCTCAGATCCCGTGAGCAGTGAGGGACCCTCGGGAATGCTGACGGCATTTTCCAAAGATCCGATTAGTCATCAGGAAGTGATTTAACACCCGCTGAAATGAAAGGCGGAGACCAGAGAGTAAGTTAACGTCACGTCTTTATTGCGTCACGTAGGAAAATAGATTCACATTAAAGTTCTGGCTTCTGTCCTCATCACGCTTCACTTTCTCTTCACAACAAACAAACACAAGCGAAGCTGCGTCACACTGCTGAACGGGAGGTTCATCCTCCACCGCTCCCGAAGTAAAGTGCAAAACAAAAAAGCAACAGAAAGGAGAGAGGGTGGAGTTACGGAGAAACAAACATCCAAAAGAGAGACCAGCAGCCACGGGAACACATGCAGAAAACCGATGGCGTTTCTCACGGCAACACCAGGAAGAAGAAAATCTGCACATCAACAAGCTCAACAACCGACAAAGCACGAGGCAGAAGGAAAACAACAGGAAACGTCAACGCCGCTGGTCACAGCTACAGACAAAAACCTGGCCCCCACGGGACCGCCAGGGCTCGCTCCCAACAGTGCCTCGTCATCTCGTCACGTTTCGTCAGTGAAGGTCTCTGACCCGGTGAGGGTCAGTAACAATCAGCTGTTCACATCTCAGAGGGCTCGCAGGGGAGCCGCTCTACACATGTACAGCACATATAAACAAGACAGGAAGTGACATCAGAAGGCGCCGTGTCGTCAGTCTGGCCCCTTGGAGTTGACGCCCTGCTACCCGGATCCCGATCGTTTAATCTTTGATTATCTGACCCGTTTCTGGTTTAGTTTGTTCGAGCACTGCGGCTCCACAGTGAACACCTCCCACAGACAGCTGCAAACCCAGGCTCCCAGTGCAGGGGCAGACTGGGCCAGAGCTGCTTTTAACTGGGTTATCCTGGAGTCCTTCTGCCCTTCAGGGATCATCAAAGATGAAGCAGGTTCACTTATTCAGATGAACCACAGTTTCTGGGGTTTGTGTCTCGGGCTTCGTCATGCTGCTTCACACCTGCTCGCTTGGTAGAGCAGGTGTGAAGCAGCTCAGGTCCACCTCTTTACCCCTCGACTTTCTCTCCCCCTGATTGGCTCTCTCACAATCACGACCGTTTATCTGAACGCCTTTGGAAACCGACTCTTAGACTCGCGTTCTGAACCACATGTCAGCTCTGCTCAGTTACTTGCGCTGTTAGTCCCAACTTCAGCTCTTTTTGCATCTTTGTCAGGTTTCCCAGTTTGCCCAGTAGCTCCTGCACAGGGAACAATCTCTTTGGGTTTCAGTCAGAACTTTTTGATTTCCAAAAGCAACATTTGACTTTAACATCAGGTCTGCAATAAAGTGATGAGGACAGAGTCAACGGTGCCTGGCAGCAGAGCGACTCGTCGGTCAACTCAGCAGCAACTTTGCCCACCGAGGGTTTTTTGTTTTTCTTTCTGGAAGCATCTAGGCCTCAGTCCACCTCAAAGGAAGCCTTAAAGCAACAGGGACCAGTTCAGGACCAGCAAGCCTTCTCAGTCCTGGATAAAATTCCCATTGAGGTCCCAGATCAGCACAAACAGGTCCCAAGAGGTCCAACGTTTCGTCAGAAAACCCTCCAGAGTCAGACGCTCCCGGAGTAACTCAGCATCAGTCCTACAGCTCTCTGACAAACGTGATGCGATTGGAAGCGGGTGGACTGCTGTAACCACAGTCCAGGTCAGGTGACTCGCCTGCGGCTGCCGTCAGACGCAGTTTATCGTACAAACTTTGTCTGAAGTAAACTGAGGCCTTTAGAGAGACGTCTTTACTTCTACAAACCGTGAAATGTAACTACTCTGTGCGATTACTTCAGCTCTCATAAAACACTCGTGTTTTCCTCTTTATTCATACTGTTCAACACTTAAAACTGAAACGGCCATAGTGCGGCCGGCCTCTCGTCAGGTGCAACCACAAAGCAAAACATAACTCATAAATACCTGTGACGTAGTCTCTCAATGCATATAACAACAAACTGGTAACACACACGGACTCTTTACACAGTGCAACGCTGGAGTCAGTCAGGGCCGAGGCGCGGCAGTTAACAGGACGCCGAGACGTGCCAGTCGGCTGAGTTTACACCATGCAGTCATATTTACATGCTGGCGCTTAGTGCAGTGCTGCCGTGTGCACCTTCCCATCATGCAACACGTGTGAATTAACAGTCATGATTTTCGACGTCCCGTTAACTGACCCGCAGCTCTCATTGTCAGAGGACAGAGGGAAGTGAGGACACACACTTGAACACGCCACATTCACACCTCCAGACGCGAGTACTGACAAACAGGGTTTTTACAAGTCTGAGATCACAGGATGAAGATGGCGAGGACGGCGGCAGTGCCGCGCCTTGCAGTTTGTAGCAATGATGAAGACGACGCCCGCGGGGAGCGAGAAGCTGTCTGACAGAAGTGAAGAACAATCGCTCAGCAATGTGACACTTCCAGAGTCCTCCCGAAGGAACCACAGAAGAAGAGCAGGAACCACTTCCTGTTACAAGTTTAGGGCACTTCCTGTGGCCGAAACCTTTGTTTTGGGTTATTTATTATTTTATTTTTATTAACATCAGCATCTCGACGTGGTCGTGTCACACTGCTGATCGGGACAGAGCTGTGGTGGCGCTCGCAGGGAGCTGGTTAGTGCAAAGGGTGCATGGCGTCTAACGGGCTCTGAGTGGGTAAATTCTTCGTACTGCATGCGAGCGTTGGTGGAGGGCGACTTGTGCTTTGCTCCTTGTGCCTGAGCTCAAGCTTCAAACCAGCCGTTCGATCCGTAAGGGCCAGATATCGTGTCGCTGCTGTGCTCTCTAGCGGGGGGGTCTACATCCACGTCATTAACATGAAAACAACAACGTGGCTGCCGGAGGAGGGGCAATTTTTCACCATAAATAACCTGCTGAAGTAAAAAATCACTTTCAGTAAATCGTCGCCGGGTGGTGAAGGTTTCCAGCACAGTTCACACAAAGTACTTTCTAGTTAAACAAATGTGGTGCTACTTGTCAAAGAACACATGGAAGCAGGTCTGCTGTGAGGTCATCTGGCCCTGACGGAAACAGACACGAGCACTTTAGAGTCTGTGACTGACTATTAATCATTTAAATGCAATCAAAGAAGCTGAACTAATAAAGAAAGTCGCGTTCAAACGTTTAGATCAAACGGCTTCTTTTTGGGGGGCACATTTAAAAAAATCACAAACCAACACGATAAAAACACAAGGCTGTTCAGAACAGGGGGCGGAGCCTCTGCTCCCCAAACGGCACCTCCTGGAGGCGACGGCCTACAGGGGAGCAGAGGCTGAGCTCATTACAGAGGTGGTTTCTCAGGTTTAACACACAGAACCTTTACAAGGCTCTGACCCGTAAGTACCAAACCCCGCCTCCTCCTCTGCACGTTTTAAGGTGAAGCGAAGCAGCAGACCAACAAATGTTCGGAGGAAGTGTGGCCGCGAGATGTGAGTGTTCTGGTTTCATGTATGCCCCTGACTGGCTGTCTGACGCAGCCAATCTGGGATCTCCACCAATGAGGAAGAAGACGTCAGACGGGCGAGGCTTTGTAGCGAGTGAGGTAACAGGGTTAGTGCCCCTCCCTCTGTGAGGATGTGCTGCTCTCTGCTTCCTCTTTCACATTCTTCATCACTGTGGCGGGAGAGGCGGAGCCAGCAGAGGAGGTGGAAGGAGGAGGTGGTGGCGGCAGGCTGACGTGCGGCTGCACCGGCGTCAGCGTGATCTCCACCTCGCCTTGCTCCTCGTGCAGCGTGGGCAGTGGGAGGGGAGGCGCTGGCAGGTGTGCGGTGGGCGGCGTGGTGGCGCTGTTGTTGTTGCTCGGTCTTGGAGCTTTCTGGATGACTTCCACCATCTGGGTGCGCCCTGACGCCGCCAGCTCCCAGCTCTGGTTTCCCGGGCTCTGGAGCAACAGCAGCGGCTTACTGTGGCGGTCCACCTCTGGAGGGCACTGCACCACCACGCCACGGTGCTCCACTGCACCCAGAACCATGCCGGGCGGTTCCTGGATCACCAGCTCCAGCACGGGCTGTGAGGAGGCCGACGACGAGGAGGCTTTCTGGATGACGCCACCCGTCACAGAGCTGATGATGGAAGGAGGAGGGGGTGGCGCAGGTGGTAGGGGTGGAGGAGGAAGAGTAGTGGGCGGGGCTGGCAGGGAGTCCTCGGGGCGAGGTTTTCTCGGTCGTCCTCGTTTCCGTTTCACGGGCGTCGTGTTGGTGGGGGTGCTACTACCGATGGCGCTGCCACTGGACACCACCACCTCCAGGGGACGCTTGGCTGCTCCACCTCGAACCTTCTGGACCACAGAGGTGGGGGCTGAGGGGGCATGCTGCTGCTGAGGGGGAGGAGGCGGGGCAACCTTCTCCCTTTCGTAGGACAGACAGCTCTGAGGCAGAATCATCACAGGAAAGGGGCCGCCCTGCTGCTGCGGCAGCGTCGCCATCGCGATCACCTTCACCCCGCCACCACTCGTGGCGGTGGTGGCAGTGGGGCCTCCATGTCCAGACACCTCCCCTACACCAGAGGCGTCTTTGGGAGCTAGTGAGGGTGGAGAGGAGCGGACGGTGAGTGTCTTATCTGGGATGGAGCTGCGAGGGAGGATTCTGGGTAACTGCATTATGATTGATTCAACCTGCGGACAATGAGAGATGGACGGAGGTCACCGATTGGTCTGACTGAAACAAACAAACATAAACACGCCATCCTGACTGTACCTGTGATTTCTGTGTTTTGCTGAGTCTATGAACACCAGCAGCTTTCGTTCACCTCACTTACCGCAGGACGTAGAGATGAGGAAGAGCTGGAGGGAGGCGAAGCATCTAGGGAGGAAGGTTTTCCAGACGAAGCCGATTTGTCTCCTGATTGCGATTTCAGCGAGGAAGAGGAGAAAGAGTCTCCGAGATCCTTCTGTGGAAGGAGAGACAGACAGGAAGAAATTAGCAGTGTGATACATGGATCGGTGACATCACTACCTGCTGTGAAATTAACCTTCTGATCAGGAGCGCCATCACCATCAGCTCTGGACGCCAAAGGAGTCTTCTTGATGACTTTGTGGGTTTTAGCTGGACCGCCTGCACAGAAAACAGCGCAGTCAGTGACGTGCTGACAAACACCATCATCATCGCGTTCATCGCCATCATCACCATGTGAAGGTTTCTCTGTATGTCAGAGAGTGTTGGTGGGGGAGTGGACAGGTAAGCTGAGGGACTCTGGCAGTAAGGGGGGGGTAACACAGACACACACACAGAAACACACACAAAGAAACACACAGAAACACACACAGAAACACACACAGAAACACACACAAAGAAACACACACAAAGAAACACACAGACACACACACACAGACACACACACAGAAACACACACAAAGAAACACACAGACACACACACAGAAACACACACAAAGAAACACACAGAAACACACACAAAGAAACACACAGAAACACACACAGAAACACACACAAAGAAACACACAGACACACACACACAGACACACACACAGAAACACACACAAAGAAACACACAGAAACACACACACACACACACACACAGAAACACACACAAAGAAACACACAGAAACACACACACAGACACACACACAGAAACACACACAAAGAAACACACAGAAACACACACACACACACACACACAGAAACACAGACACACACACACACACACACACACACACACACACACAGACACACACACACACACAGAAACACACACACAGACACACACACACACAGACACACACACAGACACACACACACACAGAAACACACACACAGACACACACACACACAGACACACACACACAGACACACACACAGACACACACACAGACACACACACACACACACAGACACACACACACACAGAAACACACACACAGACACACACACACACAGAAACACACACACAGACACACACACAGAAACACACACACACACACAGACACACACACAGAAACACACAGACCTGCGAGCGCGGCGGAGGACACGAGCTCGGCCTGACTACAGCGAGGGTTGACGATGTGCTCCTGGATCAGGTAGCGAGCGATCTCCACCACCGTGTCGAACGAGCGCTTCAGGATCTTTTGCGCCCAGTCACAAATCAGCTCGCACGCTGCCTCTGTCACTTCCTGTTTGTAGGTCTGGACCAGCTCGGTGAGCTCCGCCTGGAGACGAAGAGGAACAAACAGTATTCATCACCAACAAATTGCAAATAAATATGACTGGTACTGCAGGACACAGGAGTACTGCACTGTGAGTACCGGGTCATTCTTCAGGTCGAGGTTGGGCAGCAGAGGCATGTTGAGGACCGTCTTCCTCCTGATGCCGCTGTAACAGTACGTTTCAGCGGGTTAAGGAAGGCTAAAGGTTACTCCTGGCATTCCTGACCTTAGACTGGGTTCGGGTTTTCTGCACTTTTAATCTGAAAGGATATTTGGACTGTCCTCGGCCTCCGAGCCGTCTCGCTTTGATGTTGGGAAAAATGTCTCTGATGATCTTCCCAAAGTTGGCGGCGCTCAGAGGACGCTGCTGCAGGTTCTCACAGTACCTCCTGCAGGACAGACAGACGCACAGTCAGGAAAGCATCGGAGCGCCATGGCAACTAGATCTATGTCAAACCACCCTTGTTACAGGGTCACTGTGCGTGTGTGTGATTTCTGACTTGTAGGTCTCGTAGACGTCCTGTTTGGGCAGGCAGGTGTCTGAATGCTCCTCCAGGTGACTGCGGATCCAGTTACAGGTGTGAAGCTGGTCGGCCGTGTTAAATGAACTCGAATCGCTGCCGCTGAGAACACAAATTCAAGATTTACAGAGGTTCACCGTTTCTGACAGAAAAACGACGAATCACAAACTATCAGGATAAAAAACAAAGGAGCAAAATGGAGACACAACGTCACCTTTTGTCTCCAGAACTCGGTCCAGAGGGCAGCTGCAGGTACAGGTACAACTTGTCATTGTCAGAGAAACGCTGAACATCTTGCTGTTGAAAAAAACCCCACAGTGAATGAACCAGACCTGAGGTGAGCACCAAACCAGACTTTAACCTCACATCAAGTTTCTTACCAGGATCTGCTCTACTTTGGTCTGAACGTGTTTCCTGTAAGAGGACAGAGGACATGCTGATCAGATCCATCACGAACACCACACAGGGACGTCAGAGCTTCAGAAATTCTAATCCCCATTTTCACACACAAACACTTCCTGCTTCATTGCCCTCACTCAGACTTACGAGATGTTGCTCTTCAGTTTCTGCAGCAGCATGCTGGGCTCAGTGTCACCCTCCCCTGTCTCCAGACCGCCCTGGCCCCTCCGGGAGGCCTCGGCCCGTTGGTGACACTGGTCCTCGGACATCAGGACCAACTAACCAATGCTGTGAAACACCATCTGAGAGAGACACACAGGAAAACGCACACTGTAAGGACAAAAGCAGCAACTGAAGCCAGCTTTGTGGATGCTGTCCAGTCTGGGGCCTGCCGTCTGCCTGCAGCGAGCTCTTTATTCATTTTTTTTTTTTAAATCTTTGCAGGGTTTGTCTGCAGTTCTCTTCTCAACAAACTCTGCTGTGCGTATTGCAGCCCACTTGTCAACCGATCAAATTGTGTCATCCACGCTCAACAATGTGCAGTCAGGATCTTGGAAGACTCCACGCGGACCCCCCCCCCCACCAATAATGTACATGGACAGACACATTTAAAACCAGCCTGCCCACCTGCAGTTCCTCTGAAGTTCAGCAGAGGGGCCAGCATAGGGTCAGTCCCCACAGACTCCCATAGCTTTCCAGCAGAACTAACCATGTTTAATAAAATATGATGAGACACTAACTGTGTTCAGGAAACAGTTTAAGAACTAATTTGATCAGCTTTGGCCTAAAAATCAACAATTAGTTACTAGGACATCAGGCAGCTGTGGCTCTCAATGCAGTTCACAGTCCTGCTGCAGTCCAGTGTTGGGATCCAGCGGGCCCTGAGGTATCACTGCTGCCCAGCTTTACTATACAGGCCTGCGGGGTCCAGAAACCTCAGAAACCGCCAAACACTTCCCTACTCGGACCCCACTGGGGATTCAGGTTTCACGTCTCGTCCATGCAGGCCCTCGATGCTGATCCAGTTAGAACGGTTTAATTTTACCGTCCAGGTTAAAAAATCTGGATGTAAACAGATGCAATCAACCCACGTTCCGGGTCACAGCTCTGCGGCGGCTGCGCGGCTGGCAGCCCGACCGCGGGCGGTAACGGAGAGACCAACGCCGGCTGTGTTACGGCAATCCCCGGAGCGGGGGAGGAGCAGCACGGAGCCCGCTACCGTTATCGGGAGTCGTCTGTGTGGCCGCAGTGTTTACAGCGCCGGTGGTCATGTGCTGCCATTTACAGCGCGCGCGCGCGCACGCACATACACACACACGAGCCCAGCTGAACATATTACTCCGAAGCTAGTGGGCTAATCCCGTCCTCCGCGTAGCTACCGGAGGCGGCCCAGACTCGGTGGCTGAGTTGTTCTGAACAGATGTTAGAACCGTTTCACGACTGTCACGCGTGCGTGAATCGGCTCCCGGTTAGGATGCCGGTGATGTTCCGGATAACAGACATATACGGGCTACCTGCATGCTAATCATCATAGGGTGGCTCACAAGCTAAGCTAGTAGCTAACTGATAAGCATTAGCTAGTAAGCGCTGAAACAGCCCGTTAAATCGTTTCAGCGCGATCTTTTTCATTTCCAAATAATTCTTGATAATGATACATAAATTCTGTTATTACTGTATGATCCAACAAGCGAAGCCCGCTTCACTATTTATTTTAAAAAAGAAAAAGAAAGTACCTGAGCCAAGATACAGCAAAATTCCCCTTTTCAGATTTTTTTGTGATTGGACGAGTTTGTTATGTCTGCCTGACTACAAACCCAGCGTCTATTCCCATTGGTCAGTTCTCAAAAATCTACCCAGACACCAAAAGCGGGTTTAATCCTATTCGTCGAGTAGAAATGTTTTTAGAACAGGAATTAATTTGATTGGACGCCTTTTCCTGGTCTGCCCAGTTACAAAATAGACGAATTCTTCTGTCGAATTCTGCATAGCAACAGCGAAAGCGAAACCAGCTAATACAAAACGTAAAATTGACATGCATGTAGAAATGTTAGGAAGAAGCAGGGAGCTCAGGTTCTCAAGTCTGAAATGATCATTTAATATTAATAAACTGAATTCTCATTAACCACATAAAGGATATGGTTAAATATTATCTCTAATTGCTTAGGGTATAAAATCTACACTACTCTGCCTGGTTTACACCCAATGTCATTTACCCATTATATTGTATATTGTATAGCTTTCTTGTTATATGTAAAATTGTATTGTATTTATTTAAATTTTTACTTTTTAATTATTTTACCTGCATTTTTTAATCACTCTTATATTTAAATGTTCATTTGCTATTTTATCTAGGGATCGAGAGTAACGTAGTTTCTATTCTCTGTATGTCCTGTACATGTGGCAGAATTGACAATAAAGTTGACTTTGACTTTGACTTGATCTGTTTTTTTGCCTACAAACCCCAAGAATTTTATTGTGGATAAAAGATTAATTAAAAAAAAACACATTAGAATAAAGTCAACCATTCAAATGCCATGCTATGGTAAAACTATGTTGAACAGCTGATGCAAATCAGTGATTCTACTTTTACTGAGGACATATTTAGCTGTTTAATCTTCAAGGAAAACAGCTCTTTATTTTGTCACATGAATTTTCCATCATACAAAAGAGAAAGTACACAGAGTAAACAGGAACAGACAGGAAGAGAAAGGTTTGTTAGTGATGCTGAAACCCCTGCCTCTCGTCTTCATTCAAACGCGCTGCAGAGAAACATGAACACAAACATTAGTCACATTTACAGATTGCAAATAAAGCTTTGTTCACGCTGCTTACATATGACTGCTCACCCAACCATCCAGGCTGTCATGTTGTAAAGTTTGCAGACGACACAGCTGTGGTTGGTTGCTTCAGAAACGATGAGACCGGCTACAGGAAGGAGGTGGAACACTTGGAGGACTGGTGCAGGAAAAATCTCTGCTTAAATGACAAGAAGACGAAGGAGAAGATTGTGGACTTGAGGAGGGGAAGACACACACACACACACACCCCTGCACGTTGGAGGATCTGCACTCTAAGTAGTACCCAGCTACAAGTACCTGGGTGCGTACCTAGATAGCAACCTTACCTGGAAAAACACTTCCAGCCTGATCAGGAAGGCTCACCAGAGGCTCTACTTCCTGAGGCAGATGAGATGCGTGGGAATGGAGAGCTCAGTCCTCAACTCCTTTTACAGATGTGCGGTGGAGAGTGTTCTGTGCTCTGGCATCAATGTGTGGCACAGAAACTGCACTGAGGCAGAGAGGAAAGCTCTACACAGGGTGGTGAAAGAGGCAGTGTCCCAACCATCACAGACATATACACCTCCGGATGCAAGACGAGGGCCACCTGTATAGTGAAGGACCCCACTCACCCAGCACACTCACTTCTTGTCCCGCTCCCCTCAAGCAGGAGGCTGAGGACCATTAAATGCAAAACCACCAGACTGAGAAACAGCTTCATTCCAGAAGCTGTGAGACTTTCTCGATACATAAATGGACAAGAACTGATATTGTAGTACCTTAACCACTACTGACACCGTCACTTTATCAGTGCTGGACATCATGGTCGTTTGCTGCTGTATCTATACTCCATACTGGTACTCAGGTTTTTGCACTATTTATTTGTTATTCTGTTTCTTTCGCTCCGGGACCGTGTGCACATCATTTCATTCCACCTCATGTAAACATGTGATGCGAATGACAATAAAGAATCCTTGAATTCTGTTCATCTGGACGTAGCGTTTTCAGTGGGAGAAACGTTTCGTCATCATCCTGGTGACTTCTTCGGTCTCAGCTGACTGCAGGTTTCCCCAACCTTATAAACAGTACATTTTCATAATATTGGGGAAACCTGCAGTCAGCTCAGACTAGCTAGCAAGCGCTGAAACAGCCCGCTCTTTCTCATTTCCAAATAATTCTTGATAATGATACATAGACCCAGCGTCTATTCCCATTGGTCAGTTCTCAAAAATCTACCCAGTCACCAAAAGCAGGTTTAATCCTATTCGTTGAGTAGAAAGGAGGCTGAGGTCTTTTAACATCTGCAGGAAGCTCCTGAGGATGTTTTACCAGTCGGTGGTTGCTGGAGTACTTTTCTATGCTGTGGTGTGCTGGGGGAGCAGCACAGCAAAGAGGGACTCATCCAGGCTGGAGAAACTGATCAGGAAGGCTAGCTCTGTGGTCGGCATGAAGCTGGACACTCTGGTGACAGTGGCAGAGAAAAGGACATTAAAGAAACTGATGGACATTATGGACAATGCTGGGCATCCTCTGCACACGGCCATAAACAACCAGAAGAGTCTGTTCAGTGACAGGTTGCTTCTCCCCAAGACAAGAACTAACAGACTTAAAAACTCCTTTGTCCCACACGCCATCAGACTGTTTAACTCCTCTCTGGAGGGGAGAGGGAGGGGAGACAGGAGGACAAAGGAGGGGGGAACAACTAAGCTGTAGTGCCTCTTCACCTCACTGTACAATACCTTGTGCAATACTTTTTGTAAATAGTCAACGGTGCAATAGACTCAATACTTGAAATGTGCAATTCACTTGTATTTTTATTTTTTTATTCCTATTTATTCTATTTATCCCCTTTGTATATTTTATTTATATTGTCTCTGTATTTATATATATGTGTGTGTGTGTATGTGTGTGTGTGTGTGTGTGTGTGTGTGTGTGTGTGTGTGTGTGTATATATATATATAACAATTCTGTAACTGTAACTTCGGTCGTTGCTGTGCTTTTTGGAAGTCGAATTTCCCAGAGGACCCACCCGAGGGATTAATAAAGTTCTATCTTATCTCTTATCTTAAATGTTTTTAGAACAGAAATTAATTTGATTGGAAGCCTTTTCCTGGTTTGCCCAGTTACAAAATAGACAAATTTTTCTGTCAAATTCTGCGTAGCAGCAGCAAAAGCGAAACCAACTCAAACAAAACAAAGTTGACATGCATGTAGAAGTGTTAGGAAGAAGCAGGGAGCTCAGGTTCTCCAGTCTGAGCATTTTATAATAACTGAATTCCCATTAACCACAAAGGATGTGGTTAAAATATTTACACGATCTCAAATTTCTTAGAGTAAATAATGCTTTTTCCCTACAAACCCCAAGACTTTTAATGTGGATAAAAGACTAATTCCAAAAAGTAAAAAAAACAAAACCCCCATTAACCTCCTTTTTTTTTTTCTTTTTTTTTTTTTGGCCTGTCCCGTTTGGCTCTTTTGCATCAGAATTATTGTCTAAAGGCAAAGAAAGATGCCCAACGGATTTACTTTACCAAACTGACCATCCCAGCCTTGCCGTAATGGTCCATTTGATTCACCTTTTATTGTTTATTTTATTTTCACTTACTGAATACGGGACAGACTTGACTGGAGGAAAGAAGGGGAGAAAGAAAGAGGGAAAGAGAAACAGCTGAGAAGAGGGACGGGGGAGAAGGGCAAAAGACAAAACCTCCTGGGTTTTAAATGCACCTTAGAACACACATGCATCAACATTACAATGAGCGGGTGGAGGGAGGTTCGGAGTCTTCTCTCACCCCCGTTCTCTGCGACCTGCTGGAGCAGGGGGGCTAGGACTAGGAGGAGGAGTTGGCCGTCCGACTGCGGTCTGGAGTGTGGAGCCTTCCTGCTGCTGCGGAGTCGGGGCGGTCTGCCTCCCCCCACCGCAGGGAAAAGGGAAACACCACCTGGGTCTGGGTGCAGTTCCCCCCTCCAGGGGCAAGGGTACCTAGACCCAGTTTGTAGAGTACGCTTGGGGAGTGTGATTGTGTGTACAGCGTCTCTTTATGTCTGTCTCCACGTTGGTTGAGTGTGGAGTAAGTGCATATGAGAGCATGAGGGTGGGAATGGATGTTTGTATCTGTGTGTGCCTGTATGTCTGTGTCTATATGTCAGGTTGGGTGTCAGGCGCCACCTCTCTGGGGACATCTCAGGCCCTCCAAGGTTTGGAGGCCTATCTCCCCCTACCACCACTTCCCCTGCCAGTGGCGGACCCCCTCAGACATCGGTGCGTTGGTGGTTCTTTGTGTCCGGGGATGGGCGTCCAGGTACACACCGGCTCACTCCTTGGCGGCCGCTTATCGGGGCCTGGAGCCTGGGGCTCGCTCGGGCCACTTCGGAGGTGGGGTGCCCCCGGCCTCTCGGCCTGGGGCTCGGTCACTCAGGCGCAGCTGGCTGCCGGCGGAGCTCACGGGTGCGTCACTGCAACTCCCCCTGGCTTCTGCTCCGCGGCTGCTGAGTGAGTCCTCATCTGGGACTCTCCTCAGCTCTTTCTGGGACAGTGGCGCAGCTGCCCCTCTGTTGGTCTTCCTTGGTCTCTTGTGTTCTGGGGGCCTCTGGATGTCTGAAGTTTTGATCTCCTCCACACCTGCTTGACGCCCTGGGGGACGGGGCTGTGGCCCCCCCACACCCTCTAGCAGATTATTACATGAAGGAACCTTTTAAAAAAACAAAAAACAAGCGCGTCCATGCTCACAGGTGTACACACGGGTGATCACACCCACAAACTACACCCTTTTTGGCTCCTACCTCAAAGCACACTGTGTTCTGTTGATCTTATGTGCTGCACAATAATGTTTAATATTTAGTATTTACTGTCATATTCCCATATATCATTGTGATGTTGTTTATTCTATTACTCTTGTTCTCTTCTGCTTGCTTTCTTTTTTCTTTCTCAGCAGGTGATCCAGGTGATTGATATATGCATTTTTTTTTTTCTCTGCCCGTTCTGTTGGTTTTTGTCTTTTGCCCTTCCCCATTAACTTCCTAGGACCTGGCGTCCACATATGTGGACATCACATTTTGGGTTATTTAGACCAAAATACTCAATTTTCCTCCACATATCCACTTACAAGGACATTATACTGCTTGTGTTCTATCAACATTTTAAACAAATATCCTCATATGTGGCTCTCATTTTTCTTAGAAACAAAAATTAGGTTTTAAAAAAATCTGGTAATTCTTTGTATTTACATTCATCGGGTCCCAATCAGCCCAAATTTCAAAGAGAAATTAAAAATGCTGCTGTGGAAGAGTTCGGGTCTTAGGAGGTTAAAATAAATTAAACTCTTTAAACCAACGTGCAGTAGTAAAAATCTGTGGAACAGTTGATATAAATCAGTGATTCTACTTTTACTGAGGACAAATTTAACTGTTTCATCTGAAGATAATCTTCAATAATCTGCAGATGACAAATAAACCAAGGAAAACAGCTCTCTTTATTTCTTACATTTATTTTCCATCATACAAAAGAGAAAGTACAGAGTAAACTGGAGCAAACAGGAGGAGAAGGGTTTGTTAGTGATGCTGAGACCGCTGCCACTTCTCTTCATTCAAACCCGCTGCAGAGAAACATGAAGAAAAATGTCAGTCACATCTACAGATTGTAAATAAAGCTTTGTTTGTATCTGATCAACATTTTCATTACAGTGAAGTCAGGTGTTCTGCTTGGTTATGCTATCGACATATTGGTGGTGGTTACTCTCAGAAACAGTTTTTAAACTTGGAGGAAAAATCCCTAACTCTTCCTCGTCTTCTGACCTTTGACCCTACCTGACCATGTGGGCTATGTCCCAGTTGGTTTCAGAAGACAGGGGTCCGAGGATCTCCACGCCCTCTTCGGTGACGATAGCGATCTCGTGCTGAAATGAAACAGAAATAAAATTGTTACTTTCTCCGGATGGCGTCCAGTACACCTGAGTGTGCGCGGCGGTGCGACTTACTCTGTTGTAGGAGCGAGCATCTCTGTAGTACAACACCTTGAGGCACCGCTCCACCAGCTCCCGTGCCTCCTGTTTGGTGATCTCCACCTTGTTCTCCACCACCTCCCTCATCAGAGGCTGCACACAGATTCAACACAGCTTTACTGGCACATGTCCAAACTCAGCACAAACACTCCATCACTGGTCTCTGCGGTAACGCTCTAATGCCTCAACTGTTAGTCAGCTGTATGACCACACCTTAAAAACCTTTAGACATGATTAACCTTCTAAAGCCAGCAGAGCGTTACAGCTGAAACTCACCTGAGCCAAGTATGCACCAAAGCCTGTAGCCACTGTGGGAGCCTCATAAGCCACGCCCAGTTTATCCACGTAACCTAGGAAACTGGAGAGAAGGAAGGCGGCAACCTGGTGAGAGAAGAGCTACTTCCCATTTCAGGTTCACCTCTAACAGGTAAACATGCTGAAATGCATCCTGGGAGTTATATACTTCTTTCTTTTTTTTTTAAAAACCGCCATATCCATGAGCACCAAAAACATAAAACATTAAAGAAACAAAACTGACCTAGAACTAAAAAACAGGCGGTAACAAATACGAATGCAGCTTGACTGGTCTGACCCCAACCACCCCCCCATCCCGAGTCTCACCTCTCCCCGTTGTAGAAGCCGCCGATGACTACGGTATTCCACAGTGGGTTCATGCGGCTGCGGCGGTTGTACATGACGCGGGTGAGCCACGAGTGCACGGCCTTTGGGCTGTAGCTGTGCCCGTCACCTAGCAACTCCTCATCGATACTGACGGAAAACGACACCAGTGAGATGGGAAGGGGGATGTACAAGTGTGTGTATGTGAGTGTGCACATACGTGTGTGTGTGTGCACGCGCTTACACCATCTGCTCGATGACCTGTTTCAGGTGTTGGTAGTCGGCGTAGTCGCCCGAGGCTCCCAGGATGGTGCTGTTGTTCACCTGTGGAGGAAACACCAATATTAAAGTTGCTGAAACAAGCAGTCGGTCAGCTGACCTCTGCTGGTGGTGGCATCACCTTCATGAGGCGGGAGATGTTCCTGAAGCGAGCCAGAGAGCCATACGAGCCCAGCATGTCTGCGGCGATCACCACCCCGCCAGTGAATTTCACACCAAGTACCGACGTTCCTGTAACCATCGGGTTCCTGTGGAAGGAGGACGGGGCACGGTTACTTTAAACAAGTCCAATGGTGGTGTAATTAGCCTGTGCGATGGAACATGTGAAAACCCAGAGGGCAGAGATCATGTCCTACTGAGAGGACATCTCAGCTGGCCCTGGCATGCCTCGATGTTCCCCCAGATAAGCTGGGGCCATTGCCCCGTGGCTCGACTTCAACTAAGCAGAAGAAAATACCTAGATGCTTTACTGTCTCGATATTTTAGATGTAGAACTTTTATTGAAGTGGTTGTCATGAATTTTTGAACAGTGTCCATCGTTACTAATGCACGGCACAACACACAAACAACACGCATGTTTCTTCGTTGTCTGGACTGTGTGTGTGTATAGATATATATATTCTAACACACATACATTGTGAACTTATATATTTCACAATGCACGATGAAAGGTGTCACACAGTTAAGCAGCATGATTCTGCCTTTGTCCAGTTAATGGTCGTTAATTTTAACTTGCTATCGAAGTGATTCTTACTTTTAGACTAGCCTAATCTTTCTCCTCTTTTACTCAGCTAAGAAACTAGTTGCCAGGAACACGCCTACATGTAACAGAAAATAACTATGCTACCCACAATCCTCTGCTTAAACGTCTGATTGGTGGAGGGCACAGTTACCTTGGAAGTGATAATACACACACACAGTATGATCTGAACAGAAAGGACTTGGCTAAAGGAGGTCAGAGGTCATTCTCATGGGAGCAGTAGTTCATTCGCCTGTAGCCACTCTGATTGGTTAGTTTCTAAAGCATCACTCTGTTGATAAACAGTAAATTGCGCCCTGTGGATAACGCGTCTGCTCTCAGTCACCCACCCGTTACCATGGTGACGTAAGCAGACGCACCCTCAGGATGCTGAAAGCTCTGCATGGACAAGCCTGGCTGTATTTCCCGTAAACCTCCACACTGCAGTGACAGATCACTGACGCCTGTCCTCGAGTATTGCTGCCTGGGTCACAATTTTAACCCTGTTAACTCTGAGTGCACGTCCCAAGATGGCGCTAGTGCCAGCAAACAGCAGTGAAGCTGCTCGAGGAACGGGTCCACCCAACTCAACCAAACCTGTTGTTGAAACACTGCACGAGAGTTCAGGCGGACTCAGGTGTGACCCGCGGGTCTCCCGTCGGCGCTGACGTTACTCAGCGGAAAGGACGGAGAATACCCAGCGTTTAAATCAGTGTAACCAGGCAGTTAGCTTAGCATTAGCTAGCCTCCTCCATGATGATGCAGCACTCAAACCGAAACCCCGGCACCGGGACCGGCCCCGGAGCAGGACCGCGGCTCACTCACAGTGTGTGTCGGACCGGTCCACAAGCTGTGCCTGCCCCGCTACTGCTGCTCCCGGGGAAGGAGTAAAAGTGTCCCGGCTTCGGACCGTCCTCCCACAGACTCAACTTCACTCTACCAGACTCCATGTTAGATACTGCCGGAAGTGACGACAACGGCCCTTCTTTTAGGCGATTAGCCGGTTTGATGTCACAGGATGGCGTTTTACCGCCGCCTACTAACGGGAGGAAACAATACAGCGCGTCAGTAGTGAACCTGAACTAAAGTCTTAAAATATTCTAAAACCATAAATTTTAACTGGAATAATTTCTTAAAATTATAATAAAAGAAAAAACAATTTAAAAACCAGCAGTTTACTGGTGTTTCCTGTGTTGCTGCCTCATTCTGATTGTGCTGTTGCTGATTTACCTTTAATTTGAAGATAATGAAAAAGAATATCTTTAAATAGCTTATCTCTGCTCTGATTTAATAACACACAGTGGCAGAGATAAATACTTCAACATCTGTCTTTCCCAAGTCTGAAAAAATGTGAAGTAGATTCAGATTCTAAATGTGAAAAGGAAAATAATTGTGGACGCAGCCAACTTTTGAGATGAAATTCAGAATAATTTAGAAATACTAAACTGCAACAAATACAGACTCAAGAGAATGCTATTTCTGAAGCGCAAAACCTTACTGAGTATAGGAGACGGTGACGAGCCAAGGTTCCAGAGAGGGAGGTTTGCCAGGTTGGTAAGCTGAAGGAGGTGAGATATCTGACCTTTTTTTTAAAACTGTAAACATACAAACACGAACATACACGCCGAAAAGGAAGGAACAAGAGGTCATGGGATGATTATTAACAAAATCAAGTACAATAGTTACTTTTGCAGTAAAAGTTAGAAGCAAAATTGTATGATCCAACTGTACAATCTCACCTAGTCTGCTTCAAGAGCCAAACGATAACACCATTTCTCCCACATTTTCTTCCTGGGTCCTTTGGAGCCTTATAGCACATGTCATTTGCTCTAATGCATGTAACTGTTTCATAACAAAAATAAATAAAATGCCTGTTAAGGGGCATTTCTGAAGCCAGCACTTTGTGATGGCTTTTTTGTTGGCTGCTGACATAACTTTCAGAAGGTATTTATCTGTACTGTTCAAGTGATCTGAAACAAGTTTTGCCATGTTGTGGAAAAAGAATGACCAGTAGGACAAGCGAGAAAATGCCCTGAGCGGTGCAGTAAAACAATGGGCTCAAACGCCTTTTCCTCTCCTTCAGGGTCAACCGCAAGCACCGACTCTGCATGGGCTCCACTGGTGGCTGAAGAGAAGAGTGGGCGGTGTAGGGACGGACAACAGAGGTGAACTAGGTGCCTTATGGGCCTTGTAGTTCTTTTCAGCTTCCCTTTGCCTCAGGCAGTTGTCAATCGTGAAAGTAAGGGAGGTTAATTCCTCAAAAGAAGCAGGTTCACTGGTCTTTCATCTGGTCATTTAGTGCCTGCAAAAATACAGCCCACTGTGATGGTACTCATAACCATTCAATGATCATTGATCAATGATCATGGCAGTTTGCATAGAATAATCCTTTAATTGTCCCACAAGGGGAAATTTGGTTGTAACAGTAGCAAAAACACACATATACAAAAAGAACAGGACACAGGTGAGAAACACAACTTTAACATATTTACATCATGGACAATAGTTACCAAAGCAGAGTCCTGTACAGTTATTAAAACTAAAGTACAGATAAGTGGCAAACAGAGCAGGATACTGAAAGATGTTTAAAGATTTAAGAATATTTAGAATAATTAGAAAAGTGCAGATTGTGTGATTGTACCTGTGCATTAAAAAGTAAACGTGTAACTTCCAAAAAGTTAGCGTATATAAGCTGAGAAAAGTAATATGCACCTATAACAGTAGCAGTTGTTCGGTTGATTAGTGCAGTTACAGCGCTGATGTAAACATCTATGCTTGTTGGGAGCAGTTCTGATTGTACAGTCTGACAGCTGCAGGGAGGAAGGAAACGCTCCTTCATGCATCGAGGATGCAGCAGTCGGTGACTGAAGCAGCTCTGCAGCAACACTTACATGGGGTCATTCTTCAGGTCGAGGTTGGGCAGCAGAGGCATGTTGAGGACCGTCTTCCTCCTGATGCCGCTGTAACAGTACGTTTCAGCGGGTTAAGGAAGGCTAAAGGTTACTCCTGGCATTCCTGACCTTAGACTGGGTTCGGGTTTTCTGCACTTTTAATCTGAAAGGATATTTGGACTGTCCTCGGCCTCCGAGCCGTCTCGCTTTGATGTTGGGAAAAATGTCTCTGATGATCTTCCCAAAGTTGGCGGCGCTCAGAGGACGCTGCTGCAGGTTCTCACAGTACCTCCTGCAGGACAGACAGACGCACAGTCAGGAAAGCATCGGAGCGCCATGGCAACCAGATCTATGTCAAACCACCCTTGTTACAGGGTCACTGTGCGTGTGTGTGATTTCTGACTTGTAGGTCTCGTAGACGTCCTGTTTGGGCAGGCAGGTGTCTGAATGCTCCTCCAGGTGACTGCGGATCCAGTTACAGGTGTGAAGCTGGTCGGCCGTGTTAAATGAACTCGAATCGCTGCCGCTGAGAACACAAATTCAAGATTTACAGAGGTTCACCGTTTCTGACAGAAAAACGACGAATCACAAACTATCAGGATAAAAAACAAAGGAGCAAAATGGAGACACAACGTCACCTTTTGTCTCCAGAACTCGGTCCAGAGGGCAGCTGCAGGTACAGGTACAACTTGTCATTGTCAGAGAAACGCTGAACATCTTGCTGTTGAAAAAAACCCCACAGTGAATGAACCAGACCTGAGGTGAGCACCAAACCAGACTTTAACCTCACATCAAGTTTCTTACCAGGATCTGCTCTACTTTGGTCTGAACGTGTTTCCTGTAAGAGGACAGAGGACATGCTGATCAGATCCATCACGAACACCACACAGGGACGTCAGAGCTTCAGAAATTCTAATCCCCATTTTCATACACAAACACTTCCTGCTTCATTGCCCTCACTCAGACTTACGAGATGTTGCTCTTCAGTTTCTGCAGCAGCATGCTGGGCTCAGTGTCACCCTCCCCTGTCTCCAGACCGCCCCAGCCCCTCCGGGAGGCCTCGGCCCGTTGGTGACACTGGTCCTCGGACATCAGGACCAACTAACCAATGCTGTGAAACACCATCTGAGAGAGACACACAGGAAAACGCACACTGTAAGGACAAAAGCAGCAACTGAAGCCAGCTTTGTGGATGCTGTCCAGTCTGGGGCCTGCCGTCTGCCTGCAGCGAGCTCTTTATTCATTTTTTTTTTTTTAAATCTTTGCAGGGTTTGTCTGCAGTTCCCTTCTCAACAAACTCTGCTGTGCGTATTGCAGCCCACTTGTCAACCGATCAAATTGTGTCATCCACGCTCAACAATGTGCAGTCAGGATCTTGGAAGACTGCACGCAGACCCCCCCACCAATAATGTACATGGACAGACACATTTAAAACCAGCCTGCCCACCTGCAGTTCCTCTGAAGTTCAGCAGAGGGGCCAGCATAGGGTCAGTCCCCACAGACTCCCATAGCTTTCCAGCAGAACTAACCATGTTTAATAAAATATGATGACACACTAACTGTGTTCAGGAAACAGTTTAAGAACTAATTTGATCAGCTTTGGCCTAAAAATCAACAATTAGTTACTAGGACATCAGGCAGCTGTGGCTCTCAATGCAGTTCACAGTCCTGCTGCAGTCCAGTGTTGGGGTCCAGCGGGCCCTGAGGTATCACTGCTGCCCAGGCACATACACACACGCAGAGCCCAGCTGAACATATTAGTGATGGGATTTCCGGCTCTTTTTAGAGATCCGGCTCTTTCGGTTCGGCTCACTAAAAAGAGCCGGCTCTTTCGGCTCCGAACCGGCTCTTCAGGTTGTTTTGTTGCTTTAATTAATTTATTATTAACAATAATATAAAATTATGCACAAAAGGAATTACTAACGTAAAACAAAGTGGTTTTATTTATATACCGGTATGTTTATATATAAATATATGCGGTGGCCCCTAGAGACAAAACACGTACAAACTCCGAAAAACATTTCTAGCATGAACTGAACTTCCAAAGCAGAGCTACTAGATCACTTAAATTACACAATTGAAAGCATGTGTGTATTGTTTGTGTATTTATACACAGGCACTCATATATATTCAAATAATTAAAAAAAAAGTTCATTTACCTGTTACTACCACACACCAAATCCGGTTGTTGGTACTTGCTGGCTTGTGTAGCCACAAGATACCAAAAGCTCCACACTGCGCCCAGCATCCTGGAGCACTTCTGTTGTCTTTTGTACGTGTTTTGAGTTTTTATGTGCTTCTGAGTTTTTACATGCTTCGGAGTTTGTACGTGTTTTGGAGTTTGCACATGCATCAGAGTTCGTACGTGATTTGAAGTTTGTATGTGCTTTGTCTGTAGGGGCCACCGTAAATATACTTTTATTTATTCACTCCACATAAAATGTAATAAATAAATCATATAATACAAAAATCAACTATTCACATTTCAACTTTTAACTATTTAAATTTTCAGCTTTTTCCTTTTACAAATTTAAAGTGAAAACAACACAAAACACTGCAAACCACAACCCAATTAAATATAAATTAAAATATCAAAACAAAAAGAACATGCATATTCTCTGTCATATGGGCCTGGATGAATAAACTTTCTGAATCCTTTATCATCTGCAACCGAAAATAGTTGTGGATGATTACTATACCTTTCTAATGTCACGTTTTTGTCCCTGGCTCTCTTTCTCTCTCTCTCTCTCTCCCTCTGGCTCTGTTCCTGCTACTGAGTGTAACTACCGCCCCTCCCCCCTCTGCCCAGCGTAAAGCACAAGGCTCACGTGCAGGCGAGAGAGAGAGGGTGAGAGAAAGAAAAAGAAAAAAAAACCCACGTGACGGCTCGCGATAAGGAGCCGGCTCGCGTCGTCCACGTCAAAGAGTCGGCTCTAAGAGCCATTTCGTTCGCGAACGACCCATCACTAGAACATATTACTCCGAAGCTAGTGGGCTAATGCCGTCCTCCGCGTTAGCTACCGGAGGCGGCCCAGACTCGGTGGCTGAGTTGTTCTGAACAGATGTTAGAACCGTTTCACGACTGTCACGCGTGCGTGAATCGGCTCCCGGTTAGGATGCCGGTGATGTTCCGGATAACAGACATATACGGGCTACCTGCATGCTAATCATCATAGGGTGGCTCACAAGCTAAGCTAGTAGCTAACTGATAAGCATTAGCTAGTAAGCGCTGAAACAGCCCGTTAAATCGTTTCAGCGCGATCTTTTTCATTTCCAAATAATTCTTGATAATGATACATAAATTCTGTTATTACTGGATGATCCGAAAAGCGAAGCCCGCTTCACTATTTATTTTAAAAAAGAAAGTACCTGAGCCAAGATACAGCAAAATTCCCCTTTTCAGATTTTTTTGTGATTGGACGAGTTTGTTATGTCTGCCTGACTACAAACCCAGCGTCTATTCCCATTGGTCAGTTCTCAAAAATCTACCCAGACACCAAAAGCGGGTTTAATCCTATTCGTCGAGTAGAAATGTTTTTAGAACAGGAATTAATTTGATTGGACGCCTTTTCCTGGTCTGCCCAGTTACAAAATAGACGAATTCTTCTGTCGAATTCTGCATAGCAACAGCGAAAGCGAAACCGGCTCAGACAAAACGTAAAATTGACATGCATGTAGAAATGTTAGGAAGAAGCAGGGAGCTCAGGTTCTCCAGTCTGAAATGATCATCTAATATTAATTAACGGAATTCTCATTAACCACATAAAGGATATGGTTAAATATTATCTCAAATTTCTTAGGGTAAAAAATCTGTTTTTTTGCCTACAAACCCAAGAATTTTATTGTGGATAAAAGATTAATTAAAAAAAAAAACACATTAGAATAAAGTCAACCATTCAAATGCCATGCTATGGTAAAACTATGTTGAACAGCTGATGCAAATCAGTGATTCTACTTTTACTGAGGACATATTTAGCTGTTTAATCTTCAAGAAATCAAGGAAAACAGCTCTCTTTATTTTGTCACATGAATTTTCCATCATACAAAAGAGAAAGTACACAGAGTAAACAGGAACAGACAGGAAGAGAAAGGTTTGTTAGTGATGCTGAAACCCCTGCCTCTCGTCTTCATTCAAACGCGCTGCAGAGAAACATGAACACAAACATTAGTCACATCTACAGATTGCAAATAAAGCTTTGTTCACGCTGCTTACATATGACTGCTCACCCAACCATCCAGGCCGTCATGTTGTAAAGTTTGCAGACGACACAGCTGTGGTTGGTTGCTTCAGAAACGATGAGACCGGCTACAGGAAGGAGGTGGAACACTTGGAGGACTGGTGCAGGAAAAATCTCTGCTTAAATGACAAGAAGACGAAGGAGAAGATTGTGGACTTGAGGAGGAGAAGACACACACACACACACACACACACACACACACACACACACACCCCTGCACGTTGGAGGATTTGCAGTCTAAGTAGTACCCAGCTACAAGTACCTGGGTATGTACCTAGATAGCAACCTTACCTGGAAAAACACTTCCAGCCTGATCAGGAAGGCTCACCAGAGGCTCTACTTCCTGAGGCAGATGAGATGTGTGGGAATCTCCTTTTACAGATGTGCGGTGGAGAGTGTTCTGTGCTCTGGCATCAACGTGTGGCACAGAAACTGCACTGAGGCAGAGAGGAAAGCTCTACACAGGGTGGTGAAGGAGGCAGTGTCCCAACCATCACAGACATATACACCTCCAGATGCAAGACGAACTCAGGGAGCTCAGGTTCTCCAGTCTGAGCATTTTATAATAACTGAATTCTCATTAACCACATAAAGGATGTGGTTAAAATATTTACACGATCTCAAATTTCTTAGAGTAAATAATGCTTTTTCCCTACAAACCCCAAGACTTTTAATGTGGATAAAAGACTAATTCCAAAAAGTAAAAAAACAAAACCCCCATTAACCTCTTTAGAACCTGGCGTCCACATATGTGGACATCACATTTTGGGTTATTTAGACCAAAATACTCAATTTTCCTCCACATATCCACTTACAAGGACATTATACTGCTTGTGTTCTACACTGTTAGACATTTTATTGTATTTTTACATTAACTTACTGGCAACACTATTGCCAGTAAGTTACTGTAATTACTGATCTACAGTATCTTTACTGTTGTGATGTTTTACGGTTCAACCACTTTACTGTAAACATATATTACAGTATAACAGCTTTACTGTAAACGTGGTTTACAGTTAGAAAGACTTACCGTGATTAAGTTTTATAGTATCACTGTACTGCAAATGTGGTTTATGGTATAACACTGTAATTGTGTACAGTATAATTTGTTTAGACTGTAATTGTGTTTTACAGCATATAAAATAATATTAACATTCATATTCAATATTAGAACATTTACAAAAAACAATATAATTCAATAAAGTAGTCTCAGAATAGTGAATTAAACCAACATTTATTGTTGATATTTTTTTAACAAGAAAAACATTTTTCAACTGAATAAAAACAATGCCAATAACCAAAATAAATAGAAGCGTACATGAAAACTACACAGTCCTTCACCTTTCTGTGTCTGATTTTTTTTAAGGAAAACAGTTTTTCATTCCACTAAAAACAGGACAAACCCACCAGCATGAACATTAAATAAACTATTACAATTGTAAAACAAAAATCATTTACAAAATGTAATAATTATCAGTGGGTCCCAGGAAATAGAATGTGACATGGGATTTAGATTTCCGTTACCAGGATGGTCGGGTTCAGCGTAGTCTTCATCACCACCTGTCAAAGACACATCATCAATATTCATGTTTGCTCAGGTTATTCACTTGTTCACATCTGTCTGAGATCATTCATACTGTTGTATGGATGTGTGTACAGTATGTATATAATTATCAGCTATGTAAAAGATATTATCATCTCTGTTCTTACCTAGTTGGAAGTCCTCCATTCAAACTCAGAGAGCCGCTGGAGGAAGGTGGTGATCCGAGGGCTGATGCTTGTAACCTTCCTCTTTACGACACGACCTGTCTTGCGGCTTGTACCAAGTTTTGCAGGGCATTTTGTTCCCATGTCTGGATTGATCCTCACAAAGAACCTTTTAACGGAAAAAAGGCTGCTTTAATTTCAAAATTAAAACATACGTTACAGCAATCACCTATATGTTTCTGCAACTGTAGTCAAGCTATCACATATATTTCATTCTTAAATGGTGTAAAGTATTTACCTCTGTATCATCTCCAGTGTGATGGACGCTGACTCCTGATACTCAAGGTTGAAAACGTAGTATGACGCAAAGAAGACAGCAAGGGTGCTGGCAAAGTCATGCATCTGCTCAGGCTCATAAAATACCTTGCCCCCCAAACTGATCATCCAGCGGCTTGCAGACATGAAATTATTCCCTAAAAACAGACAAGAGTCCAATAAGACAATGTGCTCACCCTTACAAATAAGGTTTCCACAAGAATGCTGGATAGCAGGCCTCACACTGTACAAAAATAGAATCCACACGGTTTGCTGCTATTTCTCTTATTATTTATTATCTAATGAAAATTATGATCAATTACAGGAAAAAACTGCCTTATGTCTTTGCATTTTGGCCTGTGCTGAAATGTCATTAGAGACTACACCTTCAAATAAATCATGACCCAAACATGGGGGAAGCCCAGTACAGACATGAAAACATTTCAGAGAATTGAAAGGTGAGTCAAACTTTACCCCCTGTACCATGTCTTGGTCAGTGGTGGATAGCTGTTGTACACTCTCCTTGTGACCAGTGATGGTTCTTTTTGGACCAAGCTTTAGTGGTGTCTTTTCAAAGTCTGTCCTTTCAATCAAGCAGTATCTACAAAAATGCGTACTACAACTGAAGTTTTCAGTGAAACCACCTAAGCAGTGTGAACCAAGATTATCTCTACAAATGGAAATCAAGGCCGCTTTGAGGGTATTTCCATCATCTGTCTCAATCCCTGTATCTTCTAGATCTTTAAGGTCTGTGATAATACTTGAGAAAACTTTCTCCTGACCAAATGTCTTGAAGTCCCTTTCTCTGCACAGCATCACCAACTGCATGGGATCAACTGAAGAGCGATTGTGTGGCTGGACCTCACCTAGACTCATGTAAACCCCCAAAACTTTATGTTTTTTCTTCCCTGACCCAAGAGGATTCACAACCTCAAATCCATCCTGGTAAAGGATGATGGACAATGAAGAAGGATTGTCTTTTAACAGAGCATTTTCTTTTACATTTCTTCCATCTGCCACATCCTCTACAACCATGTTGGAAGAGGTATGATTTTTGGATTGGTGATATTGCTCTTTAACACTTGACTGTCTAAGGAGTGATTTTAATGTCTCTTTGATGGAAATGTACTGGCAAAAGCATTCCTTTCCAGCAGCATCACTTCCCAGATAAATCTGGGTGGGTTCAACATAGTCAAAATACTGCTTGTAAAATTTTCCCATTGTTTTGTCAGATCTGAGTATTCCTTTGTTGTATATTGTGAAGACATCCTCTTTAGAGAGATTTTGAATAGTCATTTCTATCTCAGTTTGTGGTATGTCTAGCTCAGAAAGCTTGCCCTTCAACTTGTCAAAAACATCTGCCATAGAAGTGCTATGGACATGCAGAAATCCATCAAGAATACATTGTATTGTGCTCGCTGGCAACAGCATCTTGACTTGCATTTTCAGGTAGAAAAGAGCCAAATTATGTAAAAATGTCTCTTGTTGATTATCACACTCCTCTAGATGATCACATGGAGTTGGAGTCAGATTCTCCTCAGAAGGCTGAGTACAGTCTATATTTTCGGGGAGAGTTGACACCTGAGTTGTTATCACCGGCTTATGTTTCCTGGATAAATGTGTGGCAAAAGATGAGCGCACTCTGAAATGTTTGTGGCAGTCATCATAAGGACAGACAACTTTCTTGCCATCTTTAATATGAAATCTCAAATGAGTGCATAATGCTGAAAAATTCTCTGCCACATAGAAACATGCCTCAACTCCACAAGCAAGATTTCCTTTAAAATGGGTGTGTTTAGTCTGAGCCCTGCGATAGCGGTGGTTCCTGTGCATATGGGATCTGAATGCAGAAAATGTTCGATAGGAAGAAGGACATTGCTCTATTCCACATGTGAATCGATAATTAGCTGTGTGCTGATGTTTCTTCGTATGATAACAAAATTGTCTTAATTCTGAACAAAAAACACCACAAAATTTACACCTGTACATGGCTGCATGTGTCTGAATTTGAATTTCCAAAAAAATGTTGTCTACCTTTATTCTCACTAAATATGTCTTTTTACCTGCTGTTTTGTCTTGTCTGTCAAAGAACTGAGGCTACATCCCACTGTCAGCGCGGCCAGCAAGGGCAGGAGGACAGCAATGCACCACACTGGGCGGGAAAAGACAGAGAGAAAACTGTTAATTTAACGTTGCATTTATTTAACCCTTGAAAAATATATTTACATAAGTAAATAAAAGAAAAAAAACACACAACCCATCTTTTCCAGAATAATTCAACTAATTCCCTTTTGACCAACCTAACACAGACGTTACATGGTTTTCATATGAAAAAGACCCTGGATGACGTTGTATTAAAGGAAAAAAAACATGCTCCCCTTCCCACTTAAAAAAATAATAAATATTAAACTTAGGTTGGAGTTCCTCGCGCCACCAACCTAACGTTATATTAACTTTTTGTTGTTGTGTACTGCAGCTCACACAAAATTAAATAAAGCAGGCTAACCTACATGAGCAAGCTCAAAACTGGATAAGATTGTTTTAGCAGTCTCTAAATTTCCAAAAAAAAAAGTTGTCTTACTTTATTCTCATTAAATGTGTATTTTTACCTGCTGCTTTAGCTGAAGCTAAATGTCCCACTGTTAGCATGGCCAGCTTCTCAATAGTAATAGAACAGAAGCGCAGGAGGACAATGCACCATACTCGGCGGGAAAAAGACAAAGACTGTGGTTGCGCCTGTGTTCTTCGCCCCTCCCCGTGGAAAATATATATCTAAATATATATTTAAATAAGAAAAGAAAAAAACACAAACAACCTATTTTTTCCAGAATAATTCAGCTAATGTGCTATTTCGACCAAGCTAACACCGAATTTAAGCCCCCCCTCCCCCCACACACACACAAAAAATATATATGCTCTTAAAAATTAATAAACGAGTATGTTAGGTAGGAGAGTCCTTTGCATTACCTTATGACGTCCCGTTTGCAGTTTCCACACAGAGGTCCAACAATAACGAGGTGCAAAATCTTTTGTCCTCTCGAGCATATCATAATGAAGAGTTAACAAAGTTGGACTGTCTTTCCTCTCCTGTCAATCACTGGATCACAGGTCATGTCAGTCAGGATATGGAGTGGTGGTTGGTAGAGGTAGGTAGGTGGTTGGTAGAGGTAGGTAGGTAGGGAGGTAGGTAGGTAGGTGGGTGGGCGGGGCCAGCATGCATTCAGTGTGTGTTTCACTAAGTTGGGTTGACTAGTTCCCAGAAGAGTTCTGTACATGTTGCACGTTCAGTAAATGAGCAATTCAGTTACTGCTCGACTGAGAAGCCTCCGCCAAATTATTACAATATTCTCCACTGACTGAAGTTCGCCTTTGGCAACGCAGTGGCAAGCACACATTTGCAGCAGCTGTGCATGTGCATACAACTGCATGCAGCAGATTAGATGATCAGAATTCTTGAACCTTACACACAGGCAAGTCCCCTAAAAAGTCAAAACCATAATACTTTCACTGGTATCATACTGACAAATGGCATAGGTTGGAGGAAAATCTGGAAATGGTTGGCAGTGAAAGAGTTAAAATGTAATGCACTATTGCAACCAACCACTGAAAGAGAAAAAATACACAAACAGTATGATGAACCATTCAAATCACATAATACAGTAGCACTACTGCTAATGTGTTAACGGTAGGTATAACTACTACCGCAATTTTAAAAAATACAGTAAGTAAATGTAAAAAACCTTAATATACCCATAATGCAAAGCAAATTACAGTAATTAACTGTAGAAATGTTTTCAGGTAAGTTACTGGGCATTTTGTGGTATTTTACTGTGAAAAATACAGCAAAGGTTAACAGTGTATCAACATTTTAAACAAATATCCTCATATGTGGCTCTCATTTTTCTTAGAAACAAAAATTAGGTTTTAAAAAAATCTGGTAATTCTTTGTATTTACATTCATCGGGTCCCAATCAGCCCAAATTTCAAAGAGAAATTAAAAATGCTGCTGTGGAAGAGTTCGGGTCTTAGGAGGTTAAAATAAATTAAACTCTTTAAACCAACGTGCAGTAGTAAAAATCTGTGGAACAGTTGATATAAATCAGTGATTCTACTTTTACTGAGGACAAATTTAACTGTTTCATCTGAAGATAATCTTCAATAATCTGCAGATGACAAATAAACCAAGGAAAACAGCTCTCTTTATTTCTTACATTTATTTTCCATCATACAAAAGAGAAAGTACAGAGTAAACTGGAGCAAACAGGAGGAGAAGGGTTTGTTAGTGATGCTGAGACCGCTGCCACTTCTCTTCATTCAAACCCGCTGCAGAGAAACATGAAGAAAAATGTCAGTCACATCTACAGATTGTAAATAAAGCTTTGTTTGTATCTGATCAACATTTTCATTACAGTGAAGTCAGGTGTTCTGCTTGGTTATGCTATCGACATATTGGTGGTGGTTACTCTCAGAAACAGTTTTTAAACTTGGAGGAAAAATCCCTAACTCTTCCTCGTCTTCTGACCTTTGACCCTACCTGACCATGTGGGCTATGTCCCAGTTGGTTTCAGAAGACAGGGGTCCGAGGATCTCCACGCCCTCTTCGGTGACGATAGCGATCTCGTGCTGAAATGAAACAGAAATAAAATTGTTACTTTCTCCGGATGGCGTCCAGTACACCTGAGTGTGCGCGGCGGTGCGACTTACTCTGTTGTAGGAGCGAGCATCTCTGTAGTACAACACCTTGAGGCACCGCTCCACCAGCTCCCGTGCCTCCTGTTTGGTGATCTCCACCTTGTTCTCCACCACCTCCCTCATCAGAGGCTGCACACAGATTCAACACAGCTTTACTGGCACATGTCCAAACTCAGCACAAACACTCCATCACTGGTCTCTGCGGTAACGCTCTAATGCAAATGTCAATCATTTCTTGGAAGAACTGCTCTCAGATACTGGATAAGCAAAAGTCTTTTTCAGGTCATTGAAGAAAGCATCATATCGGGAGGAAGCAATAGGATGAAAAGTGAAAAATGCTTTGGCCCACAAAAGCGCTCTTCCCCTCAGTAATCTCCCACCTTAAGAAAGCTTAGTGGCGTTATCAGGGAAAGAGTGTGACAAGCAGCTTAAGGCTGGGGAACATTGTGATAAGAATCCCCCACAACATCCCAACTCGTGGTTTAAGCAAAACACTGTTGCTAAGCATGCCCACGACATCGACGTCGATGGATGGACCGTTGGACAGAAGGACATTTAGAAGGATGGATGATGGATGGGTGAACAGTCGAATGGATGGATGGAAGGATGGACAGATGGATGATCGGTGGGTGGATGGATGAATGTTGCATGGATAAATGCTTTTATTCCAATTTATAGACCACACTGAAACACCTCGAACCTTCACAGGACTTTTTCCCTTGACATTTCTTCCCCACGGATG
Organism: Rhamphochromis sp. 'chilingali'; assembly: GCF_963969265.1. NCBI lineage: Eukaryota > Metazoa > Chordata > Actinopteri > Cichliformes > Cichlidae > Rhamphochromis > Rhamphochromis sp. 'chilingali'. Next base: position 36,251,332 of record NC_137944.1, read on the forward strand.
TTCTGATATCCATGATCTCACTTTGAAATCCATCAAAGGACCAAAGTGGATACCATAGTGAGCCGGCTCTGGATCTCAGCCTACGTGATGCTGCTGATTTATCTGCTTTTGTTTGTGTAATGAAACTGTCGTTTAAAGAAATCAAAGAGAGAGTTCAGGCACACACTGACAGGATGCTTTTATTCATTTCCATTTTTTCTCAGTACACAGAACTCCTGCACAGAATCTCTCACTTTGTGCCCACTTGGTTTCACAGGTGCGGCCAGAGTGACACAGGCTGCTCATTCTGACTGCTTTTATGTCTTAAAGCTGATGAAACCTGATCACATGATAAAAAGTTGATGTAGGATTGTTGAGGTTTTTGTGCTCATGTTTAGTCCTGTGATGACTTCAAGGAATCATGAACATCTCAAACACGAGTCCGACTGAGAATAAGTCAATGAGCTCAACAAAAATCCTTTGTTCTCTGTGTCGTTTGTGGATCCTCCACTGGAGCTCCTGCTGAGACCTCCTTCCACATGGAGCTCTGAGGCTGATTCTGGTCACAGGATGGAGGACACACCTCAGAAGTGCTGATGGCTTTATATGGCCTAATGCTTTAACCTGCAGCAGAGCTGTGAATAAGGTTGCAGGTGTCTCTTTATATTAATAAAATTATGTGTGTGTATGTGTTAGTCACCGTAGGGAAATTACTCCTCTGCATTTTCCCATTCACCCAGTGAAGCAGTGTGCAGGGACGGTACTTTGCTCAGGAGTTCCTCAGGGTAGTCGTTCAGTGGAGTCGAACCCCCGACCTTCCAACCATGGGGCAACCACTCTACCTACTGAACTAGCCTTGCCCTAAGAGAGAGAGCGCTGCAGTGGAGTAAATAAGCCTGGCCACTAACCATAATGCAGTGCACCTGATAAGAGCTGTGTGAGACTGTACAAAGGTGTAACGATGTGCTATGTCTATACATTTGCATTTACAGTAAAGGCAAACTCACAAAGCTACACTAGTTTCAACTCGTCTTAATCCAAGTGTGCAACATATTATCATTTGTTTGTCTTCAGTTCTAGTCTAGTATATGTTCTTCTTCGTCTCCTTAGTTATGAGTCTTTTCCTGTCCTGTGGTCTGTCTTGTCCTCAGTGTTTTACTTTCAGTTGTACGTGTGTTTGTGTCTAATTGTGTGTGTTCTAATGATCTAGTTTGACCTGCTGTTTCCTGTTTTATTTTGAAGAGTCTGGTGTTTCCATGGCTGTATCCCAATTCAGGCTCTGCAGCCTTAAAGTACGCATTTCAAGGCCGATTACGTCACAGCGGCGCGCCGAAGGCTGTCCCGATTCAAAGGCTGCTCGAAATGCGGCCCTGAAATGCGTCCTTCATTTCCCTGAATTTTAAGGATGTGGCAGTGTAGACTTCGTGGCCCAACATATCCCAGAATGCATAGCGCGGCGGTGGGTGTGGATAAATTTGCAGAAAAAAACGGCGGATGAGGGGCGGCCGAAGAGTAAACTTTAAGTACTGAATATTATGTCACTTATTTATGTGCAAATGTTTAATAACGAAGAACATTAAAACATTACTGTTGGCCACATGTCGGCAAAGTTATGTGACATCAGTGACGTTTGTACTAACTTGGTTTTAAAGCCTTTACTTTAAAATATACGCCGTTCAATAGCTGAGCTTAATCTCACAGAGAATGATCAAAGCTCATGTAGAAAGAAACAAATGAACAAAAGATTTTCTCCTTCATCTCTGTCAAACACAGCTGTATGACACGTTTCCAGCTGTTAGTATCATGGTTGCTTGGCAACCTGGGCAGCACAACGGAGGCTTTTTTTTTAAACTTTATTGACAAACAACAGTATCAGCGCAACGGAGGCTAGACCGTCCCATTACACAAGCCTCGCACTTCCGGCCTTAGCGGTCTTTCAGTACGCGGCCCTTGAGGATCGTTGAGGCTGCAGAGCCTGAATTGGGATACAGCCCATGTTTAACGGGTTAAGTTTTACTTCCCCTGTGGTGTCATTATGTTTATTCCTGTCAGCTGTTTCCCCTTCACCTGATCACTTCCTGTGTGTATTTAGCCTGTGCGTTTTCATTCAGTCTGTCAGTCTTCCTCCCTCCACGTTACCTCAGGTTTAAAGTCTTTCATGATTCTGTTCAGGGCGTGTTCATGTTTCCTCGCGTGCACCTGTTCAGAATCATGTTCGTGTCACTTTGTCGTAGTCGTCACAGTTTAGCTTTTAGTTGTAGTTCTCTCCCCCTGCTTTGTTTTTGTCTTCATGTCTTCAGCCTCATAAACGCTTCGCCTTTTGTGTAAACTCAGCTCCGTCTCCTGGCGTGTCTGCACCTGGGTGCTCCTTCTCACTCCCACATTCAGAAGTTAGGGAGATTGTCACAGTCTGTGGAAGTGGACGATCTCCCTAACTGGGTCCGATGTCCTACAGTTGTTTGTGGCGGTAAGCACAGACCCAACCACATATTTGCACTTGACACACGGTTGCTGATACAACACCCCTGGGCTGCAGCTTTTAGCAACACGTGCAGAACAACAACAACTCAGGACCCTTTTCATTCTTCGTATACATGATTGATAGGTTTGTAGCTTGAACCTATTCGCTGGAACGTTGAAGGCAATATAATTACACAGCAAGCAAGACACGAAGTAGGCAAAGTTCTCTGGTTTACTCATGCATGAGGGAGATCCGGCTGGAGCCAAGTGTCGTCCCACCACTTGACCCCCATCAGACTCTCAGCCAGGCTCCCCATAGCACTCCTTTTATTGTGGTTACATGAATATGCATAGGGTCATTAACATGTAACATCTTACATAGGTATACATGTGAACAAAGAATACTGTGTGTGTGTGTGTGTGTGTGTGTGTGTGTGTGTGTGTGTGTGTGTGTGTGTGTGTGTGTGTGTGTGTGTGTGTGTGTGTGTGTGTGTGTGTGTGTGTGTGTCTCCAAGATAGCTGGTGCCAGGAGTCTAGGGCTCCATCTGAACAAAAGGCTCTTATACTTAAAGAGATATACGTGTGTACATATATCAGAAAGAGAAAATACAACCTCTCCTAGGAGGAGGTGTGTGATCTATGCCAGAACACTCTGTAGAGGAGTGAACGCACTCCCCCCCTCTTCATGCTTACACAGAGTTGTTACAGACCTAGGATGAGACATTCTTTCAATCTACAAATGATTATATACTTCTAAGCTTAAATGGTTAAATATTTCTAAGCATAAATGACAATCAACAATACAAAACCTAACAATGATGGAGCTGCGGTGTGTCGGTCTCCCCCGCAGACGTGCCACAAACCAACGCCTGCCACAGTGTTAATGTCAGCTAAACGCTTTTTATCATGTGGATCCTGAGAAACAAACAGTACATGTTCTGTCGTCTGAAATACTTTAAAAATGGATGATGTTTAAAAACCTTTGAATCCCGCCGTCTTATTTCTTCCTTTCCTTTGTTTGGACTTTTAAAATCTTTCTTTACTGCTTGATACTGAGCGCAGTTCACCGAGAGGACCTGAGGGGGAGCCAGAGATCAGACAGACTGGGGCCCACGATATCTGATCAAAGGAGTCTTTTCTCCATTTTCTTCATCATCAGAGATGTGATTGAAATCTGCAGAAGGAGCAGACAGATGGTCAGACAGCAGGAAGAGACGAAAACAACAGAAACAGGAAACAAGCTCCTCCTCTGACCTCTGACGTGGAGCCTCAGACACTTTGCCCTCACGACTCGTTCTTCCTCTTTGATGGTGCACGTATACTCGCCACTGTCGAGCACCGTGGGCTCGCGCAGGACCAGACTGAGGTTTCTGTTCTTACGAGGATCTTCGTCCTCCATCTTTGTGCGGCCACGGTACAACCAGGTCTGCTTCTCCAGACAGTTCGAGCCGCTTTGATAGACATGGACAATCATGGGCCACGGCTCATGACGGCTCCACTCCACAGTGGCTTTTTCTGGTGGAGGAATCCAGGTTTTCCAGGGCAGCACAACATCGACCCCCTCTGACACCTTCACCTGAGGGACTGAAAGGACAGCCGATCAAAGCATCAGACCAGACATTTGATCACAGACTGTATATAAAAAAATATACATATCCACCGTGATGTCACCCAGTTGTTTGTTGACTCCATGTTTTGTAATTTTGGAGCCAAAAATGAGCAGAAGTTTCATAAGTAAATACAAAGTGTTGATAACAGAACCCCGAGGAGCTCCGTGACTGTGAGTACAGCCTCTGGGACGTCCTCCACTTTCTCTTTTTCTGTTTCCTCTTAAAGCTGCAGGCTACCTGCACTATCTTTATATGACGCTGACATCATGTCAAATATTCAAGTGTACACACAGATGTACAGGAGGTCCAAAGGGGAAAACTATCTAAATTGTTTCTGTATCAGGCTGTAAACATGTTTCCACATGGGAGTCTAAGGCAGACCTTCCCAAAGTGTGGGGCCCGCCCCCTAGGAGGGGCGCAGAGCCATGGCAGGGGGGGCGCGGGATGAAAGGGGGAGAAACAAACAAAACGCTTGGACACTGCTAGCACGGCGCCTACAGAAACACAAAGCAGGAGATGAAGCATCGCTGAATGTTTCCAAACCAACTTCATTCTAAGCCAAAGACTACAAAACATGGTGAAGCAAATCTGCCCTTTGGCTTCACCTGCACAGGTGCGGAGGTAGGTCTCCCTGCAGGGTTGGTTTTCCCTGCGTCGGGAGCAGCGCTGGGCTGTTTAAATCACAGATAAACAGGATCCCACATTCTTGATCTTTAGTTCACAAACACTTGTTGTAATGACTAACTGCTCCTGACATGTTGGAGATGTTTGCTCTTTATACAGTAAAGTTACAGCAGGATACAAATAACATCAGGCTGATCCTGCCACGATTTGTTCCCTCGGTTCAAATCACGGACAAACAGGATCCCACAGCTGTTTATGTTTTTAAACCCATTTTGCACAGAGAGGCAATTTTTGAAAAATGTATTGATGCAATGTCGAACATTATTACACAGGAAAAAACAACTACATGTAAAATAATGACACCGTGACGCCTCTGCCTTTGTAATGGAGGGACAGCGTGTAAAACCTGCAGACAGTCAGATTAACAGCATTTTGTCTCTATCTGCCATTCTGCAGTTCATCTCATGTAAACAATAACATGGCCACAGCGTGACGTGAATAAAGGCACATACCTTTGACGCTGCGTGACCAACTCTGTATTCCTCGTCCACACGTAAACGCAAAAAAAGGAGTTTTAAAAAAGTCTCAGTTTTCGGTGATTCCAAACGCCGTTTACGTGGACGAAACAGCTGTGTTTTCAGAAATACCCGTGTAGGTGTGGAGGTAGCCTAAAAGAGTTAGTAGTTTATTTTATTACTACCTGTAATTTATTGCAGTTTACTTGTATTTGCTTAATTGTTTACTAAATGTTTGAGGTGTGAAATATGGAGCAAAATATGGGCGTGTGTGGTTGGAGGATGAGTGTGCGCGTGCACGCGGGGGGCGCGAACATCTTTCTTGTAAAACAAAGGGGGGCCCAGCAAAAAAAGCTTGGGAACCACTGGTCTAAGGGGACTGCAGGTACGAGCTTCAGCCCTGGAGCGAGGTTCTTACCTCTGACTTCCAGCCTCAGTCGTTTCTCATCCAGCACGACTTTGCCCCTGCAGAGGGTGCAGAGGTAGATCCCGCTGTCTCGTCTTCGCGGTCGCCTCAGGGTCAGACTGAGATCTCCTGATGTCAGCGGGTCCTCGACCATCTCTGTACGGTCCATGTATTTCGCACCTGGTTTGCTTTCGCCGTTTGAGTACTCATGAACTGTGATCAGTTTGAAGCCAAGCCTGGAGCGCCTCCACACCACCGTAGCACCGACTGGCAGGTTAGGTGTGGTTTTAAATTGCAGGTGAACAGACTCCCCCCCTTCATCCACCTCCGTGGTGGAGACTGAGAAGAACCAAAACCAAAACATTAAATATGGAAGCTGAACCTAAACCACAAGATACACAGAACCAAAACGTAAAACAAATGGAAAGCATACCCATCTTAAAATAATACCAGAAATATGCTACAAAACCTCCGCCAGCAACCAGACTGATGGCCATGACGCTCAGGAAAGCCGTGGCCCAGGTGGGAAACGGTTCTGTTGGTCAGAGAAAGAGGCCCAAATGTGAGCGTGTGAACCGCATCCCTCCCTCTCACCCGTGTCCCCTTCCACTCACTTTTGACGTGCTGCAGGGCTACTTTCTGCCTCAGCGTGTCCGTGCCCGTGTTGATGGTGCAGACGTAGTGACCGTTGTCTCGCTCTGAGGGGTACTTCAGGGTCAGACTCAGGTCTCCCGTTTTCAGCGAGTCCTCACGCATGCGCGTGCGTCCGCAGAAGAATTCGTCCTGTTTCTTCGGCAGCTCTGCGCTGCTGTTTGGGAACACGTGGACAATCATGGGGATGGGCTCGGAGCGGCTCCACTCCACGGTGGTGTCGGCAGGCAGCGGAGATGTCGTTTGGCAGGGCAGTTGGATGAACTCCCCTTCTGTCACCTCCACCTCCAACATGCCGACTGAGAGGGTAAAAGAAAAGGTGTGCATGACGGTCAGGGTCAGGTTAGTGTGAGGGGATGTCGGCCTTTTTCAAACGACTTCATCACAAACTATCATTATGTCCATGAGTTTGTTCAACATTTAGTTTTGTTTTGTCAGTTCAGCACAGATTTAACCAGCTGCTCCATGTTGTTATTCTTGGACCCTAGAGCAGCTTTGCTTGAGAGCCAGTTCAAGATCATCTTTCTTTATCTGATCCCAGGACTCGGAGCAGCTGAGAAAAACATAGCATGTGGTTCCTGATCTGAAGTCATGCTACTCTTACTTGTTCTCGAGGACCGAATAATTAAAAATTTGTGTCATCCTCAAAAACTGAAAGCTGGTGGGCGGGGCTTCTGTGTGCTACAGTGACCATATGTTAAATGGACAGGTTGTCATTCACAGACATCTTTTCTGTGTTGAAGTGCTTTCTGTCTAACGTTCACACTGTGATGGATGCATGGGTTGATGCAACCAGGGAATTGAACCATCAACTTTTTAATTAGTCCTGTTGACCTGCTGCACTGAGTGAGGTAAAGCAGAGTGGTCTAAACTGTTAAATCTTACGTGCCTGAGCTACTTTGACTTCAAAGAGAGCAGAGTCCGGTGCTGACCTTTGACCTGGAGCTCTACGTCGGTCAGCTTTAGCACGTCTTTCTGCTTGCTGATGATGCAGTCGTAACTTCCGGTGTCAGACAGCTCGGGTTTGCTCAGAGTGAGGCTCAGGTCTCTGGGGTCCGCCTCGTTCGCCCTCATTGCCGTGCGCCCACGGTAACGCATGTTCTGACCATCCGGCTCGTCTCGGTCTTCGTGCCGCCTGTGGATGGCGCTGGGATCGAGGTCAGGGCGGGTCCATGTCACTGTGGTGTCCTCTAGTAAAAAACCTACCCGGCAGGGCAGAAGCACAGACTCCGCCCCCTCGTACACTTCCACTTTTGCAGCCAAGGCATGCTGGGAAACTGGGACACACGCACAACAGTGTTTTTTAACTTTGCTGTCACTGTTTGGGAGAGAGACAGAATCTACCAAAATAAAACAGGAAGTGCACTTAAGACTTAAAACTCAGGAATGAAGTGAGAATAACCCCATTAGGGGGTAAATAAGCGAGAGAAAAAACTGAAAGTAGACTGAACAAAAATAGAGCTGAACAGTGCAGGTTAGGAGCTTTAGGACCACAAACCGTGCGTTGATTCCTGATAAAAGTCTGTCTGAGACCGCTGTGATCCAAAGCTGCTGCTGAGACAGCAAGAGTCAGAGATAACCCACAGCTGCCCACACTATCTTACCGAACACGAGGATCAAAAAGCTCCTCATCTTCCTTGAGTAAGTGTCGTTTTAAGGGCTGGCTTTGTCCAGAGTGGATCTATAATGGTGACAGGTGGCTCGTCGCTTCCCCAGCAAACAGAAAGAAAAACAAGCTCCAGAGAAGAGGCACCGGGAATGTGAAGATTCCAGTCGAGCAGCTTTCTGCAGCAGCAAAGAGGAGAAATCGGAGCGCCCCGTCCACAAAGTGCTTTTGTTGTTTGTGATGGATCAGTGAAGGACGCATAAATTACTGCAATGAAATATTGTTGTAAAGAGACAGGGAGCTGAGACGGAGGAATGAAGAGGCTGAACTGGGCGGTGTTGCAGCTGCACAGGATGAGACGAGCCTGGATGATGAGCTCAAAGGGAGGAAGAAAAATCTTCTCTTGTTTATTCATATTTTACATTTATAAGATTCATTTTCAGTTATCAGATGCAATACATTCATTTCAGTTCAGCTCTGAGTTTTAATGACTGTTTGCATTTATAACCAATCAGCTTGTTCCATGATTCTTATGGAAAAATCTGCAAAGAAATCTTCCTGAGGGAGACAGTGCAGTGAAAATGTTCGAGTGGCACTAAATAAAGAAAGAAATGATCAAAGTACTGGAAATACTGAAGTACATCAAGTTGTTATTTAGAAATGTTCCACTTGTATATTATTGAAACTATCGTCTGATGCACAAAATGCACTACAGGATAGAGACAACATAACTATTACTGTGTTGTTGCTAGGCTTTCATCTCAGCACACCACCATACAAACATTCACTCGTGCATTCATCACTAGGTCCATTCAGCGGGCTCAGCGCTCCGATGGCCTCGCCGTCCTGCCTTTCAGACACCTGCACCTGATCCCAGAGGGCACGAGGTCACGCAGGGGCAACGAGACACCAAGCGCTGACCACGTCCTCCAGAGACAGCCGAAGATCTTTTGTGCTGTGTTAATGACCCTCTGCAGGTTTTTAGTGTCTGACACTGAGCAACTGGCATATCAGGCCACGATGCAGAAGGTGAGCACGTTCTCTAAGATCCCCCAGGAGTCTCAAGGAGGACGCTCGCCGAACACAGTTAGGGGAATGTGTTTCCCTATGACGTCAGTTACAGTCTCCTCCGTTTTGATGGTGTTGAGCAGAAGGTTGTAGTCAGCACGACATCTCGACAGTGTTTAACCTCTTCCCCGTACGCAATCTCGTCAATGGCCGTTCTGTCGTCACCAAGTTTACTGATGGTGTTAGAGGGGAAGGGAGGTGTGCGATCATGAGTGTGCAGGGCGTAGACACGAAGACTTAGCCTCGGGTCAGGGTGGAGGAGCAGGCGGTGCCAATGTTAACCACCTGGACAGGAAGTCCCTGATCCTGGAGGGCAGGGTTACAGTGTATATAACTACAGCATTTATATGTTCTGCTCATTTATAAAGCAACTCCAAAATTCTCAGAATTATTCATTAATGATAAGCCACCAAAGTATCCTGTAAATATTTGAAGCTTTTCATTCTGAGCCCCTGCCAGCAGTCCTAACCAAAGCACTGGTGCAACAGACTCACACATGCTCCTCCTTCCCTGGGATCTTTTAATGTTCTCATGAAACAGTAATACCTGAACCACAGTGACACACATGCAGCAGGTAGCGACCTGCATGCTGCAGTTTCCACACCTGCATGTCTACTTGTACAGTCATAGTTGCTGTGGTAACGGGGCGGGCCTCTTGTTGCACCAACAAATCAAACCCGCCACACCTCTGTTGTCCTGTTGGCTAAAAGTACAGCGAGAGACGGGTGAGGGAGGGGCTCAGGTATCAGAGTTCACTCATAAACTCACTAAAGGCAGGTGTGATGTCATCAGGTGAGCCTTCAGACACACACACTGACTCTCAGGTGATCTCGGCTATTTACCTTGAACCCGTCTCACCTGTCTGACTTCACCTGGCCGTCGTCTTTCTGAGGACTCGCTGTAAGTCTTTTCTGACTCTCAAACTTTTCTTTATCACAGGAAGTCTTTTTCTGCTTAGACTTTTATTTTGTAATGTGTTCTTTGTCTTTCCTTTGCACTGTTTTTGTTAGATAACAGTTGTGTCAATAAAGATTATTGACCTGAGCCCAGAGTGTTTTCTCAGATCTTAATGCAGCAACGTTTCAGCTGATTCACAGTGTGCTGACGGTTATAATGTTACAGAATAATGTTTTCATGAATTCCATGCTAAACACCAGAAATGTTAGCTCGTTTAGTCTTGATCTGGCAGCAGGCTCTGGACTAACGCGGTCTCACTGATCCTCAGCAGCAGTAACAACATGGAGTCACGAGAGGAGGAGCCTGATGAGGAAACACAGAGGTCAGAGTTCATTTCAGCCTTTTGATTTCCTTCAGTTTGAAATGTAATCAAACAAAATCATTTAACAAACAGATACGTCCAGCTGTAGCGTCGTTATGGCCAGGGCTCCTGCTCCTCTGCAGCCAATCAGAAGAACAAGGGCTTTTAGCGAGGGGAGGGGCCCTAAAGAGACGATAGAGCTAGCTTCAGTCACAGTCTGAGTCACCTTTAAAAACAACAGCTGGGACGTACATATAAAATAATCAAACACATAACAACAATTTAAGAAAATAAGAAAAGCCTAGTGAGAAATCAGACAATCGAAGCAGTCAGAGGTCATCCTGATGTAAAACGCAGAGAGTAACAGTGTGTTTCAGACAGGTTTGAAACATGTGTGATGTCAGGGAGGTGGAGATGTGAAGGGCACTTTGTTCCACAGTTTTGGAGCAGACTGAAGACTGCTATTGATCACAGACAGCACACTCTGGGCCTGAGCTGGTTGCTGTTGTTGTTGCTGTGTGCTGCTGTAAAGCTGCAGTGTTAGAGAAACAGGAAAGTGTGTCAGTGTGTAACTCTGTGGCCGGGTCATGCCACAGTGGGTAAGAGTGAAATTTAGGCAGCATTACTGGACGAGAGAAAAAAGAATAAACAGAAGTAAAGTATCGCTCAGTGTGCTTCTGTGTGCAGATCATTTCTGAAAGCCAAAGCTACCGAGAGCATCCAAGCAGCCAACAGCTTAACAGATGATACGACCTCTACTAGCACTGCGACAGCTGTGAGCGCAACGTCTGCTGCAGACGGTCGATCAGGTACTGACAGAGCCGTCAGGCATGTCAGACACTATTCATGTATTCAAATACACTCACGTTCATTCATGCTGACCCACTGAGATCCAATATGTAGAGTTCATTCAAACAAATGAACATCATCAGTGAAATTAATCATATCACCAAATCACACTGCTGTGTCTATTACTGAAGGAGCACTATCGCTTTAGGAAAACTCAAACCTGAATCTGCATTTCTCTGCAGACGACGAGGAAACGGGTGACAAACCACTCATCTCCACGCCACGCACAGAGCGGTCAGAGGGTATGGAGAACAAACGGTACGTCCTGGTCTCAGGCCAGTCCCTGTCATGAACTCTGTGGTGTTTTTGGTTTTAAAGATGAGGAGGAGGAAGAATGTGGGGGGCAAATATCTGTTGGAAATGAGGAGGCTGAACAAGGCAATGCGTGTAAGGAGGATGAGGAAGACAAGGAGGGTAAGGAAGACTCATCCAGTTGTTTTTCCTTCAGATGACATTTTCTCTTCTCAACATATTCACAATTTTCCAGCAGATGAACTGCAGCAGGTGTCTGATGTCCAGCCAGGTAACTCTGACAGCTGCTCCTTTATTCCTTTATTTTCTTCTTCTTCGGAGGTTCCTCTCTGATTGTTTCCTGTGTTCTGTCAGGCGGTGGCGACTCGGAGGATAAATCACTGACAGCCACGAGACAGAGACCGGGTACGCAGACAGTTTGTTGTTTCTGAGACGATGAACTTTTCTCTGCTCTTTTGATGCCACAAGAAAGAAAAATATACGAAAGCAAATACGGTGATTCAAAATAAATACATGTGTATTACAAAGTCATAGCTTAAAGCTGCGCACAGGAGGAAAGCAATAATAAAATATTAATAATGAAAAAAACATCAAACTCATTAAGGAAGCCATCAAAAATATTGAAATCTAAAATAAACCATAAATAGCAGTATGTTACTGTAAATACATACAGGAAATGAAAAATAAAACAATATAATAAAATAAAAAATAACAAAGCCTTTAAAACAATAATATTTTGAAATGGCTTCATACATTTTCAGCTGTAATTAAATTAAAATAAACATTTTCATCTCAAACCTTTACAATAATTTTGTGATTCAAATACAAATCTGCAAATAATTCCACTTCCCAGCGACCGGAGGCGGCGTGCACCCACACACTGTGCCACCAACAACCGTTCACACCTATGGCCAGGTTAGCCGTCCACAGACTGAAATCTAGAGCAGAGACAAAATATCAAAACAACCAGAGACACCAACGACAGCTGTGCTGGACAGAGCTGCGCCCATCTACTCCACCACATGGGTGGAGGGAGCGGGCAACCAACAACAATCACACAGGATACGATATTGTTCATAAACCAAAGCAATGCCCCGACGTGCCCAGTAAAAAGATCAGAACCAGACCAGAGCTGGACTGGAATCTGCTCCCCTGTGCACCACCAAGTCATCACTGTTAGCAAGAGCGAGCTCCAAAGACGGTAACTTAGCCGCTGCAGGACCGCATAACTTCTTCTTTGTGTTTTTTGGTGGTGCATTATAGTGATGCGCGAATCATGAACGAATCGTTCAGTACTCGAGAATCACTTTACTGACTCATGAATCATGATTCACAAGCCCAACTGACTCAGTGAATCAAATGACTCAAAAAATGCGATTCACTTTGGTGAGTGACTCATTAAAATCGATTCAGTAAAAAGAATCAAATTTACCATCACTAGTGCATTACTGCCCCCAGCTGGCCTGGAGTGTGGAGAGGACGCCGCTGACTCGCGTAGCTGCCTGTCGCGCCTGTTCAACAGTTGGCAGGAATAAAATATCTTTTTTTTTTTTTTTTTGGAATAGGAATAAAATATCTAACTACACAGAAAATGAGCAAATGCTTTGCAGTCGTTTCGTTTTTCTATACACTGAAGGCAAACCTCCATACAATGAATTCCACTGATTAATAGAAACCCAAGTTCAAAGTCTACAAACCATACAGCTCTAAGACTTACGGGCCAATCACTTCCTCCCAGTATAACAAGCGTTTTCACTGGTCTTTGAATGTTAAGCATGTACATGTTTTGGTAACAATGCTGGTTTAACACAGCTTTCAGCCTTTTTCTCTTAACCATGCACAGCTCCAAATAACTTTTCAGTTCCTGCCAGTTATTCTGTGTTTTATATCCGTGTCATTTAACTCGATAGCAGAGTGTGAAGAAAAGCTGCAGAACTCTGTGTCACGGGCTGCGATGGCAGACTGTGGAGTAGCAGTAAAAGTAGGAAAAACACAACTTGGCGATTCTCCCTGAATCCCACACAGTGCACAAGTCCATGCAAGGTGAGAAAAGGGGCAACCCCCAAAACTCCCGTTCCCACACCTAGACTCCAAAAACACCCCGATTCCTGGTAACACACAAACACACTCAGGTTAGCGGGATATCTACAGTCGTGACGGTTTTCTCATACAAAAGTCCACGGCTGGACTAATGAGTTTTGACTCAAGGATCCAGCGCCGACCAGAGCTCAGCCACACTCTTAAATACAGCTCCCTTGACGATCTGCTGCAGCTGCTGTGGCTGCCTCTAGCGCACAAACACTTCCGGGGATGCGATCCCTCAGGCGACCCAAATCATCCGGGAGCACACACGGAGAGACGAAGGGAAAAATCAGAGAAAACAAAACACCACACACAGAAAAATATACATGTATACAAAGATACATGAGCCCTGGGCGCCTAGACCCAGGCCCCGACACTTTGGCCTTGTTGCTGCCTGGTACCTGGTTCCTCTGTTTGGAGCTCCTATTCTCTCCCTCCTTAAACACCATCCTCTAACCACAGAACAAAGAAAGGCTGCCCATATCACCCATCAAGCTGTCACCGGGACTCATCCTCCCTTAGGTAGTCCTACTAAGCATGACAGGAAAGAGCAATAAGTAGATAAGGGATGCAAGGAAGAGAGCAAGGAGCAAAAATAGGAGAAGGAAGCAAACATGAGGCTCAAGGCAGTGAAACGTAGCCAGCTACAGCTCATGGTTTGACTTTGAGCTATGCTGAGCTGTGCAAACAGTCATGGCCAAGCAGCTTTTGTGGCAGACATTTACAGTAGCTTATCACCCCGCGGGGTGAAAAAACTACTGTGGCTGAGTACGAGCAACAGTTACTACCGAAGGACGGGTCCTGTTCCTGCTCAATCGCTGCCTCGAAAAAAAGAAAGGCAAATTAAGATCAATTTATATTTGTAAAGTAATCCTTTAAAAAGACGAATGAAAATTTAAAATACATATTAAATTATATACAAAATAATAATAATTAATAATAAAGACATTATTTTGTTATCTATGTATATATTCACAGATGCGTGTGAACCTGAGTGAAACTCGCAGTCCATGGGCTGTAATACAACGTCGGCCCCCTTTGCAGCTGTAACAGCTTCAGAGTGTTTCTGGAAGTTTCAGGCTACGTTCACTCTGCAGGTCTTAATGCTCAACTCCGATTTTTGATCACATCCGATTTTTTTGTCTGCGTGTTCACACTACAAACAAAATGCGACAGCAAACGCACTCTTTTGTGAACCCTCAAAGCGGCCGCATGCGCAAAAGAAGACGTCACACACAACGCGCTCCGTTTAGACCCAGAGCAAACTTATTGCTGTTTTAGAGGAGCGGTGCTTCAAAGGATAGCTGCAGTACAAATAAAATGTTCACGTTTCTCCAACGTTGTTCCCAACAGTTTCACTGGATGGACAGGAAGCGTTCGTGATGTCTTCTCCGGCGCTGATAATTGGCGTCTTCTTGTGTCAGACTTAAGAGACGTATTTAATGCGACCTGACCATCAAACAGCAGTCGCTTTCTGAAACATCGGATATGTATCGGATTCAGGACCACATATGAAAGTGACCCAGATCGGATTTGCGCCGTTCACACTGTCACACCATGATCGGATAGATGGGTCGCACATGGTCAGAAAAGTCGGATTTGATGAGCTTTCGCCTGCAGTGTGAACGTAGCCTTTGACCACATCTTTCAGAAGCGGATTTGTGAGCTCAGACAGTGATGCTGTCTGATTCCCCCCGCCCCCACCAAACTTTACACTTGGCACAGTGCAGTCAGATTCATGCATCACAGTCCCAGATGGAGAAACGTGATTGGTCACTCCAGAGAGCACGCCTCCACTCCTTTACAGTCCAGTGGTAGCATCCTTTACACCCCTGCATCCGAGGCTTTAGATGGTGCTTGCTGATGTAAGACTCGGATGCAGCTGTTCATCCTTGGAAACCCTTTTTGATGAAGCTCTCTACGTGCTGTTCTTGAGCTAATCCGAAGGCCACGTGAACTTTGGAGGTCTGTTGGGCTTGACTCTGCAAAAAGTTGGGAATCACTGTACACTATGTACCTCAGCATGTGCTGCTCTGTGATCTCATGTGGCTGAGTCGAGGCAGGCAGAATCTGCAGCTTTTAGGCTTTTTTTCCTTCAAAAACTAATGTTTGCGCTTACTTGCTTTAAAAAAATGAAAATAAAAATCCAAACAGGCCCTCATTGTCGGGTGGCTGTCATTGGTAAACAGAAACATTCAGCAGGTATGTCACTGTTGACATACCGTGTTCTCTCTTTCTGCAGCTCCTCCCAGCACTCTAGCTTTGACCAGCCCGCCGCAAGCAAAGAAAAAAGTCCTGGTGGCTCCGACTCTCAGCCTGTCATTAGGTAACGAAACAATAGCTGGGAATTCTCTTTAAAACTCCACAGTTTTCGTTTCATTTCGTTTCAGCTCTTTGGTGTTGGGTTGCAGGTCGCAGCGGGTCCATGGTCTCTGATGACCTGCCTTCTGTCTTCCTTTCCCCCTCCCCTGAAGATGAAGACGACCAAGCACTTGACTTTGATCTAGATGCTATAGAGACACCCTCAGACAGCGAATCGCTGCCCTTCCCAATGTACGACCTGGACCTGGAAGGTGAGCGGTCATAGAGAGGTCATACAGGCCAAGGTTTGCGAACAGCTGTTTATCTTCTTACCTGATTGTTTCTCAGATGACCTGCGGCGTCTTGGTGTTGCCTCCAGCCACCACAGAGGTCACAGCTCCAGGTCTGACCCACAAACTGGTTGCCTGATGGAAACAGACCAGAGCGGACTGGGTTTTCTGGAAAGGGAGGATGTGGTGGACAGCCATGGCACCAGGTGGCGTTGTTTCACTACAGGTGACCCTCCGCAGGAGAGCCGGGTCAATATGAGCGTCCTGGAGCCGTTCCTCAGGGTGCTGTCTCATGGAGGTACTGCTAGCTACCTGTGCACTGATTTACCTGTTTTATCTGTCTTTGAATAGCTTCCGAGAATGCATGTGTGAGGTCAAGAAATGGCTTTTGGCAAATACTCTTATCCTTAATGATAAGAAAACCGAAATTATGATTTTTGGTAGTAATGCCCTTCGTGCCAAACTTCGGGATGCCTTTGGTTTTCTCACTAGTTCTTTCTCTGACACTGTTAGGAATCTGGGTGTCTTATTTGACAGCTCATTTAAACTTGATAAACAAGTGTCTGCTGTTGTCAGATCTAGTTTTTACCAGCTTCGCCTTATTTAAGATAAGATAAGATAAGATAGAACTTTATTAATCCCTCGGGTGGGTTCCTCTGGGAAATTCGATTTCCAAAAAAGCACAGCAACGACAGAAGTTACAGAGTTACAGAATATTATATATATACACACACACACACACACACACA
Organism: Rhamphochromis sp. 'chilingali'; assembly: GCF_963969265.1. NCBI lineage: Eukaryota > Metazoa > Chordata > Actinopteri > Cichliformes > Cichlidae > Rhamphochromis > Rhamphochromis sp. 'chilingali'. The sequence continues at coordinate 36,268,032 of NC_137944.1, forward strand.
CACACACACACACACACACACACACACACACACACACACACACACACACACACACACACACACATATATAAATACAGAGACAATATAAATAAAATATACGAAGGGGATAAATAGGAATAAAAATAAAAATACAAGTGAATTGCACATTTCAAATATTGAGTCTATTGCACTGTTGACTATTTACAAAAGTATTGCGCAAGGTATTGCACAGTGAGGTGAAGAGGCACTACAGCTTAGTTGTTCCCCCCTCCTTTGTCCTCCTGTCTCCCCTCCCTCTCCCCTCCAGAGAGGAGTTAAACAGTTTGATGGCGTGTGGGACAAAGGAGTTTTTAAGTCTGTTAGTTCTTGTCTTGGGGAGAAGCAACCTGTCACTGAACAGACTCTTCTGGTTGTTAATGGCCGTGTGCAGAGGATGCCCAGCATTGTCCATAATGTCCATCAGTTTCTTTAATGTCCTTTTCTCTGCCACTGTCACCAGAGTGTCCAGCTTCATGCCGACCACAGAGCTAGCCTTCCTGATCAGTTTCTCCAGCCTGGATGAGTCCCTCTTTGCTGTGCTGCTCCCCCAGCACACCACAGCACACCACAGGCAGGCCAGGCACTATATCCCGTATAAAGACCTAGAAAAGCTCATCCACGCCTTTGTAACGTCAAGGCTAGATTACTGTAATTCACTTTACTGTGGTCTCCACTCTTCCCTTTTACATAGATTACAGACAGTTCAGAATGCTGCAGCACGCATTCTAACTAAAACCAAGAAGTTTGCCCACATTACTCCTGTCCTTGCTGATCTGCACTGGTTGCCTGTCAAATATCGTATTCAATTTAAAATTTTGTTGTTTACTTTTAAAATTACCAATAACACTGCACCAAGCTATCTTAAGGAACTTTTAAACCCATATGCTCCTGCTAGGGCTTTAAGGTCATCCTCACAGTTACTGCTGGTTCAGCCCAGATCTCGACTGAAATCTAGAGGTGATCGATCGTTTGCTCTAGTTGCACCAGAGCTGTGGAACAATCTCCCGATTGGCATCCGGGCATCTGATTCTATTCATTCTTTTAGATCACGGCTAAAAACATATCTTTTTAAACTTGCCTTTTCTACCAGTTAAATGCTGGCTTGCTTGCAGTGACCTATTGACCTATTGTATTAAATTCTCTGCTATCTTTCCATTACTGGTGTCTTTTATCATGGTGGTACAGTCTTACCTTGCTATAACCTATGTGCTGCAGTTTACTCTTATTGGTGGCTTTTATCTGTGAACATAATTCGTTACCTTTATGTATTTGATGTTAATGTGTGAACTGTTTTATTTTTTATTGTTTTATGTAAAGCACTTTGGTATGCCCAAGGCTTTTAAATGTGCTCTATAAATAAAGATTGTTGTTGTTGTTGTTGTATCTTATGCCCCCTCACACTTTTAACACCTGTTGGCAATCCAGGTTACTATGGAGATGGTATGAATGACATCATCGTGTTTTCCTCCTGTTACCTGCCAGAAAACTGTCTGGAGAACTACCAGTATGTGATGGATAATCTGTTCAGGTAATGAACACACATTGGCCTCTGACCCCTGACCTTCACCTCTGAGTCACTGCTCTTACCTACCCCACAGTGAGAATCAGACTCAAAGTCGTGGCGAAGAAAAAGACGGATCAAAAGGCTGAATTTGTCTTAGTGCACAGACCCACTACGGGTTCCAGTGTAAAACCAGTAAGAGTCTATGTGGATGTGATGGTGCTGAAGGGGAACTGGCTCTGGTTCAGCTGTCAGATAATTGACCAGTGGCAATGCGGCAGATCAGTTCAGAGCTTTTGCGATCGACCGCCTCACCACTGCCTCTCTGTATGTATCAGGTTCGTAGTGGGCACTCTGGAGCTGATGGTGGCGGAAAACTATGTGATCGTGTATCTCTGTGCTGGAGGTCAGAAGGACAAACTGCCAGGAATCAGTTGGCTCAGAGAATGCTACACCACCATCGACCGCAGGTAAGAAAAAGCAGGTCCGAACATCCATCCGTCCATCTGTTATCGTCTGCTTATCCAAAGCCGGGTCGTGGTGGTGGCAGGGCGAGCTGCTATTCATCCTTTACACTTCCCAGTTTCTGTTGCGTGTTTTGTCTCACTCCCATTTCTTCTTGTTGCATGTTGAAGCTCTACTTGGAACCTTGTTAAGATCCAACGATGCAAAATAGGAGTTTTTGCCATTTTTCACGTGGTCTTAAACTTTTGATCAGGACTTTATCAATGGGCACATATTCAAGCTTTATTTCACTGATGTGTCCAAAGCTCAGGGATCTTTTTCATTGCTAAGAATGCTTACTCAGCCTAATAAATAATAAAAACACAGTTTTAGATCCAGTTTTTTCACTCGTGGCTGAAGGAGAGGGGTTTATTATTATTATGAATATCTGGAGGACATCGTCTTCATGTCATGAACTGATTTTCAGGTGATTTTCAGGTGTGCCAGGCATAATTTTTAATCTATTTCCTCCTTCATTCACCTGTTTTCAGTCTTTTAACTTTTTTTTTGTCTTTTACTTCACAAATTGTATTTCATTGTTTGACCCTTAACCCTGACATAGGCCCTAACATCCATGACCCAGAAATGGATAAATGGGAGACCATGGCTGGATGGATGATTGGATGTTGGTTGGATGGTTGGTTTATTCCAGCGGTCCCCAACCCCCGGGCCTCGGACCGGTACCGGACCTCGAGAGTTGAGGCTCAGGTGTGAAATGTGTGGTTTTCAGGGGTTTTATCGGTTTTCAGCGTTATTTTGTTATCGTTTTGATCGTTAACTCGGTTTTCCTGGGTCTTTTCACGTGTGTTATGAATAAATCTTCGTTTTTTTCGGTACCGGTACTAGTTTTATTTTGTTGTATTTATCCGCGACATCTTAAAGGCCGGTCCGTGAAAATATTGTCGGGCATAAACCGGTCCGTGGCGCAAAAAAGGTTGGAGACCGCTGGTTTATTCCAAGTCCCTAATTCGGTGTTTCTTTATGATTTTGGTGATTTTCTGCCTGCAGGTTGAGGAAGAACTTGAAGGGTTTCTATGTGGTTCATCCCACCTGGTACATTAAAGCTCTCATCACCATCATCAAGCCCTTCATCAGGTGCACAATCTTTTCTTCATCACCACCCGTCTGATACAGACACAGATCATTGTTTTGCTAGTAAAAGCTTATAAACCCCATCATGCTGTTTTCTTGGACAGGAAGTGGTCATATCTGAATGACTAAAACTCAAACTGTCTTTTTATTTCATCCTCAGCACCAAGTTCAGCAGGAAACTTCAGTTCATCAGCAGCTTAAAGGAACTTTCTAACGTCATCCCCACTGAGCATGTTCAGATCCCAGACTGTGTCAAGCAGTGAGTGACATCATTACTTATTTGTTCAAAGCTGACAGATTAGACGTATGTTTTAAAACACATTTCCTTATAAATGAATTAAAAACAGGAACAACCTCAGCTGAACACAAGAAATATTGAGACATATTGATTTCCCCGCAGGTATGATGACAGCCTGTCCAGGTGAGACTCCAGGTGGCGCTGCAGAGTCACGTACGTGTTTCTCTGACATCCAGCAGGATCTTATGCACTGTGTCAGCATTTGGGCTTCCTGAGTGAATCGCCGGCACTTCAAGACTTCTAACTTTATTGACAGTTTGTGTGGTGAACAGTGTTAATGGGTCCAACATCTTTATGCTTTCAGTTTAAACTGAGGGCTGTTGCAGTATGAGCCAGGAAAGAACAAGTGTCCCCTCAGATACATGACTTCATTTGTGATTTTAACTGAAACATTTCCCACAGTTACAACCTGGTTTGTAGAACTTAAAATTAAGAGTATTAGGACAAAAGCACAATGATGTAAAATGAACAGCAGGTTCTGTGCGTCCTCAGAACGACACGCAAACATTCAAGTTTGATACAAAAAAGTGTTTGTGAGCCAGAACTGTCAGAGATTTCAACGGTGGATATTTTGAATCAAAGGGTTTTATTTTAGAAATGCGTTTTTAAGGTTTGTAACACATTTCCTCCAACTTTCAGTGTTTTCTGTCAGAGTTGAACCTTCAACCCTGTCTGCAGTCAGGGTTCGCCTTACAGTGAAATGTTCTGTGCTGCTAAATAAACTCCCAATAGTTCCACAATCTGGGCTTTGTGTTTGAACCTCCCGCTTCCTACTTTGCAAGATTCACACTTCAAAATGATGCTATTATAAATAATGTTATTATAGACATGGTGCTGATTCTCAGCTGCTGGGCTGTGATCCTGAAAACAGCGAATAGTGTGCACAGTCACTGAGAACGAGTCTGACTCACTGCTGGTGATGCAAACGGCTCGATATCCCAGAATCCTCTTCTGCTTTGTAACATCTGTCACATCCTCTTTATCGAGGATAAGTGGAACACCGATATAATTATAATGATAAACAACTGGATATAACTGGCTCACTTTCTGTGTGTTCATCACATGTTAGTTACCTGAATGTGTATGACACGAGGGATAATCTACAACTGCAACCCATCTGTTAGCAGAGCCTGATGTAAGGTATGTTTGCTGCTGAAGTAAATGTCTTTTGTAGTGTGTCACCACCCCACGCCTGATCCCGACTCCCCACCCAGGAAAAAAGAAAACCTGAGAGCCGCGCTGGTTTGTCTCGGTGACTCGCATCACTGAAACGGCAGAGTTTGTGTGGACACTTGAACACAGAGAGCATTTATAAAGAAAAGGAAAACATGTCTGTGGGTGTGTGACTGTTCCTGTTTCACTGCTTTATGGGGACACACAGTCACCTTGTGGGTTCTGGTCTGCCTGGGCCCAGAACCTTTAGGTCCCTGTAACGTAAATCATGACAGTTACAGTTAGTACTTCACTGAGATTTGCTCTGAAGTGATGGAAACATTGCTGTGTGTGTAAGTGGTCTGTATGAAACCAGCCGCTGGTCAGGAAATGAAGGCTGACAGGAAGGAAGTGAGGTCACTGCTGAGGAAACTCCATAAACAGGAACACAGAGCCGACTGTGTGCGAGTCTCAAGCCAACCGAAATGTGTTTTTCTGCTTTTTCTCCATCTGTCAAAGACTGAACACTCAAAAAGACTGTCAGCTGGGAGGACAGTAACAACAGATTTATTCAAACACAGTTTTAACACCTTATACTTGCTGTATGTTGTGCTTGTCACTGCACATAAATGAGACCATCCAGCCCTGAACAGCGGCGACGCAGCAGCGCATGCAGCGTACGACCCATTACACTTCACAGCTTAGTGCAATATTTAACACAAAGACAGAAGATAATTGGCTGCATTTTACAAATTAATCAGAATTCAAATCGATCTTTTCACCGCCCTCAGTGACTTCAGGGGAGCCACACATACAGACACATATGTCCACACTGGGTGAGCTGACAAAGTCAACGCTAGCAGCCAGGTGCTGATAATCGAATGATTATCAGATAATCACCGAGCTGCTGAGGGTGACGGAGCACAGATATGACAGACATGTCTCTGTTTAGATACATCTCTAACGATTTAACACAATTCAGCCAAGCTTTGACAGGAGAACGGTGGCTAAGCTGTCACCCCTGTTGGACAACATCTCCCAGCCCATGCAGGAGACTCTGACAGCACTGAGCAGCTGCTTCAGTGGCTGCTGCACCCACGGTGTGGGACGGAGAGATTTCACAGGTCTCCCCACGGCTGTCAGACTCCACAACAAAGACTTCAGCTGATCAAACACATCCACACATGTGCAATAACACTAAGTGCAATACTCTTTTCTGGCATCGTTGTATTATACTCATATTATATATAGCATTTGTATTCTATTTTATTTGATTGTCTATAGTATTTTATTCTATTCTATTGTGTACAGTCTTATTGACATCTTATTCCAGTGTTTTTCTCTAATTTGTCTATGCAACTGTCCACTGCTTTAACAATAATTTCCCACGTGTGGGACTAATAAAGGTTATCTTATCTTAAGATCGCGAGAGCTCTTCAAGAGAGTGTCTTCTAAATGAACAATGAACTGCGAGGACACACAGTCCCGATCAAAAGTGAGACAAAACAGCTTTTCTTGGAAACAACAAACAGGCTGTTTTACAGCTGATCAAAAAAGGACCCACAAACCCCAAAACAGAAATCAAAGTTCCGAACATTAGCTCAAGAAAGAGCAGCTCCAGCTTATTGTTGATCAGATATTCGCTTCAGCACTCTCGATGCAGCGTTTCCATGAGGCGAGGGGTTTGTCCATGAAGGGCATCGACCGTCTGGAAAAAGCTCGGGGAGCTTTTCCAAGGCTAAGAACTCTTACTGAGCCTCATAAATAATAAAAACACATTTTTGACTTCAGGTTTTTCACCCATGGCTGAATGAGGGGGGTTTATTATCACTATAATTGAAGAAGAACATGTCAAGAACTGATTTTCAACATAAAGGTAAAATTATTGCCAGAAGCATTTCTGTGATCCTACAAAATAAAAGCCTCTGTAGTCTCAATCTGTCTGTATAAACATGTGCTGCTCGTGACTGCAGATGGACACCGTTTTCCTTCAAAGCCACAAACACCCTGCTGTGGACGTTTGCTGCTGTATACCAGAGTTCAGATATAAAACACACAAACATAATAAAAGCGTTTCTGCGGCTCGGGGCAGGAACGTGGAGCCGGAGCTTTTCTGCGCTGTTTCTCTTTGAAAGCGTGGAACATTTATGACATCACACACGCGCTTCCCACACACGCTCAGCCTGTAACAAACCAGCTCTGACCGCCTCCGTGTTTCCACTCGTCCTGCTTCCTCCTCAGTGCTCGGCTGGCGTTTCCATAGAAACACCTAGTTTAACCATCATCATTATAGCTCTGCGGTCTGTGCACAGCTGCATGTAATAAAATGTGAACGCAGCCTGTGAACGGGGTCATACGTGTAGAAACACACGTCTGCCCTGACTCTCAGTGTTTCTCATTAGCCTGTGCACAGACTCACGCTTCACGAGAAAGCGATGCTGCGGCCTTCATTAGACCTGTTTGAGCTCATTCATAGTTTCTGTCAGAGCACCTCTGGTCCCCGTCAGTCCTGCACATTAAGCTACAGGAGCTGTTCCTGTGCTAACACTAGCCAGGCTGAGTCTGATTCGGTGAGCTCGGAGGAACGGCCCAGCCTGCGCGAGTGAGTTTATACACCTGTGCCTGAAAACACCTGCATTTAAAGATTAAGTGGTTTGGTCCAATGCTTTTGTCCATGTAGTGCATTTAAGACCTCAGTGCTGTTGGCCAACAGCGTGCTGGTGGAGACTGTGCTTGAAGAGAGGAACAACATCAGTAATCTAAATGTAGGCACTGCCACCGGGAGCGCTGCTGCGATGATGGAGAGCAGTTGGAAAGGAAGCAGGGCCAGGAGCAGTGGAGGTGGGTTCAAGCTGTGGGGCATCCTGATGTGAACAGTGTTGTGGGTGAAGAGAGCGTCAGACAGGATCATGCATTTGAAAGTGGACATTAAATCGGTGATGTTGTCAAAGTGTTTGCCCCACAGCTCAGAGGTCAGTTAGAGGAGAGAGAAGGAGTGTCCCAGTGGGAGAGGGTGCTGGGTGGTGCTGAGGAGAGGACTGCAGAAGGACAGGTGAGAGGGAGAAACACAGGGTCATGTACACGAGTGAGACATACACAGGTGCACTACAGCCACTGCAGTCTGTATGTATGGACACTGTAAGGTGCTGCTAGCAGAGAATGTGGCTACTCTGCAGGATGGTGCTGCGGAGAAAGACAACCACACATGTGATGGTTGCTCTGAGAGTGCTGACGGAGAAGGACAAAAGCAGCTTCGGTGTCTTCGTGGATCAGAGAAAGCAGACGATTGGCTGCCAGAGAGGAAGTCAGGAATGGCAGAGAGACAGTGGTGAGGTGTGAGTGACAGGTGGGTGGAGCCCCGTCCTGTCTGCAGCGGTGATGTGGACTGACCAACCCCTGACCTGAATTCAAACATTTGTAAGACATCCAGGCCTACGAGATGAAACCCCGTCTCCATGACGACAGCTGAACATGTTTGCTGTGATTTACTGGGAACAAAACGAAACTGAACCATCGACCCTCAAAGGCGTTCCCATCCACGTTTCAGTACTTTAGGACTGATCAAAGTGTTATGTTTGTACTACTCTTAGAATAAACTTCCACTCTTGTCACACTAAGCCACAAACACAGGTTTGGTGAGACAGATTTATTCAGCCATCATGAGACACGCATTACATAAGAAGAATAAAGGTGTTTTTGTGCCTCTGCAGGAGGAGCCGCTTACACAACACAAGACGCCACACAAACCTGATGATGATGATGTGACAAACTCAGGTTTTGTAAACACAAGGATGCAGCTGCTGCAGGTTTCATTAACGTGACTTTTCCTGCATGCAAAGTTAAAACCTTCCAGATCTTTGAACAAATATCCACACACCTGTGTGTGCGTGTGTGTCTAATGTGTGATCCAGTTTATTACTCAGTGCACAGAAGAGTTCAACGTTTCACATCAGTCATCTGCACAGTAACGGATGCAGGAAGCAGCTTCGCTGCCGACTTCAGCTCGTTCCTCAGATCTCGCCGGGTGGGCAGACCATCATTGGACCAGCAGGAAGTGTCATGTTTCACGCTCACAGCTTTAAAACCAAAACCCCCACAGCTCGCTGACTGACAGTTTCCTCAGCCAATCAAACGTGAACACAGCTCAGAAGAAATCCATTAAAACCCTTCTGCCCAATCATTTGCATTCACTTTAATCCCAGCGCAGCTGCGGGGGGGCTGCTGATTGGCTGACATCAGAGTTTATCAGTGTCAGATGACAAACAGCTGCAAAAGGAAAAGTTAATCTGATGAAGACTGTGTGGTTTTGGACAGCGTTCCCACCGAGGCTCTTCCAGAGAAGCTCTGTGATCAGCACTCTCAGTGCAACAATCATATGCACCAATAGAATCAGCGTCTATCACAAAATAAAAGCATAGTGTGACACAAAAGCACTCTGTTTCCACCTGAAGGGAAAGGACTGTCGACAGGAAGAGGCTTCATTTCCCAGAATCCAAGAGCGAGAATGAGCCACAACGTCGACTCCAGCCTGGACGTCCTCGTCTCCACCTACACGCTTTGTAAAGTCACCGCAGTCGGGACGGTTTCTGACGTGGTCAGATTTTTGTAATCAAATCATTATCTGTGCACGACTCCCACATCCAAACAATCCCTCGTATGCTCCCGTCTCTTTAAGACAGCCCTCCCTAAATCCCACTGTTTTCTCATTGGTCAGTGTCTGGAAACCTGCAGTTAGTCGGTGGGCAGAGATGCGTTATAAAAGTAGAACGAGCTGTTGGAAGCTGAGCGTTCAGAGCAGCCTGAACATTTTCTCTCAGGAGGATTAAATACGTCTGATATGACACAAAAAAGGAAGAAGATGCGAGTTTCAACTAGTCTGGGAAAAAATCTCAGGCTGAACATCTTGATCTTAAGAAAACATCCTGATCTTCTTCAGGCCTCGGTGGAGGAGACGTTCAGGTTCCCAGCATGAGTCTAGAATGAGAGTAACAGTTTCTGGAGCTAAAATGATCCAAAACAACGATGCTCCACAGGAAAACAGTTTGTCCCGGGTGAAAGTGTTGGAATCAGAGACCTATCCTTCCTTTGTGTCCATTAAAACAGTCCCCGTGTCTTTGAACCAAAGTACAACACGTTCAGGTTTCAAGTCGAGTGTTGACACGGTCAGAGGCGTTCCTGAAGCTGGTTTAACGGCAGCGTTAATGCCGCATGTCTCAGTTTGTGAACACAAACGTTTTCAGTGGGAAGCTGGAACGAGCCGAGTCAAATACAATAACTCCTCCCACGCTCTGCACAGTTCACCAATGCACCAGAAGCTCGGGCACTTACGTTCCCGTCGTCGCCATTGTCGATGTGGAGCAAGTGCCCAGCTGCCATGTCACTCTGTGGTTTCCGCGGTAACCAGTCAGACAGTTTTCCCTGACGAGTCAGTGCTGCTGTTAGAGCATCCGGGCACAGGATGGCGTTCATGAACGGCGCGACTCGAATAAACAGACCAATCAGATGTGGCTCACTGTCCTGACTGTGCTGCGTTTGTGTGCGTGTTTGGAGAAACAATCAGTGCTGGCTCTTACTGGCAAACACATTTAATAACTGGATGTGAAACAGGATTGGCTGGTGCACACAGAGCTGGGAACAGCTGGACCAACCTGTACGTTAGTGTGATTTGCAAAAATAAATACAACGTGGACGAATCTTCAGCTGTGACAGAAGAGCTGCAGTGAAACTTACACGAAGCAGTTTTTATCAGCAGATGTTTCAAAAACTACAAAATGATCTTTTTCAAGACAACATTAAACACATTTGGTTTGTGAGCTGAGATCAACCTGAACATCTGGATAACAGCTGAGCAGATGTGAGACAGCCAATCAGGAACAGCAGAAGATTACACACGTTTAAAGCAGTAATAACTGTGACACCTTAGCTTACAACAGGCCTTTCAAGCAGTGCGCTAAAAACAGGGAGCTAAAATATCTCATCTGAAGCCCCGTTTGGGGTCCCTGAACCACAGTTTGAGTAACACAGTAATTGGATGAAGAATTTAAAAAGCGTTAAAAATAAAAACAAAGAACTTTCTGAATAATAATAATAATAATGATGATAATTTTTGGTGTTTTTCTAGTGGAGGTTTAGGACTGTGGGTCCAGTCCTGCATGTCTGGATTTCTATCGTTGTGAGGACCCTCCATGACACAACCTGAACAACAAATCTCAATCTGCAGGCATGTCCTCACATGATCCAACAATCACACAGGTCTCCACAAAGATAGACATGTAAGAGCACAAGCACACACAGTGCAGTCCAGTGTAGCAGGGATTCATGGGACTTTCCCGTCTCCTAAAACAAGAGTCCTTTCAAATTCAGCACCAGCAGCGTCCTGGGAGACGGCATCCAGTGATGTAATCACTTTGGACACGTGATCCCTGAACATACGCACGGTTCAGAATCTGCTGACGAAGCCCCAGAAGGTGTAATGATCCTTCAGGAGCTGAATACTAAACAACGGGCCATCCTCGAAATGAAGTCCAGTAAAAAACACTCCACAAAAAACGTCCACGTGAAATCTTAAATCGAACACTTTGGAGCCAGAAAACTTTTTCTTTCATAAATACAGACATCCTGTCATTTGTTTGATACTGAAAAAATTGAAATGGATGCTGGGAAATGGAGTCTAATGACGTTAATACTGACAGGGAAACCTGTAGTGACCAAAAATATTAGTTTTATTCTGGTTTCTTCAAAGGTGGGAACTGATTATCAGTCTTTGTGAGTAAAAAAAATCCACAGTTATATCTGGTCAGGCTAGTGCCTCCTGTAGGTGTTAGGGGTTCAGCGCTTTGCACAAGGGCACTTCAGTAGGGTGGAGGAGGGAGTCAAAGCACCTGGCTGGCAGTCAAGTGCTAGAGGCGAGGCTCAGTGTGGAGAAGAAAGAGTTCGGTCAGCTGGTCTGGGTCGATGTCATACACTCCTAGAAGATGAAAGACAGGAAACGTCAAACGGTGCTGACTAGTGTAAAAATGTGGCAGTCAGCGCCCCCTACAGGCAGAACATCCTTCAATCCAAAGGGTTCATCCTCTGGGGATCAGGATAAACATCTGTACACTTCCACAAACTCTAAACACGTGGAGGAACAGTGAACTGACCGATGCTGGAGGTGTGCTGCAGCATAAACAATTATGTAATAGTTACAGTTTATGGGCAAGTGCCCTCTACTGGTCAAATGAATGGTGACAAAGTGCGGGGGGGTGGTGACAGGGTCAGAGTGTGCAGGAGGGGTGTCAGGGTGGGTGGACGGAATCCGTCGGACCGGCTCAGCACCACAGCTGGTTTTTGTTTTTCTAAGGACATTACCGACAATACAAAAAACTGTAGTTCTGTTTCATCAGGTTGTGTTCTGCGATAAAGTGACCCATGGAGATCAAACAGGTGCAAGGTGCACACTCAGGTTTAACGGGAAGGCAGGGTTCATCGCTGCTTCGATCGCTAACAGGAAGCTCGGGCTCAACCACACTGAGCTAAGGCTGCCAGCTGTCTATTCTGTTTTTAACCTACTCAGGGTTACTTCCTGTTTCGTTATAGGTACAGAAGATCTGCATACCACGGTACAGGAAACCATACAGTCCTGGACCCGACTAAATAATCAGTCCTTTACTCATCTTTTCTAAAAAGTGATTTTTAACAGCGGCTGCTGGAACATCTTCGCCTGTGATGCTAAATGAGCTGAAATGAAAAGAGAAGCTGAGCTGGTTTACCGGCTATAACAGGCTGTTCCTGCCGTTCATGTTTGGGCCTTTGGACCTCATCTGCTCCTGGACCGACCCAGACTGTAAAACACAACAACACTTCTTTACATAGCACACTCACATGCATCAAACACAGAAGACAACAATCATGATGAACTAAAATGACACAGTCACACCTTCTTTATAACCAATAAATCCGTCAAAGGTTTAAACAGGTGTAACACTGAACTGTATGTGGGTGTTCTCATCTATAACACAGAGTATATATTAAAATGCTGTTGCTCCAAACTGTAGGGGTTTACACCAGTAGAGGCTGCTGGTTCAGTTCCAGTAGAGGCACAATCCCAGTCTGGGGTCGACGGGCGACCCGCGGTAAAACTCGAACACGCTACGGTTCAAGTTACGACTGAAGTGCGACAGCTTCCATCATACCTGTAACTGGTTTCTGTTCAGAGTGATGGTTTCACACACGTCATTGTTCTGCTCAGTATTTTACTTTGTTCTCAAACGTCCCTGTTGTTACTTACCCATTTTTTATGCGCTGATTTGTGATGTGCACACACACACACACACACACACACACACACACACACACACACACGGCTGCATGGTGAGTAAACAGGTAGACAGGATTGTTACTGACCGGCTGCAGGCCTTCTGCCATCTCTCCAGAGCCGATGTGTGTGAGGTGGATGAAGTTAGTCGGTTCTCCGATCATGCTGCGATCAATCTTCCTCCTCTTCTTCTTCTATGATCATATAGACACACATTAGAGTCTCTGATGTGTGTTTGTCCTTCATAAACAGCTGATCATGGAGCTCCACAGGAAACATTTTCACTGCTATGCAGATGACACCCTTACTCGTGTACTTGGCGAGCACGGACTCGCGATTTGTACAATTGGAACACCAGCGTACTTGATGTCACAGCTCTGGAGCCTCTTAATTTCACTGTGAGTAATATGTTATGAAGCTTAACTTTAATCACAGCCAAACCGGTTTACTCAGGAACAAATAAAACACTGAAATAAACCCGGAATAACCGTGCCCCGAATCGAATCACTGAATCGATTTGAAATCCAAGAAAGAAACACCAGAATTAGAGATTCAGATGATTTGATAAACTGATTATTTGCACACACACACACACACACACACACACACACACACACACACACACACGCACACGCAGGTGTGCACGCGCGCACACACACACACACACACGCACACACACACACACGCACACAGGTGTGCACGCACGCACACACACGCGCACACACACACACACACACACACACAGGTGTACACGCGCACACACACACACACAGGTGTGCACGCGCACACACACACGCACACACACACGCACACACACACAGGTGTGCACGCACGCACACGCACACACACGCGCACGCACACAGGTGTGCACGCACGCACACACACGCGCACACACACACACACACACACACACACAGGTGTACACGCGCACACACACACACACACACAGGTGTGCACGCGCGCACACACACGCACACACACACGCACACACACACACAGGTGTGCACGCACGCACACGCACACGCACACACACACGCGCACGCACACAGGTGTGCACGCACGCACACACACGCGCACACACACACACACACACACAGGTGTGCACGCACGCACGCACGCACACACACACACACACACACACGTGTGCACACACACACACACACACACACACACACACACACGCACGCACGCACACACACACAGGTGTGCAGGCACACACACACACACAGGTGTGCAGGCACACACACACACACACACACACGCACGCACACACACACAGGTGTGCACGCGCGCACACACACACACACACACACACACACACACACACAGGTGTGCACGCACGCACACGCACACACACACGCGCACGCACACAGGTGTGCACGCACGCACACACACACACACACACACAGGTGTGCACGCACGCACACGCACACACACACACACACAGGTGTGCACGCACGCACACGCACACACACGCACGCACACACACACAGGTGTGCACGCACACACACACACACACACACACGCGTGCACACACACACGCACGCACACACACACACACACACACACACACACACACACACACACAGGTGTGCAGGCACACACACACACACACGCACGCACGCACACACACGCACGCACACACACACACACACACACAGGTGTGCACACACACAGGTGTGCACGCACACACACGCACACACAGGTGTGCACGCACACGTGCACGCACACACACACACACACACACGTGTGCATACACACACACACACGCACGCACGCACGCACGCACACACACACAGGTGTGCAGGCACACACACGCACGCACACACACACACACACAGGTGTGCAGGCACACACACGCACGCACACACACACACACACAGGTGTGCAGGCACACACACACACACGCACGCACGCACACACACACACACACACACACACACACAGGTGTGCACACACACACACACACACGCACGCACACACACACACACGCACACACACACACACGTGTGCACACACACACACAGGTGTAAACAGACGCGGGTCCCGCTCGGCCACGCTGCCCCCTCTGAACGTGAATCGTCGCCGCTCGGCTTGCGCGCCGCCTCCTCCGCGGGGGTGGCGGTCGTCATGGCAACGTCAGGAATAAAACAACTGCTCGGTTGACAAACTGGACGAGTCACGCTTGACTCAGCGGGAGGTTAAAATAACACCCGTCAATCATCCAATCAGTGCGAGGCGCACCGGGGTCCCTCCTACATCCTGCTCCACACCAGGGGACCCACATTCACTCCAGTACGTGCTGCTGCCATTAGAACAGAACAGCCCTTTATTAAATTGTCCGTTTTACAGGATTCTTGTGTCTCCGTTGTTCAGGTTTCCTTTTGGTTTATAAAATAAAATAAATTACACACAGCAGTTTGTGCAATTCAGTTTTTTCCTTTGTCTTTTCATGTGTTTGTTACGTGGGCCTTCTGTGCGTGAGCAGCGACCAGCCATGTTTGCAGTGGTGTCTTTGGCGTCTCCCACAGACTTAAACACACGTCTGTGTTGTGTGTCTGTGCTCCTTCTGCAGGGTTGTAGGTACGTTGCATTTGTTTACAGGGTCACACATGTTTTTAATAAGATCCAAAGTCTGTGACAGAGATGTGAGTTTGCCTGTTTTAACTCCTGTCACATGACCTGACCTTCAAACAGCAGTGCAGACACGCTCACTTCAGTCCCAGACACCAGTGTGTGTCTCTGTGACAGTGTTGTGGTCTTTCCCTTGTGTGGAGGGCTCTCCTGCACACACCCTTCCTCTCTGCCTCAGGTTATTTCCATGACTCTAAAAACTTGTAATCAAAGCTTTTTCTTTATGTTTCTGAAACGTCAGAGATCCAATCAAAGTGCAGAAAATTGTAAATTTTTGTAGTAAATTGTAAATATTGTAAAACTTTTCTTCTGTCATTTAATGGTCGGGCATTGTACAGCTACAAGCATTTCACCCCCATGTCATACTGTGTATGGTTGTGTGTGTGTGACAAATAAAATTTGAATTTGAATTTGAATCTGAGCTGATGTAAGGTTTACAAACTGAGCACGCTCAGTGGCTTCACAGCTTCATTACGTAACCCTGAGACGCTGCCGAGCAAACAGCAGAAGAAGAAAACAAATCTCCTGGCAACGTCTGTGTTGAGCAGCTAAACACTACACCCACCCTCGTCATCGTCATCGTGTAATCAGTGAGTCAGAGCCGTCTGAGCTGGTGAAAGTCTGGAAGGATCATAGCCAGGATCAGCTCACAGACCTCCAACATGGCCGACATCATCCACTCGTCCTAAACAGGCCAAATGTAAAAGCTCCGCCCCAAAAAGACGAAAATGTAAAAACCTTAAAACAGGCGACGCGTTTGCTCGTTCGAGTGGAATTTACGCAGGACCTGATGGGTGAAATATGTGCAGTCAGCCTCAGATGTTACACAACATCTGTAGTGCTGACGACAAACTGAGCGTGCGCAGAAACAACCCCACTTCTCTTTGATTTAATGACGTCTACATTACTCACACCGTCACAACTTTATCACAAACAGCTGCACAAAGAGACGATGTGAAAATACGCACAATAACGATGAAACGTCCACCAAAACCTTCTATGATAAACTTTGTGCGGCTGGAGTTCAAACCTGCCCACTTTAACCTTACGCACACTTCCTGAGTGAAGTCAGCGCTGGCATCGGTGCGTCTCGCTGTGTTTATTAAAGGTGTATTGTTGCAGTGCCACAATGGAACAAACACAGAGCTAAAAATAGAGCCAGAGGAAGGAGGGAGGAGGAAGAGGAGGAGGCTCTCTGGGGAGAAAGGCCACAGCAGCACTTCCTCCCGTCACGGCAGCGTCGCTACCATCAGGAACCTTTTATTGGGTGTAACGTGGAGATCTGTGCTGATGTTTGCGTTCTGTTTATGTCACGTGAAGCAAAAAGAGAAGCGACGGCTGCAGAGGTCAGAGGTCACAGAGAAAAGGGAAGCTGTGCATATGTGTGTGTGGAGGCCACAGTAACTCTGAGGCCTCGTGGGGACATTTGTGGAAGAGCACACAAGCCCCGCCTTTACCTGTGCAGCGTCACGTTCAGGCACATAAACAACACCGATCACATAACTGTCCACTTCATTTACCTGCTAAGCATCAGCCATCGTTTTAGCTAGTCCAAGTTGGTAAATGGTAAATGGCCTGCATTTGTATAGCGCTTTTCTAGTCCATAGGACCCCAAAGCGCTTTACACTACATTCAGTCATTCACCCATTCACACACACATTCACACACTGGTGATGGCAGCTACATTGTAGCCACAGCTGCCCTGGGGCGCACTGACAGAGGCGAGGCTGCCGGACAAAGGCGCCACCGGGCCCTCTGACCACCACCAGTAGGCAAACATGGGGTTAGTATCTTGCCCATTTGTATATTTGACATGCAGCCAGGAGGCAGCCTGGGATCGAACCACCGACCTTCTGATTAGTGGCTGACCTGCTCTGCCACCTGAGCTACAGCCACCCCGGTAGTTACCAGTTACCAGTTAACTTCAGCTTTGAAACACTGTATCCGCTAACATTAGCTAACATGATTAATTCTAATATTTGTACAAACTTAGAATCACATGCAGCATTTAAAGTTATCAAAAGACAGCACGTCTCACCGGCGGTGGTTTAGCTACCACGCAGCAGCCCATCTTGTGCCAGAAGTCGCTCATGCCGAGGCTCGGTCTGTCCAACGGCCGGACGCTGCTCTCTGCTGCTGCCCTGCAGGCCAGAGGAGGAACTACAGCCTGAGGGTAATCTTGGGGCATTCAGGCCAAAAACTTGATTGACGACAAAGCTCAGGTGCCTAAAACCCCCAAAATGCCGGCACAGGGTGGAGTCGGGATGTCCCCGATTAATTCAACGGCTCTTTAGCAGCTGAAGAAAAAAAAAAAAAAAACGTGTTTATTCTACAAATCTGGTGAAGAAAAAAAAAAAGGGTCAAATCCAAAGTGTGGAGAGTTCAAAGCTGCACGTTCATGCACGATCTGTGGAGAGAGAAACGTTGATCTAATTAAATGACTACTATCATCATCACAGCTTTAACAGCTGGAAGTTCACAGTTTCCACCTTCACTTTACACCTAGCAACAAATTTATATCCAGCCTGCTTTATTTTGAAAATCCTATATGGATAGATTAAGTTAATAGAAACACCTGGACCGTGCTGGCTGTCAGACACCATCTGATTTATTTGTAGTTTTTAAAAAAATCTAAGTTTCACAAATATTGTCAGTTTGATTAAAACACAGTAACTAATCATGCTGAAAATACCCAAGAGTTGCACTTCAGTTATTAATGCTTACATAAAGGCTCTCCGAGCTCTGCAGGTTCAAACATGAACGGCTGAAACTCTCAGCCAGCTTACAGCCTTCACATTTATTCTGCTGTGATTTCCTGTGAACTCTCACATGTCCTTACAGCAGCACCAATGCAGGGAAGCAACAGCAGATTTACACACAGCGATGAAATGACTGCGAGCCCAACATCTGAGACCCAAAAACCACAGAAAATTCCCCCAAACGTCCCCACATGGCAGGGAAACAGGAACGCAGTGAGACACCCAGCTACGTGGGAACCCTCAGAGACGTCAACAAGGCAAACACATCGAGCATGACTAAACACTGGGTGTGTCCAAACACACAGTTCTGCTGTGTGTGTGTGTTTCTGGGCGTTCTTCTCAAGCTGATCCTGAAACTTGACTCCAGCTGTTGATTAAATCACACAGTTCTGACCTTTGACCCCTCAGGTGGGACATTTAATAAGCGCTGCAGATCAGTGGAGACCGACGCTGAGGGAGCGCTCGTGCACTTTTATAATATATATTCTGACTTCTTACACACAGAACATGAAACAAATAAATGATTTCTACTTCATTTTTAGAGAATCTAGAAAAGTGTGGAAGCACTGTCAACACATCTATGCTGCAGCGAGCTCTGCGTGCTGGTTTTTAAGATTAATAAGACGTGTAAGCTCCTCCCACACCTTTCATGTGTGAGCTCATGAGCAGCACAGGCGTGAAACGGTGTTTTTACGTGGGCATGCGGCCCGATTCCACGCAGGACTGAATCGAGCGTCTGCTCTGGACTCGGTCCAGAACATTTCAGCAGACGATAAGGGAAGAATGTGGAGGCCAGGAACATGTAGCTTCACGCTCCACATCCACCCTGATCAGCAGCCAGGAATTCAGCCTGCGGCTCCGACTCCTGACGGAGGCCCAGAGAGGATGTCCTGCGCTCTGCTCTGTCAATCGAATCATCCTCTGTCACCTGACCTGCAGGATCAGAGCAATCACCTGAAGTTCAGCCTTCAGGTTGAACTCACTGTAATTCAGCTGTGACCCGATGACCTGACGCGCTACATTTCCCTGTTAGGAGCTGCACTCAGACCTCTAGTAGGGCTGCCACGATTATGTCGTCTATTAAAATCGTCGTCGACTAATTTACGTCGTTTGAAGCTTTGTAAGATCCCAAAAGCCGCAGGAATAAGTAGCAGGATTTAAGAGTGCAATAACGGACTGAAACAGAAGATGGCAGCACTGCATGTACAAGGATGCCAGCTGCTGTTAAACCCCGAAGAAGAAGAAGAAGCTGTGTCCAAATTCAGGGGCTGCATCCTTTGAAGGCCTCATCTGTAGGCCGATTAAGTTACAGCGACACGGCAAAGACTGTCCAAATTCGAAGACTGCCCCATACGTGGCCAAAAAAATGCGTCCTTCATTTCCCCAGATTTGAAGGATGGGTCAGGTGTATACTTCGTGGCCCAACCTATCCCAGAATTCATAGCGCCCAGTTTCCAACAATGGCGGCAGCTAGTTAGTTTTAATATTACTCTTATTATTCTTTCTGGGTCACAAAATAAACGTTTAACATATTTTCAGCCGAGAATGTAGCTGTGCAAACCTCAAATATCTGCTCAGTTTATCAAGACACCGCATATTTTCAAAAGCGCTCCGACGTTTTCGGAGACGTCTGTTACCCACTAGCTCGATAGCGAGCCGGGGGCTAGGCTCACTAGCGCCGTGAGAACACCGGACTCCCGGCAAATCGTTTTCAAACCCACCGCCGTCTTTCACTACTCAGGTTAAACATGATATATGAGTCACTTAGATAACTTAAAATGTTATTGTTTGGCTTTTTTTTTGTGTTTTATTTGTTCCTGAGTAAATCGGTTTGGCTGAGATTAAAGTTATAGTTTTTACACAGCTGAATAAACATCAAGCAGACAGCTGATTATCAGAAGTGTGAGATGCTCAGAATATACTCCAGTGTCCTGTTATATTTTAGAGAGCAAGGAGTTTATTAAACTTCACCGAAACAATCTGCAAATTTCATTAAAATTTAATAAACTATCATCTTGTCTTTATTTTTAGTTAGCACAGACCTTAAACACTTAAAGCTGTAAGCTAATGATAGTTATATGAGAGCAGATGCTGCTGGTGCAATAAGCTGTACGTTTTACGTCCAATGGATGATGATCTGATTAGTCGACTAATCGCAAAAATAATCAGTGACTAGTCGACTATCAAAGTAATCGTTTGTGGCAGCCTTAACTCTGGATTGTTATGAGCTGGGAGAAAAACACAACTACAGCTGCTTTTTTTGTCACGTGTGACGTCTAAACACGTCGCTGAACCGAGGCGAACGTTTGGGTTTCTGTCAATGAATGATGTGAAGTCGACAGCTTCATCCTGGGAAGTCTTATTCTTATGCCTAAAATCAGAAGTCAGGCCTTTTCCTGCAGGAGTGATGTGAGCGGCGGAAAATGTGTAAACTGTGCGTTTGTGTTTGCTAGCAGGAGATCTGTCACGCCAACGCGAGGAGGAGGAACAGACTCTTCCTCCCTCGTCTGGCTGCAGGTGGTACGGGCCGGTCTGATTATAGGAAGTGAAACGAGTCTGTTTAACGAGTGTGCGAGGAAGTTTAAGGTGGAAGTGAACCAGAGATTTCATCTTTATCTGACATCAGGACAGTTTCATCTGTGAAAACACCAGAAACTAACCCGCAGACATCATGTGATTACCATCGTCGTCACAGCTGACCACCTGATCTGACCACCTGATGTGACATCAGCTGAGCGTTCATGAGCCAGGAGGCCGAATCAGCTGAAACAACAACAACAACAACGGCCCGTTTGTCTGTGTGGGACGACGGCCTGCAGGTCACATGACTGCACTTTAGTCAGCTGACAGAGGAAGGCCTTTATTTAAACTCATCTGCTGAATGACCTCTGACCTTCATCAGCTTCTGCTTTTTCATCAGTAGAAGATTTTTTTAGACTTGTGTTTAGTTAATGTGACATTTTGACTGAACAATCTGCTGTAAACATCGTGCTGGACCTTTCTGCTTGAACTCCACAGAGAAGCTTCACAATCATCCCCCTGTTTCTGAACCTGCGTTTCAGCCTCTGAAACGAGCTCATTCAGCTCCTGTCTCTTTAAGATCTCCCTAGAGGCCCGTCTGATTGGCCATCTCCTGGAAGCTTGCTGAAGGGCAGCACCCAGAGCATGTGGCTGGAGCACATGCTCACTGTTTTCTGATAACGTACGATGACACAGAAAGGTGTGACATGCTGACATCACAACAGCGCTCAGCCTAACAGGGGTTATTTTCACACAGTAGACTCAGCATTGGACGCAAACCACAGCTAAACATACACGCTGGTCCTGAGCGAGTGTGGCTGACCCTGCCTGCAGTCTAACACTAACAGATGTTGGTCTTCTTTCTTTACCGTCATCCAGTCATTTCAGTCGTGCTTCTCCAACACGCTGACGACACACGACTCCATACTTCAGGTAAATTCTTAGATAACAGGCAGATTGAAGTGCTTTATTTTCTGCTTTCACTTCCTCCTTTCTAAACTGAGACACTGGCTTCCTGCTGATGCTTATCTCAGCTGATAAGAAGAAAAAACACGGTGCAGAGGAAGGTGACCGTTTACACCGCTACGACAAAAACAGGGAAATAAATCAACGAGTCTGTTTGGAAACTAAAGTGAAAGTGATTCAGCACCACAAACACACCTGTGTGATCACGACAACATCACTCACACGTTTCAGTCCATGAAGAGCATAAAGGTGTCTGTAAGGTCAGAAAGCGCGCACACACACACACTGACACCTTTATGAAGTAATTGAGGGATTTTAAAGACACCTCTGTGCTGAACTGGGACCCAACAGAGTACCTTCAGTACTGCAGTAATATGGTCACATGTCCATCTACTCCTAATGAGCTGCTGATGGTTTGGAGACTCCTGCAAACTGAGCATGGCAACAGTCTAACCTAGTTAATGTAAAAGGCCGACTTCTCAGTTTCAGAGAAGACTCTTATACAGAGAGCAGCTCTGGTATTGACTCTGCAATAGTCGGCCTCATCACTGATGGGGACGACATGGAGTACAGAGGACTGACCCAAGACTGGTGCCAGCAGAACTACCTCCAGATCAACACTAATAAAACCAAGGAGCTGGTGGTAGACTTCCACAGGCACAAACATCCTCCACTGCAACCACTGAACATCCAAGGTATGGACATTGAGACTGTGGACAGCTACAGGTACCTTGGTGTTCATCTGAACAACAAACTGGACTGGACTGATAATTCAGACGCCCTCTACAGGAAAGGGCAGAGGAGGCTGTACCTGCTGTGGAGACTCAGGTCGTTTGGAGTGAAGGGCCCACTCCTGAAGACCTTCTATGACTCTGTGGTGGCCTCAGCCATCTTTTATGGTGTGGTCTGCTGGGGCAGCAGCATCTCAGCCCGGGACAGGAAGAGACTGAACAGGCTGATCCACAGGATGCCCTCTGGACCCAGTGGAGGTGGTGAGTGACAGGAGAATGGTGGCTAAGCTGTCACCCCTGTTGGACAACATCTCCCACCCCATGCAGCAGACTGTGACAGCACTGAGCAGCTCCTTCAGTGGGAGACTGCGGCACCCACGGTGTGGGATGGAGAGATTTCACAGGTCTTTCCTCCCCACTGCTGTCAGACTCCACAATAAAGACTCCAACAATCAAACATATCCACACATGTGCAATAACACTAAGTGCAATACTCTTTTCTGGCATCGTTGTATTTTTACTCAGTTATATATAGCATTTGTATTCTATTGTTATCCTATTGTATATTTTATTCTATTTTATTCTACTGTATATAGTATCTTATTCTGTACAGCTGTGTACTGTATTTATTCTTATTATATTCTAATTTTTGCTTCATAACTTTTGCACTGTCCACTTCCTGCTGTGACAAAACAAATTTCCCACGTGTGGGACTAATAAAGGTGATCTTATCTTCATCATCTGTATCGACGGCTGAGCTCAGCGATGATGCTGAGCGTCCTGACTCGTGCGCTGGAGTTCAGACAAACTGTTCAATTCTAATCCCACAGGTCACGTGAACAGATGCTCGCTCAGAGGAAAATGATGAGAGTAAGTGTGTATCATCGACATACGAACGGTGGGATGTATCATGATTCTTTCTGACAGTACTAATGCGAGCGTGTAAAGCTTTCACAGTAATGGGCCAGGACAAACCTGAGAAACCACAGAACTTTTTGTTAGTGCACATCTATGACTACTGCATGAAACATGAACACTTTGTCCCTATGATAAGAGCCAATCAGTCCTTATTACGAGGAGCTCAAAGGTTCATTCATCTGTTTGTAAAAACAGTTTTCAACTGTTTCACTGAGAAAAGAAGGATCACAGAGTCCGAATGGATCCAGGTGAATCCAGCACGTTTCAGACAAACAGACTAATAATAAAGCGTCTGCACTGATTTCATCACATAACCATGTTTTAATGAAACGCTGCTCGTTACTCCACATTCACGCTGACGACGTGTTGTTATGTAGATGATGAGATCTTCACAGTGACGAACTTTATTCTGAAATTGTTCCACAGTTTGTGTCACGTTAATCAATGAACCTGATTGGCTGGAGTTCTACTTTTCCAGCTTTTTGGTTTCCTGTCTCAAATTTTTGAGATCATCAAATTCAACACGAGCTCCTTTGCCTCTTGAAATAGTAAAAAGCAAAATCAAACCTTACACATTAAACATGAGTTTTCTGAGTTCTACTGTGAAGAAAACATATTTACGCAGCCAGCTCTGGTGGGGTTGTCTTACTTTGGACAAATAACACGTGTAAAAGTATGGATTACATCCACAATAATACTTTCACTCAAACCAAGAGAACAGCATTAATGGATCAGAATGTTGAGGTGCAGCGGCATGAAAGCCAGCATCCACCTGAGGAGGAACATGAACGCGTGTGAATTTTACATCGATTCTTCTTAGACAGCACGTGTGCTCGAGTGAAGGCGGCAACATGTTGTTTCAACAATACAACTCTGTGGCTGCTTTCACACCGTTCATACCACGGCGAGCGGCTTCAGGTCTGAATCACAGCAACACCGCTCGACCGACGTCTTCGTCTTCAACCTTCACACCGGCGCATTCGTTGTCGACCTTCACACCAGCGTCTTCGTCGTCCGGAGAGCAAAGCGTGAGCCACTCTGCCGTGTCTACTTTAAATCATTCAATGAAAAATAAAAGTGTCCAGATTCACATCCCTCAGCCACGTCTGTGGTGAGCCGTCGCTTCACATCAAACCAGATGTTTCTTACAGATGTTCATCCTACCGAGGTTTCAGCAGCTACAAAGAGTCGGTCATTAGAAGCTAAAGTTGGGTTGATTTGAAATCTCAGACATCAAACATGCTCTGTGTGCGATTATCGAGTGAAAGTGATAAATGATGCTAATCGCGAGCCTGACAA